>NC_141048.1:55478030-55907487 GCF_041138505.1 Cibotium barometz | reverse complement strand
AGGTATTGGTACAGAGAATCTCCACAGCTTTAGGAGCTTACTTAGAGTGCAGTGTCTGGAGTTAAACTCGAGGGGGAGTATTGAGATATGAAGCTCAAATGGTGCTACGAACATTGATGACTCGCCTAGGTGATAGCTTCCACACTTATGCCACTGGTTGGTAAAATTATGGGGTTGATATACTACCAGTGGACAATAGGTTGTGTCACAACCATATTTGGATTACTAGAGCATGGCATAGTTAGCAGCATCTCATATAGTCAAGTTTACACCATGGACTAACCATTGTAGATTATAGGAGGAGAATACTTTCCTTTATAGTATGCATTCTTATCTGTTTATGGTTACAAAGAAGAGAAGAAAATATAAGAAAATTCAACCATCCATCTCTCTTTTGTGTCTTACTCTCTCTTATGAGTGTGGGTGTGTGTGTGTGTGTGTGTGTGTGTGTGTGCAAGAAACTCTAGCTCTCTCTTATGTGTGTGTGTTTGCTTTTTGCAAGGAACTCGAGCTCTCCCTTTTCCTCGCATTCTCTTTAATATGGAGACTAACGTTAAAAGGGGGGGAGGGGGTACTACATTTGCTCTCAAGTATCTACTCAGTTTATCTTCCTCACAAAAAACTAAGTGCTTTAATTTTTGGTATTATTAAGATTATGCATTGTGATTTAGAATAGGTGGAACAAGGAAAACATGTGAGGTGGTAGCAATGTTACAAAGGAAGCTTAGAAGAAGAGCAAGTATTCCACTAATCCTTAGTAGGCACCTTAAAAGGGGGGGAGGGGGTACTACATTTGCTCTCAAGTATCTACTCGATTTATCTTCCTCACAAAAACTAAGTACTTTAATTTTTTATATTATTGAGATTATGCATTGTGATTTAGAATAGGTGAAACAAGGAAAACATGTGAAGTGGTAGCAATGTTACAAAGGAAGCTTAGAAGAAGAGCAAGTATTCCACTAATCCTTGGTAGGCACCTTGGCTCTTTCCTCTCAAAATATTCTTACAAAGCCCAAATGGATGTGGAAAGAGTAATGTTTGTGTTCTAAACTATTCCCTAAGTACTGTATCTTGTAACTTCCTTGAAGATGCTTCTTTTTAACTTTACTAGTATACCTTAGAATAGCAACCCAAATGTTTTGTGCATGCCATGAGTAGGCCTTTATTTATGCTTTTTTCAATCAAAGGTCTATTTTATCTTAGTCAGGCCTAGAGTGGTGATGCCCTTTGTGAGTGGGTACACACTTACACACATTTTTCATGGCTGTACACGCGTCCATTTTTTGCATGTGTGTACTAACACAAACATTTATCCAAAACACAAGAACTCACTTTAAAACAAAAACTAAAATAGGGTGGGGGAGACAGCCTAGCGCATCCAGACAGCATTTGAGGTCTACTTAGTGGGTGTGGGTTCAATACCTCAATCTCACCCCATCGAAAGGGTGTGGTTAAACTTCCTCAACTATAAAAAAAAACACACAAGACAAAGCACATACACAAGTATGTGCACACACTCAGAGACATCTTGCAACCACATTTACAAACATCTCCATATAAGCAAGTCAATCAATCCAAGCGCATCCCCGAAGTAGGGCCAAAACCACTCACATCAATAGGGCACAAAAGATAGTCAACACCATTTGATATCATGACATAGAAACAACTTCTATTCTTTTAGTGAGAGTGTTTCTTTCACTTACTTTAATTTCTACACGTGGTATATTGTTAACTGTATTGATTTTATTCTATTAGTTAACGAGAGTGTTTATTTCACCTATTTTAATTGCTACACTTGTTTTATTGTTAACTTCATTGATTTTATTCTATTAGTTAATGAGACTGTTTCTTTCACCTATTTTAATTT
This sequence comes from Cibotium barometz, assembly GCF_041138505.1. NCBI lineage: Eukaryota > Viridiplantae > Streptophyta > Polypodiopsida > Cyatheales > Cibotiaceae > Cibotium > Cibotium barometz. The sequence goes on along the minus strand of NC_141048.1, from coordinate 55,905,620 downwards.
CTACACTTGTTTTATTGTTAACCACATTGATTTTATTCTGATAGTTAATGAGAGTGTTTCTTTCACTTATTTTATTGTTAATTCTTGTTATGTTTTCCAATTGGCCTGAGGCCCAATATCCTCCCATATAGTCATCATTTTAAACCGAATGTAGATGTTTTTTAAATCAACTCGTAGAGGCGATATAGTCGAGGAAGCACCTTGGAGGTTTTGAACCTATGACTTTTTGGTCATAGACAAACACCTTTTCCCCTTGAGTTGTTACCTCATTGGAGATGTATTGATTCTGTTTAAAGTTAGGCTTGTTATCCTTGTTATCTTGCCTGTAGTAATGTTGCTCTCAAAAAACCTCCAAACAACATACAATGGACTTGCAAGTTTCTCATTTTTACCTCTAAAGAATATTTTTTGAATTTTTGAAAATTTGCAAACTTGACCAGAAGCATTAGCTCAGTTGGATAGGGCGTTTTATGACCTACTGGTTCAAACCATGTTAGCCGATGGCATGGTATGTTGTAAATGATATATGCATGATGGTGATATATGCCGCTTTCTAGAAGTGCAATTTAAATCTATCGGTTCTATTAAGCACAGGTTTTTCCCCCTCCCACGTGTCACTCTCTCTAGCCATCTCCTCTAAAACAATCTCCTTTGCTCCTCCTCTATCTCACGTGGCGGTAGTGTACAAAGGGGGAGGAGTGTCGAGAAGGTGCACAACTAATTTCCTTTAAAAGAAATCGTAAAATTATTGTGAACATAAATTATTATTATTTTTGAAAGATAAAGAAGAATCAGCAATCTTCGCCTTGTTCATATCGCCTAAGATTGGTTTAGGGCCTCCAAATAAATAAATAAAGTCTTTTTCTATCTAAATCGTATCGCCCAATTGGCAATTTGTGCCATAAAAAAACCCCCCACAAAAATATAAAAAACTTCAATTTGTCCGCGTCGTCGCAAAATTTGGCACGACACTAATCAGCAGTTTAATAACACTTGATTACTGGATTTCACCTAAACTCGCAGCTTCAGTGACAAATATGGGCCAGGATTTCATAATTCATGAATAATTTGCTGAGCAATTTTAAATTAACAACGTTAAAGCCTTTTTTGCAGTTTTTAATTGACATTAATTTTTGCGGAATTTTGAAGTTTGTGATTTTTTGGCGTTTTTCAAGTTTCTAAGCAGAAGAATGTCTGTCTGCGAATTTTAAAAAGAATATTTGAATATTTGAATTTTATTTTTTAACTGGTCAAATCTGTATTTGCAGACAAGTAATTTGACCGTTTGATGGTTGGCGCCAAAAAAAAAAGTACACTTTTTTCATTTCAAATTTTCGATTTGGGGGCCCACCTCGATGGTAGCGCGCCCAATCAAAATTTTCTGGTCATATTTTGGAAACCTAAGTTCCTTTTGATTTTAAATCCTGTATTATTTCTAAATTGCAATATTTTTTTTGGGGCTAAAAATATCTCCCAATTGCCAAAAAAAAGGGCCTGACATGAGACCTGCAGCCAGCCAAACTTTTATTGTTGTCCAAACATCATGATCATAGCGTACCTGACTTAGCACCTGCCCCAACCTAGTACCTTGTTTGTCACTTCCTAGTTCCAAGTTTCCAAGTTCCAACCTTTCAAATTAGGGGCCTAATAGGGGGGCCTTCACATCTCCCACCTCCCACCCACCTCATCTTTTCCTTGCAAAATCTTGAAGAAATCGAAACATCTCAACCACCCATGCTCGTGCACTTTTCGCTTCACTCCACCAACCGTGTTTTTATACTCACAACCCCAAAATCTCATTACATTTGTGTAAACCCCCTTAGGTTGGGTTCCCACGTGACCTAGGGGGAGATCAGACATCCGCCTACCTGTTCACATGATCTCATTACTGTGGTTTTCTACTAACAACCCAAAAATCTCATTACATATGTGTAAACCCCCTTAGGTTGGGATTCCCACGTGACCTAGGGGGCGATCGGACATCCACCTACTTGTTCACACGATAATGTGATTAAAACTCACATTTGAGCAGGTTACCACATCACCAACTTGTGTGCAGCCTTGTAGTATTGTGTTAGCCTTTCTTGCCAATGATCGTAGTCTAAGTCATGTTAAAGTATTGTTCGGCCTCGTGTTTAGCCTTCCATGGCCTTTTCGTGTGGTTGGTCTTGTCACGTGTGTGTTTTATCCCTCAAAATCAAGCTTTGCCAAGTACATTTTCTTGTGCCGAACCTTGGCCTTACCCATGTCCAAGAGTGACGGTGGCTAGAAAAGCCTCCCCTAATTCATGGAAAGTACCCTAGTGAAAAGACCCTAAAGACATAAGCTATATGGATGACCCCACATGGGCCAAAAGAAATCTCTCTCTCTCTCTCTCTCTCTCTCTCTCTCTCTCTCTCTCTCTCTCTCTCTCTCTCTCTCTCTCTCTCTCTCTCTCTCTCTCTCTCTCTCTCTCTCTCTCTCTCTCTCTCTGTATAATTATATCATTTAAAGCAAGGAAATTTACGTCACATAAGGCTGGTGGCTTGTGAAGTATGATCTTCTTAAGTGTACTTCTTGTGGAGTTCATGATTGGGTCGGCATCGAACTTCTTTTGGATTTTCTTAACCTATAGCATTTTTTCACAAACAAGTTCTTGAATGCTTGCCAAAAACCCAATTGCTTATTACGAGCCTCCTATACTTGTTCAGTGGGGCAAGGGCTCGGATCAGTTGCCAAGCTTTAGTCAGCACCAGGTCGATGTTCCTTGTGTTCCCTATAATTATTTGCTTCCAACTTAAGGGGCAAGATAATATTTCTAATAACATTTCTTGAAGAGGCAAGACATCAAAAGATAATATGCATGCATCAACAAGTATCAATTGAATTTCACACATGGAATCGTGGTTGTTAGAGTGGGAAGGTAATGGAGTGGGAAGAACAAAAGGCTCTTGTTTCTGGAGGCGTTTGCTCTCCCCAGTTCATCTTTTAGAATTTATATGACCTCCTTGGCACACACATTTTGGAAAGTGCAAAATGTGGCACTTCAAGCCATAAGGTTTGGTTGATGTCATTTGTTTTGTTGAATGCATGTAACTATATGGTGAAGAAAGCTTGAATTGAATAAGTATTATCCTTGTGTGTGTGTGTGTGTGTGTGTGTGTGTGTGTGTGTGAGAGAGAGAGAGAGAGAGAGAGAGAGAGAGAGAGATTTCAATGGGAGACTAGTCTCTCATTGTGATCACCACATCAATCACCATTTAGTAGCACAAAGTAAGACTATGTACAAGGACTAGTCTCTCATTGTGATCACCGTCAATCATTGTTGCGTAGCGCGAAGTAGAACTATGTACAAGGAGGCCCTTTTTGGGAAATTTAATAATACAAGAGAGTAAGAATATTGATAACTACAAGGGATGTCTTAAAAAGGGGGAGCTAGAGAGCTATCTCAACACAAACAGGATTTAAAAATTCAACAAAACATAGACCAATATCACTTTTTACATATACATGGCATCTTAAAAACTTAAAAAAACACAAACCATCATAACATCAATATTCTCAAGTGGCATGCAATGCTAATGCCTTGCAGGAAGGCACAATGGAAGAGTGGGTAGCCCATTTCTTTTTGCACACCCTCAAAAGGTACATCTAGCAGAGGTCCTCACCAACTTCTCCTTTGGAATGTTCCAAATACAAGTAGAGTTCTACTCACATCTCTTCTAAAAGAATGTTGAAGCTATAGGAGGACCAACTATTGATCTGAGCTATCATCTCTACATTTCTATGTAACATTTCTTAAAGAATGTTGAAGTTATAGAAGGACCAACTATTGATCTAAGCTAACACCTATACATTAAAGATACATTTCTATGTAACATAAGTTAATCGAGGACACTCCATGTTGGAATTACCAAATATCAAATCATTTCTAGTGCATTAAACGTCCTAATCTGATAGCCCCAAAAAATGAGGTTACACTCTAGCTTGATTATAAGTTTTTCTTAGTACCCATTAAGACCAAAGACCCATTTAGAGAGTTGAGTCCAAGTACTTCTAATAGTAGTAGAGCAACTCTAGAATAGGTGGCAAGTATCTTCCACCTTAGATATGCATCTAAAGCACCTACCTTAGCTCTTCAAGAGTTTTAAACCCATGGAAAGGGCTCCACTAGTAAGAACCTTCCACATGAAGGTATTCATCCTTAGGGGTAGTTTAAGCTCCCAAATGCCTATGAATCTGGCCAGCCATGTGTCAATGCCTATGAACGTGGCCAACCATGTGTCAATGCCCCATTTCATATTCCAAATTCTTTTTAGATACACATTCAAATTATTGTCATCCAACAATTCCAAATACATGCTTCAGGTTTTGGGTTTGATCAAAGGGATCCCTTCTTTAGGCCGGACCCTATCTTTTACCCAATTATCATCTCCCTTAGAAGTAATGATCTCCGGTGTTTCTACTTTCTCCATGGCCAACATGTTTACATATCTCCTCTATGTATTATTATCAATGATCTTGACCTGGTTGTAGTTCATGACCAACATGTTTACATATATCTAGTGTTTTTACTTTCTCCGTGACCAACACATTTACATATCTCCTCTATGTATTATTGTAATGTTCACAATCTTGACTTAGTTGTAGTCCCTGCATCCCAACATAGGCCCATCCCATAGGTCATCTAGGTGGAGGATCTATTTGATGACCATATGTAGTCCATCCCATAGGTCATCTAGGGTGAAGAATTTGCTTGTTGACTCGTAAAAGTGAGACTCTAACATCACCTTTCCATTCCAACACAAACAAATAGCCTCCTTCCACGAAGCATTTCTCTTGTGGCTTAAAGTAGGCTAGGCTAACTTTAAGTCTCTAGATAAATATATTGGGTTGACTTTACTGCCCACATCCCTTTTCCATACCCCTTCACACACAAGTGATTCTCCCAAGATCAAGCATAGCCTTTGTAGCCCACAACTTAGCATCTCGAGAACACTCATAATGAAAGAATCCACGAAGCAAGATTAGGAGATTGGGTGTAAGCAGTGTCATGGTGTTGGCCCACTAGACCAATTAGGAGAGGTAAGAATAGGTAAGCCCACGAGACCACCGTATGCCTTATCCAACCTCATCACAACAGTGTAGTTTCTCATACGAACATTGATGAGATGAACCTTAGGAAAGGCACATGGGAGATTGTGAAAGTCGTGTATTGCCCATTGTGCAACCCATTGTGCAAGGGTTGCGTAGAGACTGTATGCACCACAATTGTACATATGGTAAATTGTGGTAATAAAGCACATGTGCAAGTTCATACTTCACCTTGAGGCTTACTTCGGTTGATAGTTGATTAATTGGATATGTCAATTAGTTCTTGGAATATGCTAGCTATCTCACGAGACATATGCTTGATGTTTCAGTGTGTGCACCATGAATTCATGGTTGGCAACGAAGCAAGTATTTTGTGAGGAAACTCTCTCAAAATCAAGAAATGCTTAAACTTGACAAGTAGTGTTTTTTAAAAAACTTGTAATGCTAAAGGTTATGACCCTCCCATACCTCTTGCAAATCAAGTAAATCACGGTGAGGTTTGGGAACTAATGTCAATACGAAAGCAAGAAAATCATGGTAAGGCTTTGGAGTCAAAGTTGATGACTACATTAAGAAGATGGATACACATGGAGAAATTATTTCCACCTCAAATGGTGGTGCATGATGCAAGGGAGGTGGTGATCAAGGCAATAGCTCTACAAAGCCACGTAAGCATTGATCCAAGTTATGACAATTTTTGTTTAGTCGCTCCAGCAACATATAACTCACCGCGCGATGCTTATATACATAAGAAGGCTAACTATCTCACTCGATCACACTCAACAAGCAAATGCAAGCATGGTAGATGCACATAGGATCTCTCTCTCTCTCTCTCTCTCTCTCTCTCTCTCTCTCTCTCTCTCACACACACACACACACACACACACACACACACACACGAGTTCCAAGAGCTCTCTTGGAATTACGCGAAAAAATCCATATAATGATTCAAAAAGTCACTTATATACTTTTCCAGGTATTCACACTAGGCCAACACTTCTTAAAAGTACAAAAATTTTGACTTGGCTTTATAATCACAGCATCTACAATGGCATTACATATCTATATGTTGGGCCTACTACTTCCCATGCCTTAAGTTACATTATAAGATGGATAATTATAACTAGGGCTCCAAAATAACTTAACATGCCCCCCTTCTTAAAGCGGGTACCATCCTTCGAAACCTGACATGGAGCTATAGATCACTTGTGTAATCAATGCAATTATAAATAAAACTATTTCACCTCCTTGGATAATGTACATGTAGAAAAGATAGGGCACTCTCTAAGGTCACTAGGGGTAGTAGTAGAAGGTTCAGTAGAAGTGGGAGGAGTTAGTGAAGCAATGTTGTGATGTGTTTGTGAAGCTGGTTGTGAATTTTGTGAAGGTGGATCCTCTTGGTGGCTAATATCTACGATTGAGGTAGAGAAGGCATGTCTTTTTTGTTATTGTCTTCGTCCTTCAAAGCTAGTGGTTCCATCTCTTCAAATCCATAATCTCATTAAGATTGTCTTCTTATTTTAAGCCTCTTTCTAGTGTATCTTTTCATAAATCTTCAACTGCCTTAAGGCAACTCAAGAAATTCTTACTTGTCATCAACAACCCTGGTGAAGTTTTATGTGAGGATGCTATGTTGTTGTTACAGTAGCCCCATAAGCTTTGCTAAGACTTCTTTAGTTTTGATAACTTCTTGTCACTACTTCTATCTCTTGAGTTGCTATTGTAGTTAGGCTTCTTTATTTTCTTTCTTTGAGTTTGGCCATTCGAGAGCTCTTATTTTAGCTATCTTTTGGCCATTCGAGAACTCTTATTTTAGCTATCTTTTTGCAGCTTAGATTGTAGAGCCTTGCACCTTTTGAGCACAACATGGCTAGCATCTATTAATGTTTTCTATACAACAAGATCTATATAGCAGTAGGATCTAATGATTTTTCAACATAATCAATAAGTGTTAGTTAATCAATCGCTTGTAACTCATAGGCTTCACTTGTCATGTGACTTTCTTAAGTTTCCTTTATGAAAGAGTAAGCCATTCTTAGATTATTATAGCAAAGTGATTAGGTCAGTGAGATGACCTTGCTTCTTGTGTTGTTGTCTATTCCTTGGTTTTGTTTGGAGTAAGCCTTGGCAGTTGTACTGGGCTCCTGACTTGAAGATGTTTCGACTGTGAGAAGTTGTTTGAGGGGTAGCATTTTGTTTTAGTGGTGGCACTTGTCTTTGGTTTTGTACTTGCCCTTGTGGTAGTGGCTTTTGTACTAACATGTCTTGAGGCCTAAGAATCTCCATAATCACTACCTCATTGTCAAGAAAGCCTTCCTCTTCATGTGTTGGTAGTGGTTGTAGGCTTGGGGACCTGAGTTTTGGATTTAGCTTATTGTAAGATCTTTACCTATTGAGCTTTCCCTAAAGATCTCCATGGCGATTGTTGTGCTATGCTTTTATTTGTGTATGGCTTCTTTAGCTTGCTATAATGCTTCTTCTATTATGAGTTCCCTCTGTTTCCATCTTTGGCGCCACAATCTCCTTCTTGCATGGTAAATAACCTTGGTAAGCATTTATGTGTTTTATACCTTTGAGCCTTGCAAGCTGCTTGGATTGTATTATAGTAGTAGTCCGTCCAATTTACATGCTTTCCTCTATCATGTTGGCCATGTTTGGGTTGCATATGTTATATATGTCGGCTAGCCCTATTATTGTGTGATGAGGTGCAAGGCTCTTTGTTGCTAGGGCCTTGTACTTAGGCTTCAAGTCATCAAACACTATTCCTTTTTTATTGTTATAATGTGCCAAATCCATGTTCTCCTTATCTTTCTTTATCATCTTGGTATGCTTTAACTTATTTTTGTAGACCGGCAGGCTCAAAGCACTTCTAACCATGTCAAAATCCAACTTGATGGTCACATCATTATTATGGTCATTCTTTACTATGCCTTCTCGTGTGTTTGGTTTGTATGTGGAAGCATATTGAAGCACCCTTGGTAAGTCTACCCCCATGTCAAGGTAGATGTTATTGGTCTTAAATTAATCTTTTGCATCACTTCTTGATTGAATAATAATATGCTATAGTGATTTATTTTGTTTCTTATATGGATTAACGGGTGGTGTGGTAGTTTCTTCCTCTTCATCATATAAATTATTTTTTCTTGGCTACTCTATGAAATAGTCCATGTTGGGAATTTTGAGCTGATAATAGTTCTAATGAGAATGTTAGGGTTGTTTTACAAGATGGTAATCTTTTGTGTGGGCTCCCTAGAGTGGTCATCCAACATAAGCAAGAAAGTACATGAGTACTCTTGATTTAGATTATGTATAGCCAGTCCCTTTTAGGTTCTAATGAACTAGCTCATTATTAAAGACCATAGGCTATTTTACACCTAAATTATGTGCAATAGTGGTGGAAGGATGCTGCACATGCAACGTGGCCAAGAGGATATGGCAATGAGAGCTTTGCTCGATATGTATTATGTGCCTCCTCTCGCCTTAAGCTCCTCCTCCTCCTCCTCCCCCCCCCCCCCCCCCCGCGGCCCGATTGTTGTGTATGCTTATATATATATATATGTATGTATGTATGTATGTATGTATGTATATATGCTCATAGGATATCTTTGATACACTCCTTCCTTTGTAGAATGTTAAGTAGCCATATGTGGAGCAAATGAATTCTCAATAAGGTATTACAAATCAACCCATATCGACTCAAAATCAGCTTGAATTTCAATCCATAGATTAGCTTATTAATGAGGCAATTGTGGATGATGCAATGGATAAGGAAAGGGCAACCATATAAGCATCTAAGAGTATGCCAAAATGGATGGTGCAAACATTATGGGATAGCAAATTAGCCACTCCTTTGCCTAGTAAGACACATGTAGATTCTCATCATGCATCTTATTCTTTTATGAATCATGGTGTTATTGCCAGTATATATGCAATAAACAAGAACCTATTTCCTTTGAGGAAGTGTAGGAAAATGATTATTCGATGCAAGCCATGTAGGATAAGTATGATCTATTCCTAAAAAATGACACTTACTATTTGGTAGATTTACCTTATGGTAAAAAGGCCATTGCTATGAAGTGTGTTTATAAGCTTAAGGAGGTCACGTTTACTGCTAAAAGGCAAGGCTTGTTGCAAAGGGTTATGCTGAGGAGAAAGAAATATTATTTTATGAGACCTTTTTCACGTATCACTACAATCCGTGTTTTAATGCATTGGCAGTGCACGATGGATGGAATGCACATTAGTTATTGGATATCAAGATTGCCTTCTTGAATGGTGATTTATATGAGGAGGTTTATGTGTCTTAGCCTTGTGGTTTTTTCAAAAGGGACAAGTGTCTAAAGTATACAAGTTAAGAAAAGAGTTATATGGCCTTAAGCAGGCTCCAAGAGCATGATATGAGAAGATAAATGCATACTTGGTTGTAAATGGTTTTTGTAATAGTCCAACTGAGAGTATCCTTTATATGTAAAGAGGAGTAAGAATTGTTTTTTGGTCATTATTTTATATATTGGTGATATATTGCTCACATACCCTAATAAGGAGAAGATTTATTACAACCATTTTATATTAGCTTAGAGTAAGATTGTAACATTTTCAAAACTAAAATAAAATATAGATTTCATTCGGCGTCACTTACAAATATACAACTTATCTTATAAACATGCACATAAGATAAAATTGGGAAATGTAGGTTAATGTCACTTACAAATATACAACTTATCATAGATGATAATATTGGGAAATATAGATTTCATTCAATCCAACTTACAAATATGCAAATCATGCTAGCTTAGAGTAAGATTGTAAAAACTATCAAAACTAACATAAAATATATATTTCATTCCATGTCACTTATAAATATAGAACTTATTACAAATATACAATATAAGATTAGGAAATATAGATTCATTCAATGTCACTTATAAATATACACAAACACACAACATAAGATTGGCAAACTTATTAAAGTTGAAATAAGGTACAAATATAGTTGGAAGTTACTCACAATTAGATGAAAACCTATTGTGGCCATCATTTGAGTTAAGATTGGTGTTATTGTGTCATGTATACATGCTAAGACACTGCAAAGCAAACCATGTTCTTTTGACTTCTTAAAATCAAGAAAGATGCTCTTCTAATCTCAATTTGTCTAACTTTATAGGAACTTATTACACTTGGCTACAAGGGGTCCTTCTTGAAGGTTTCTCCCATCAAATGTCGTTCTTGAACGTTTCTCCCATCAAATGTCCTTCTTGAAGGTTTCTCCCATATAATGTCCTTCTTGAAGGTTTCTCCCATATAATGTCCACTCTCATCTTTGTACAATCTAAAGTTGACACATTGTTGATGATGAAGATTTTGTTATTGTGAAAACACATAATGCATGCATCTATTATGATGATAAAACATAAGTTGGGAAAATTCAAGTTAACATTGCCCTCTTGTATTAGTACTTCTAAAGAATCCTTTAAGGCACTATGACCAAGGTAAAGGACCCAAAGATGGTGATTTGTGTTGTGTCTATGTGCATGTGAACCTGACAGGAAATTGGATCTTGGGGAGACACATCACTAATTATCAAAATCTGATCAAGTTACACAGACTTCAACAATTATCTTGAGAAAGATAGCATAAAACAAAAAACAAAAAATAATCCCATGAGAGAGTATTGAGTGCAATCTCCCCCCCTCCCACACAAGGAGTGTCTGCAGACTCCCACTTCTTGGGTATTTATTTCTTTATTAATCAAAATATCTCACATGCCAAAAATAGTTGCACACTCTTGTATGGGCTTGCCCTTTATACAAAAAAAAGAGTTGCTTTTACCAAAAGCTTAAATAAATCCTTCCTATCCAAATCACTAAGGAAAAATACATATAAATCCCTAAGGGGGTTAGTTCACGCGCAACCAAATTAATAGTCCACGCCCATGTATAATAAAAGTGGGTAGCTAACAAAATACAAAAATATCTTGATACCACAACCAAAATACCAAAATCATTGGCTATCCCGCCAATTCTAAAATACTAAAAAGCAAAACCTTCCGGGTAATTGCTCACACCAAATCACCGCCATCATGTCCCACAATCATATCGGCTTACGAGCATAAAACTCATCAATCTCACCAACCTACAAGTTGTCCATTCAAACAAATTACACATTAGCAACACATACTAGAATTCCCTATCAATAGTACATAAGCATTAAATCTAACACTTAGTTTCAACCATCCCTAAATTCATATATCTTACACATGGAATTTTCAGAATCACCGACAAGTCATGATACGAACATAGTGGTAATTAGGCATCCCGAATTAACCACAGAGGGACCGACCATAACATCCCTCTTGCTTGGGATAGCAACAACTGTTTCATATCAAACTGGCCTGAGTTTGAAAGTAAGATTGGATGAGGTCGGGATAGGCATGGAAAAATCGCTCCTACGAGCATTCTCTATGGGATGATTTTTAAAGGTCAAAAGGTATCTATTATACACTGTACATGTGTGAGTGGTAGTGGTATCATGATCAATAATAGCTGCAAGTTGAAGTTCTTCTACTTGGTCAACAAGAATAGGAGCTTCCTCATACACAGGATGTGTAGGTCTCAAAAGACTGACATAGAAAGGATTGTGAATTCTCCAATGAGAAGGAAGCGAAAGCTGATATGGTGGGTCATTGATTTTATGAGTAATTTAATGAGGAGCTAACTTAATGACAGGGTTAGTCTCAACACTTTTAAGATGTCTCTTTTCAATACGAAGCAAAACATATTGACCTACTTGAAAAACCATGTACTTTCTTTTCTTATTAGCTTGTTTAGTGTAATGCTCTTGTGCTTTGGAAATAACATTACGAACATGATCATGAACGGAAGTAAAATTAATGGTGAATTAATTTGCAACTTCAATGGTGTGTGACAAATGAGTGATAGGAGTAGGTAAAACTTTGCCATACACAATTGCAACTTCAATGGTGTGTGACAAATGAGTGATAGGAGTAGGTAAAACTTTGCCATACATAATTGCAAAAGGTGCTTTTCCAATGGATGAATGTGGTGTGTTATTGTATAAAAATTACAAAATATGGATATACTTATCCCATTGTTTAGGTTATGACAAAACATATGCACGAAGTAAATCTAATATTGTGCTATTTGTCACTTCAATTTGACCATTAGATTCATGATAAAATGCAATGGAAAAATCCAATTTAGTGCCTAGATTATCAAACAATGTAGTCCAAAAATCACTATAAAACTTAGAATCTTGATCAGAAACAATCACTTGTGGTAAGCCATGATGTGTGAAAATCTATTTAATGAACCAGTATGTGCAGAGCTTGATGTGCAATAAGAGTCTTTTTGCAAGGAAGAAAATATGCGTGTTTGCTAAATCTATCAATAATAGTCTAAATCATATCATTATGGCTTCTAGTCATGGAAAAACTACTGATAAAATCCATAGAAATCTATTCCCAAGGAGTGTTAAGAAAACTAGAAGAGGCATAAGCAAACCAAATTTCTTACCCTCGTAACTTTTCATTTTTTTGACAAACATCACAGAAATCTAGTTGCATCAGGTTTCATTTAGGCCAATAGAATTCGCTAGATATGGTCTAAAATGTAGATGAAACACCTCAATGCTCCGCATAAGGTGGTTGATTAACTCCTCTAGAATAGAATGTCTAAAGAGTTGTGTAATTCATAACCTTTACTGGAAGAAAAATTTTCTAGAAGAAAAGATATCCATCATCGATATGAATACTTAGTAAAAGGGTTCCAATTATTTTCTCTCAATCTAGACCAAATGTCACTAAAGTCAGGGTCTTAGACGTAAGTCAAAATATGTATTCTCAATCACACAAAAATATTTTGAATAGTAGGTCTTCTACTCAAAGTGTCAGCAACTACGTTTTCTTTACCAGGTTGGTATTGAATAATAGGCTGAAAACTTTGAATAAAAGCTTCCCATTAATATGTTATTGGAGGTAAGTGGTTGAGAAAGAAAATGTTTAATACTCAGGTGATCAGTTTTAATAAGAAAATCTTTGTCATAGGTGCTATACTTACTTTTAGTAGGATGAAATTTTCTACTCTTGAAAGCAATAGGATGACCATCTTGCATTAACACATCACCAATGCCCTTAATACTAGCATCGGTTACAACCACAAAGAAAGGACGTGAAAATTTAGGTAATTGTAACATAGGTGCATGAGTAAGTGCATATTTTAATGTAAGAAAATATTTCTCTTAAAATTCAGTTCATTCGTAAGGTTTGGTTTTCTTGAGAAGTTTAGTAAGATAATGTGCCTTATATGCAAAATTACAGACAAACTTGCGACGATAATAGCTACACAACCCTAGAGAAGATCGTAACTCATGAAGATTCTTAGGTCACGTCCACGATGCAATAATTTTTATTTTCTTGGGATTAACATGGATTCCCTTACCAGAACTATATGTCCCAAATACTCAATCTCACTCTGTAAGAAGCTACTCTTTTCAGGATTAAGATAAAGTTCATTTTCCTTGAGCAAATTAAAGAAAATTTCCAAGTGCTTTTTGTCATGCTCTTTTTCAGGCTTACTAAAAACTAATATATCATCGAAAAAGACAACCACAAAGTTTTGATGGCCAAGAAAAATCCTATCTCATACGGCTAAAAGTCGCGGGAGAATTAGTAAGACTGAAAGGCATCACTAAAAATGCAAAGTGACTAGTGTGAGTTCTAAAAGTAGTTTATAGATATCTTGGTCGGCCATTCTTACTTGATGATATTAAGATTTAAGGTTAATTTTGCTAAAGATGTTGGATCCCCTTAATTTGTCGAGAGTAGATCATTAATTCTAGGAATTGGAAATCTATTCTTAATATTATTCTTGTTAAGAGCCTTGTAGTCTACACACATATGATAAGTACCATTTTTCTTTTTTACAAGCAGGACTAGTGCTCCATATGGTGAACTACTTGGTCTAATAAATCCTCGAGAAGCAAATCTTGGATTGAGTAAGAACTTCTCTTTGCTCAAGATGGTTAACTTTAGAAGGTTCTCTATAAGGTGGTGCACTTCCAGGAATAATATCTATTTGATGATCCTTAGGACGTGCACTAGGTAATCAAGGAGGTAACTCATTGAGAAGATAATTAGAAAATTTAGAAAGAAAGGAATCATGTGAGGTATCCCTAGGAGGTGGTTCTTCAGTGCTAAGATGGTTAACCAAAACTAAGAAAGTTTTCTCTCTCTTCCTCAATGCCCTTTTTGCCTGAATATGACTCAATAGTGGTTGACCCTTGCTTTCAAAATATCCTTGTAAACAAACATTCTTACCACGATACATAAAAGACATTGTGTGCTTTGCATAATCAATATGTGGCATGTACTGATGTCAAAAAGGCATTCCCAAAATCATGTCAATACCATGCAAAGGTGCTACTAAGAAAGTACGTTCATCAGAAAATTGTGTAATAGGCAAAGCAATATTCTTCACTTTCTTAGAGCAATTACTTTTGATGTTGAAAAGCAGCCTTTAGTTTAAAACAACAAGGAATCATGTCAAGATGAAGAGCACGTGCATGGTGTTCAAAAATAAAATCATGTGTACTACCGTCGTCATGCAAGATTATGATTTCTTTATCTTGAATTTTTCCTTTCATTTTAAGTAAAGTGTGTGGTGAAAAAGAATGAGGATCATGGTTAGGAGTACCTTCTTGATCAAATTTACAATTGAACTCGTTACCATCAAACTTTGGCTCGTAGTTGTCATTATCATCTCCATTGTCGGTGTCTTTAATACCATCCACCATGTTAAGTCGAGCAATTGGCTTCTTGTTATTGTTGCTTGGACACTTATCGGAATAGTGCCTCTTTTGATGGCAAGTGTAACATTGGACGTTCTTTGCTTTTTTCTCTCGATTCGCTAAATCTGGAACATCTGTCTTCTTTGGTTCTCCACTTGCTCCATTGTTGTTGCCAATCTTTGCTTTATTATTAGTGAATTACAGGTTCCTTTGATTTTGACCCTTGTAAAAAGGTCGTTTGAATGAAGAACGCCTATCAAAACCATTAGAAGATGTTGAAGCTTTGGACAATTTAGAAGTATGATTCTCATGTGGGAACCTTGGCACACCATTTTTCTTTTCACAATTTAAAGTAAGAGATTTAGCATATGCAGGAGTATGAGGACGAAACATGTTGACCTTCACTCTATTCTTTGGATCCAACCCTGAAATTAAGCTTCCTTTCATGCACTTTTTCAATGGGCAGCATTTGAATGAGGGCATTCCAAAAAATTCAATGTAAGTTTGGACATCCTCCCCTTTCAACTGTCTAAGAGTGTCCCAATGCCATCGATAGAAAGTGCCTCTTAATTTCATGCTAAAAATCCTCCCAAGTATGAGGTTTAGTCTCCCATTTGTGGTGGTAGCATTCCACTATAAAGTGGCATTCTGAATTGCAATGCACTTGACCTTGTCTTTCTCGAAAAATTTCTCTCCCAAAAAATAGTAATCAAACTAGCTAAGGCAAGCTAAAATAGTGCGTGCTTCCTTCTTTCCATCAAAATTTTAGAAAGAGAAAGCCTTGCATGCGGTATTCTTTTCAAGTCATTTAAGCATTAAGAGTTGCTTTGACAGCTTGACAAACAGAATCCACATCACTATCGCTATCAAAATCATGCCTACGCCATTTTCAACATTTCAATTGGTCTTCTATGCAAGTTTATGATTGTGTTTATTGACCAATTATGCTTGCAAAGCATTAAGTTGCTCTTGAATAGACAGGTGTGTAGGAAAACTAGCCATAAATGATGAGAAATAGCAAAAGTTTAGAAATACTTATAGGAGATCCCGCTTGTGATAATGATTATGAAGTTCGCGTGACCTGCAACAAAATAGAAGAGTGATGCAACTATCCAACACAACCTCCAATTTATTTGAAAGTAGTTGTGAAGGGTCAGAAGGTTGTTTGGTTGGAAAATATTGGGTACAGGAAGTGAATTTGAGCTTCTAAAGAGCAAATGGTGACCAATTTAAAAATTTTAAAAATTTTGATTTGTTGTAAATTATGCGTTAAAAAAATGTGGGATGCTGAAAACTTCTTTAGTTTGAAGCGGAACCGAATTTGGATAAATTTAGGCAAACTTTGAAGCTTTTTATAAATAGAGAAAGATGGGAATTATGTAAGCCATAGATTTCTGTAGGTTTACAACAACCGTTGCAAATTCAGCTTGCTTGGTCCTTGACGAAAGCTTGTAAGTAACGGCCCATGTTTTGTGCAAGAGACCATTTCGGACGCATCCAACAGATCAGATCTTCATTTCGATGTAATTTCTGGATTTGTAGAGCTTATGAGCACCAAGAGTGCACACTTTTTCGTTTTTCACCTTTGCATGCTTTTTTGAGCTTACAGAGGCTAGTTGGAAGAGCCTAGACTAGGCTTATAACTAAGCCTTTTGTTTAGGCTTTAGTTAGAGCCTTTGTGAAGCCTTCAGTTAGGCATTTAAGCCTTGTTTGGACACCTTTTGAAGGCCTAGAAAGTGAGTACTCCAAATAGTTGCAGAAAAACCATAAAAGCTTCAATCTTTGAAGTGATTTTTGATGCTTTATGTGCCCTTTGTTTTCCAGCTTTCTTTTGGTCACGACATCTCCTTTTGAAGCCATGAATATATATATTTTTAAAATTTCTTCTCTTCTTATACTAAATATTTCTCACCATCACTTCCTCTGACCATGCTCTGATACCATTGATATGAAATTAGATCTTGGGGAGACACATCACTAATTATCAAGCTGATCAAATTACATAGATTTCAACAATTATCTTGAGCAAGATAGCATAAAACAAAAAACAAAAAATTATCACATGAGAGAGTATTGGGTGCAATCTATCCTCCCCAAGAAGTGTCGACATACTCCCACTTCTTGGGTATTTATGTCTTTATTAACAAAAATAGCCCACATGCCAAAAATAGTTGCATGCTCTTACATGGACTTGCCCTTTTCAAAAAATAGGACTTGATTTTACTAAAAGCTTAAATAAATCCTTCATATCCAAATCACTAAGGAAAAATACATATAAACCCCTAAGGGCTAGTTCACGTGCAACCAAATTAATAGGTCCATGCTCATGTATAACAAAAGTGGACAGCTAATAAAATACAAAAATTATCTCGTAGTAAATTTATGTCACGACCAAAATACCAAAATCATTGGCTATCCCATCACAATGCCAAAACACTAAAGGAAAACCTTCCCGATAATTACTCACACCAAATCACCGCCATCACATCCCATCCATACTGGCTTATGAGTACAAAACTCGTTAATCTCATAAACCTACAAGTTGTCCATTCAAACACATTACACATTAGCAACACATGCTAAAATTACACAACAACACATAAGCATTAAATCTAACACTTAGTTCTAGCCATCCCTAAATTCATATGTCCTACACATGGAATATTTGGAATCACCCAAGTACCATGCTACGAACATAGTGGTAATTAGGCGTCCCCAATTAACCATAGAGGGACGGATGGACAAACCGGGATAGATTTATTCATGGTACATTTGTCTTACTCATTATAGACGAGGGTGGAAAGGCTAATTATCAACAAGTGATACCCTGAAGTAAACTAAAACTAAGTTTCATATTCATTAAAACCTAAGCATTTTACTGAATAATGCTGCCTGAGTTGAAACTTGCTAGTGCTTTGAGTTAAAATGAGACCTTGTGATGGCATTGTGTATACATGTACCATATTCACTTGATGCATAATTTCACATGTTGCGCTCCCATGTTGCTAATAATGATTGATAGATTTCACAAGCCCAAATAGGATAAAAGGACCAAGGTACTTAGATCTATCCTTAGTGGAGGTGTAGTTACTAAGAGTGTACCCATGGGATGTTGCTTTGGCAAATGTGGATGTGAGCTCATAGCTTGTGTGCATCCCTCGAGGAAGAACTAATATCCCTTTGTAGACGGACACAAAGCGCATCTAGGGGACCTAGATGGGTAAGAGCATATCCCCATTTAGGGCTGCTTGTGCTACTAAGAAAGGAGCAGCTAAGAACTGCCTCTTGAAGTGAGCACCTATCCCCATAAATGCCGTGTTTACCTGGTTCCATTGGTTGGAAAACTCGGGCTAGGAGATTAAATGCCCTTGCCAACCCTCAAGGTGTAGGCTTCAACCCTTTGTATATGTGGCCTGATGGCATCGCACACAGGTGGATCTGATGGCATCCACCTCGGGTGGCGATTCACAAGCTATAGAGACACATGAACAACTCCAAATTTGTGAGACTAGCATCCTATGGCCTAGGCACACTCTAATCTCCACATCTCCTTCCGACCAACTTGCCGACGTGTCCATTAGAGGGCCGCCAGGCAGTGCTGAAATTTGAATCCTTACTAGAGGGCATCAAAGTCCTTCAAACCCTAGAGAAGGCTGCTTAGAAAATAAGGTTGCAAAAGAAGACCATTTTTTTTGGGAAATTTACATATTTATTTAATTTTTGCATGTCAAGCTAGTTTTCAAATTGAAGGTTAGAGTAGGCCTTTAAATTTCAATCCTGCAACAAGTACACAGGCCGCCCGTTTTGTATTTTGAATTTTGGCATCCCAAAGGACGTGGAGTCCTTTGGACACAGCCCATGCTGCTTTAGCCACCCGAACGGGGACGCACTCTAATGGTGGGTAGAATTTATGGGTGCGGGTGGGTGGAAGTAGATGTGTTCCATATTCTTTATTTTTTTTGGCTTGGTTGGAAATTTGAAAGTACACTACTCACGCACACTAGTGTACACTTTGGGAGATTTGAATCCATCGCCTAGGGACTCTCAAACTGGGGAGATTTGAATCCATCACTACTGTACACTTTGGGAGATTTGAATCCATCACCTACGGACTCTCAAACTCTTACCTTTACCGCGCGTGATCGACAGCTACTGCATATTTTCTCAGACAAATTTTAGCAATATAATTTTGAAGCTGCAGCGTAGAAGGGAGGGGTCACGGGGGTGATGAAATAAAGGTCCGGCGTGTGAAGGCAGGGGTCACGCGGCCCTGCGTGAAGCTGCTGCGCGCTGTAACTGGTGATAATAACTTGCAACCGGAGCGCATGCCGTGATCCATCTCTGCGTATTCTTGCGGTGAACCACGTGTGCCTTGATGTCATATGCGAAGGACTGTGATTGGCGGTGGGATGTGTGTGTGGGGGTTGCCTTTTGACGAGCACCTTTGCCTGCCTGTCAAAATGTGACGAGTATTTATTTCACCATTTAAATAAGACTTGCAAGTATTTCACGATTTGAGAAAGTTTTTTTTTGCAAGCCTTGTGTGTGTTTGTGTGCACGCACTGAGTAGCTGCAAAGGTGTAACTCAAGTGCTACAAAGAGATGTACGTTTGCACGGTTGAGGGTTTGACTTGGAATATCAAGCCTAATTTATAACCTATATTATACATATTTCAAATCACAACATAGTATTTTGATTGCCAATACCTTTGATAATCTCGTGGCATATCATAAGCTGAAAATGTATCCATCAAAGTATTTACGGAACTAATCCAAGCATTCCCATATCCAGCTTGTGTATTCACATTGGCCACGAACACATCGGTGATGTCTTGTGTCGAGAGAGAATCGGCATCGAGATCTCCTCATGTACTTGTTATCTAGATACTACAGTAAGCGTCTCATCCACTTCAACACCCACAATGTGTGTATAAAGACTCACATAGTCATATTCTATGCAATGACCAAATGTGATTGTGAATGGAAGTCCTCGTTTGTCCTTAGTAAAGCCAACCTCTTTCAAAATAGAGTGTATGATAGCTCTTCCATCTTCTCTCAAAGTAAGAGGTGAACCAAGGAATGGTATCTTCTCTCAAAGTAAGAGGTGAACCAAGGAATGGTACCAAGAATTCACATATATTGATTGACCTTTCCTTGCTTTCACTAGTTGTGGCTCTACCACATGAAACTTAACACCTTGCTTTCTTCCATCCATTGCTTGTGAAGAAGAAGGCATTTGACCATTGCTATACTCAAACTCATCATTAAAATCTTTCTCAATATGAGGTCTTGAAGCACCACCTCGATGAGTATTTCCCTTGAATGGAATACAAACATTACTTCTTGGGAATCTTGAGCTTTCATATGGAGATACATAACATTTTCCTTTAGCATCATTGGGTGTGTATGTAAACATTGGTTTGCACATAACACCACGAGTAGAATGGAAACTTGGCTGATGATCCTCTTTGTCTTCAATATAAGCTTGTCGATCCTTGTAAGATGATCCAACTTTGTCTTTATCCTTCCTCTTCATCTCATTATGCAAGTTCCTTAGCTCTTGCACAATGGGTTCCACAAATGACTGAGACATGATTTCTATCATGCATCTCGTCATCATCACCATCATTTGTGCAATGTGATTTGTCATTGTGGGCATTGCTTGCGCATTTTCTTCCCCCAAATGATTTGATGTATTGACCACATTTGCAAAACTTGGCCCAATTTGTACATGATTCACCCTATGTGCCGCATTTGCAATGTTGTCATCTTGTAGATTCACACTCTCATCACCAATCTCTTCTACACGATCCTCATTCACCATTTCCCTATCTTCCCTTATCTCATGAAGTTCCATTGCTTGCTTAGACGGACGTCCCCTTGGCATAATGGCTGAAAATGGGAAATGGCTCTAGTAGAAGGCTTGAATGATGTCGAAATTGAATGATCTAGGGCTCTATTGAAAGTTCTTAAGGTAGAGAATGTAAACATTCAAGTACAGAATTTTTTTGAATAGCCCTAATATTCTCTCTTTTAGGGTTTTTACAATACTTCTGAAAATCGAAATTAGGCTATAAAGTACTCAAAAGTCATCGGATTTGGATGAAATTTGATATGTGGGCTTGTGATGACAAGTACTAACTATGCCTAAGAGGGTTTGTTGACCAAAGTCAATGACCAAAGTCAAAGTGCAGATATCCTCTGTTTTAACTTTTTGGTCAAAGTCAACCATATAGGTTTGACCCCCCAAAATGACATCGGATTTGGGTGTACTATGAATTGTTGGGAAGCCCTAATGATGTACATCCATCCTATGATGTCATTTATCCCAAATAGCTCACTGTTTATGATTGGGCACAAGTTTGACCTCCAATAAAAATTGGCATTGGGGATCCAAATGATGTCAGTACGAAGAGGTTTAAGGCTTGTTGGGAAGGTATAAGGGAGTACTAAGAGCCTATATAATCACCCAAACTCCAATCCTAATTTAATTTTATTGAATTAGGGTTTTGTGAATCTATAGATTTTGTTCAAAGGCTCCTTTGGTACCCATTTGCCTTCCGCATGTTCCACATGTACCACCCTTTGCTTCCAAGTATCTTTGGCATCCAAAAGACCCTTATATGTGTCCACAATTGCCCTCAATCCTAACCATGCATGTAAATTTTAATTTTTTTTGGCATGGTCTCCTTTGTATTAGTGACTAAATCTCAAATTTCTTATATACTCAAGCCACAACCAATGTTCTCTTGGCAATCGGCATAGCATCAAGGCATATGTTTATTACATAATGCATTGACCAATGGCATAATGCATGTGATATTAGGGCCGATTAAGATTGATTATTTAGGAAGAGCTTTTTTTGTTGATAGAGAGCTTTGCTTGCTAATCTCCTAAGCCTTCCCACCCTCTTACCAAAGTTTAGAGTCCAATGGCAAGACTTGGGGCCATTTCTTCACTCCGAGTACCTAATCCTCTTTCTTACCGCTTTACCATGACACTCACGGCAAGGAAGATTCAAGACATGCTCCCCTTGGCCTCTCCAACCAAATGCCAAGGTACATTAGTGCAATTAATGATGATTAGACAAGGCTAATGGCAAGTTGGAATGGCCAATGTCAAGAAATTAGGGTTTCTTGGAAGAAAGCCCTAAATCTCAAGGAAGGATTTTGAAGAACTTCAAGCTTCAAGCAAGAAATGCAAGGAAGTGCTTAGTAATTGTTTAAATATCATTAAGAAACCATAGTCTTGAGTGTATGGTGGAGAATACCTTTACCATGAAGAAAAACGTGGACCTCTTTTTTTCAGATTTTGGAGAGTTCCATAGCTTCATATCTCAAGAAATAGGCCTCCCAAGAGTGCTAAAATGGCCAAATACTCCATTGCTAAGCTAAACAAGGAATTTAGACATGTAGTTGAGGCTCCCCCCTTGGTGAAAATCGCCACCCAGTTGCTCCCATTCCAAGGCTCAAATCTCCTATCAAATGTGCCCAATAATCATCACTAATGCTTGGTTAGAGGCTACATGTTCTTGAAGTATGAGCAAAAAATTTGATGAAATCCATGGGATTCTAGGGTTTTCTTGGAGCACAAAAGCGGCTGAAAATTCCACAGTAAACCATGATGAAGCTTGAAGAAAATGGGATTAATAAGAATCTTGAATCATGGCTAATCAAAGCCACAAGAAATGGCAGCTAAGAAAATCTTAAAATGCATGAAATGGCTATGAGAAGCTTGCACAAAAGAAGAGGATTACTCAGAAATATTTTGATTAGTATCACTAATCAAAATTAGTGCATTTCCCCCAATTTTGGTTCCCTCATTCAAAATTTGGAGCAGCGATCCCAAATTTTGGTCCACAGTGTTCCATAGCCCCCAAAAGCTCATAAAATTGTGCATCAAAAGGATCAAATCAACTTAAACAAAACCACCATAGCCCATTTCTTGATTAAAAAAATAAAGAAAGTTCAAGAAAATGCAGAAATTTAAAAAATTTCAAAAAATTGGATCAAAGACATGGGATCAATTCAAGGCTCTGATACCAATGCAAGAAACTAGGGTTGGCCACTCAAGGCATGGAGTGACAACATGGGTGCGGGTCACCATCCTCGTATCTCATATGGGAGAAGTTCACCATGAAAGCTTAGGCATGAGAGCTCAAAGAAAGTAATAGTAAAAAATGATCATAAGTTGTGTGTACAATGCCCATGAACCCAATGTATCCTATAGCCCAAGGCCCCCAAAGGAAATATGTAAATGGCTCTAAACCCAAGTGCCTCCCCATGTGCATGTGACCAAATCTACTTTGTTACACTGTATCTTTGTACTAGTCTCATGGAAAAGTCCATAATAAAATGTGGACTTTATGTACCAGAGAATTTGTCTAGCCCATCCAAATGTAGCTTCCTAGGGGCCTGCATAACTTGACTCACAAGTCCAACAACATAGCTCAATTCAATGCTCACATAAGATGAAGAGTTGATTGAGTACAAGGTTTATTAGTTAAAAATTAAGAGATATTACTAAAAAAATGAGATATTTAAGAATAATGATGCATTTTTGACACCTTGGTAAGGAGAGGGGGACTCTTGAGGTAGGCACCTATTTCACACATGTGGAAGGTTAATTCAAAAAATTTATGATATTTTTATCTCTCCTCTCTCCTAGATCAAACCAAATAAAAAAAGGAACCAAACTGGTCCAAATCTTGTCCAAATTGAGTCAAACTGAACCTGGAAAATTCTAGAACCCAGTTGGACTTGGTCAGTGGCCTCTCTCACCTATAAATAGACCCTTAGTATTTTGAAAAAAAAAATCTGCGAACTATACCATGCCAGTTTTACATTAAAATAATGATATTTTCTATTATCCCTTAAAAATCCTCTACTTTTGGAGAGCTTGGAGCTTCTCTCGCTCTTCAACAATTCTTGGAGCTTTCTTCTCAACTTACTAAACCAATTGATTGGTTGGGGGCTTTACTTCTAGATAAAGAAGCAAGCCAAACATTGAGGTAAGAAGGAATTTTATGGTTTTTATTAATATTCTCAAATGATTTCACTTCTCAACCCCTCTCAAGCTTGAGAAGTTTCTAATTAGTTGTTTTTAATGCAAATCAAGCTTTCTCTAAGAACTTTAATGATTAATCACAAAAAAGTTAATCTTTATGCTTATTTTGAATGCTTTTTATGTATATCTCTCTCTCCCAAAAGAATAGTCATTCCTATGGCTAATTCTTTAGAAAAAGAATGCTTCTCATTGATAAATTCTTAATTCAAAACCAAACTCTAAGCTTGTTAAGCTAGAGGTTAAGAAAATAGTATTTTTATGCTTTTATGTTAATAAAATTATGGTAAATTTATGATTTAATTCCATAATTTGGATTTAAGTTTAAGGATAGTTCTTCTATCATAATTGTATTACAAAGTCTTATTCTTTTCTAGAAAAATTAAAAATTATTTGAAATAGCAGTGAAGCTATGGCAAAATTTTTAGAAATTAACACATATCCCTTCAAGCTATTCTATTCACAAGAGACAATGCTTATCCAAAAAGAATATGCCTTCAATCTATTCCATTCATATCCTTGTCAACATCTCTTTTGAGCTCACTCCTTACATGCATCTTATCCTATCCATCCTAGTCACTCTCTCAAAACACCCATTCAATCTAGCACTCGCATATCAAATAATCCACACACCACTCTACCCATGCACATAGATACTCATGCATACACCAAACTAATCATATTGACACACCACTCTACCCATGCACATGAATACTCATGCATACACACACCTCACACCAAACTAATCATACTGACACACACCACGATACTCACGCACACAGATACACATGCATACACACATCTCACACTAAGCTAATCATATTGACACACCTCTCTACCCATGCAAATAGATACCCATGCAAATAGATACACATGCATACATACTCCTCACATGAACTCCCCATGGTGCATTTACACTAACAATCACCATCATGCATACACTTTCCTCACATGCACTTTCACTCACGACCAAAAAAGAGGTCAAAAGGGCAAAGACGAGGGGGTGGAATTATACGGAGAGTGTTCAAAAAAAGAGCGAACAAGGGTCAAAAGTGTGGACACATGATGGCCCTGCCAAACAATGGTGGTCAAAAGGGAGTCTTCCCCAAAGACATTTGTCTGTAGGATCACCCTTTTGGATAGTAAGAGTCGAAAGGGGTAGACAAGAATTTAAAGGGCGGACAACTATCAAGGACATTTGTCCAAAAGGGCAAACATAGGATCACCCTTTTGGATATAAAGAGTCCAAAAGGGGAGACTCGTGACCCGACCCTGCCCTTTGGCCTACCCTTTCGAACAACAAGGGTGAAAGGGTAGGACACATGGTCGCCCCTTTCAGACAACAAGGGTGAAAGGATGGACACATTGCTGCCCTTTTGGATAATTTCCAAGACATGTAGCCAAAAAGGTGGAGAAGGGTAGTTTCTCTCTCTCTTCTCTCTCTCTCTCTCTCTCTCACACACACACACACACACACACACACACACACACATACACACACACACACACACACACACACACACACACACACACACACACACACACATACACACACACATTTGCATCTAGCGAAGGACCAATCCTTTAGATGGTCACAACATTGTGAAGCATTATTAGCCCATGATGATCTTCTTCTTCATTATTACCTTAAACTTGGTCATAGAGATAAATGTCACACAAAAAAAGGTCCACTTAAGTCACAGGGATTGTCCCCAAACCTAAAGGAAATATATATAACTCTACTTGTATCACTATGTTCTAGATATACAAACATACCCGAAACTTAAAGGAAATATATATAATTATCCTTTTATCACTATGCTCTAGATATACAAACTTAAGTCATAGGGATTGTCCCCAAACTTAAAGGAAACATATATAATTCTACTTGCATCACTATGCTCTAGATATACAAACATCCCCCTTCCCCCTCAATAGACACATTACCTTTGACTATGTACCCACTCATTTAGGATTAATTAGTATTGTATATGTATATGTGTATGCATAGTATAAAGATTCATTAAACATTTATAGTATATGTGTGTGTGTGTGTGTGTGTGTGTGTGTATGTATGTATGTATATGTGCGTGTATATATATATATATATATATATATATATATGTATGTATGTATGTATGTATGTATGTATGTATGTATGTGTGCATATATATATATATATATATATATATATATATATATATATAATGTATATATGTATGTATGTATGTATGTATGTATATGTCCATATATATATGTATGTATATGTGCACATATATATGTATGTATATATTGTGCATGTATATATGTATTTATAATTAATACCTCTTGATCTTCATTTCGATTTGATGTATCCACTGCAACAACTATGAGCTCGTCATTGGTGTATGTGTGTGTGTGTGTGTGTGTGTGTGTGTCACTATAACAGAATGAGGGTATAACAGTGTTTTTATAACTAGAGAGGTAGGTAGATGTCGGGCTATTTTCGCTACTAGAAACACTGCTATTTTTGCTATAACGGTTTCGCTGCTTAGCAGAGTAAAAGCTCTGCATATAGCAAAAAAAGAGCTGATGTTGTAGTATTTGAGTACTAATCCATATAGTGTGTATTCTTATCTTTATGTTATGTTGGTTGAGTAGAGAAGAAGAAGATAGAAGAAAATTCAGCTATCCATCTCTCTCTTGTGTCTTGCTCTCTCTTTTGTGTGTGTGCGTTTGCTTGCTAGGGTTTGAAGCTCTCCCTCTCCCCCACATTCTCTTTATGGTATCAGAGTAGCCTGGTTCATGTGAGAGCTAAGGAGGCAAGCAAGAGGCAAGAACAAGCAAGGAAGGAAGTGGTACTACGACACGAGTAAGAGCACCATCAACTCTTTTCCCTTCTTGGTTTAGGTACAACGAGGGTACAACATCTCCTCAATAGCTATGGGAGCTACACATCTCTGATTGAGGAGTTGTCTTCGTAAGAGCAGAGCTACAAGGCACGTATACCGTCCTATTAAACAACATTTTTTCTGGCCAGATTCACGTTTCGGGCGTGTTACGGGCCCCATTTCGTCTCACTGTAGGGTATTTTTGGCAGTTTTCTAGAAGTTCCGGTAGTAGAGAATTGTTTCTGCTTGAAATCTAGTTATTAAGTGCATTTTGGAAGTGCAGACAGGGTTTGCACATGTATTGTTGATACTATGTGTATGTACATGTACTCTGGTCACATTTGGTGACACACAGGGTGTGCTGAAGTATCGCTGCAGCATACAGGAGATACTGTTGTATTACAGGTTGCATTCAGAAGTTGTTTGTTTGCAGGTTATTTGATTGCTGTGTGTAGGAAAACATGTCCGACGACGGAATTAATCAGATTGTTAGTGAGAAGCTGGATAAGAATAACTTCCATGCCTGGAAGTTCAGAATGACCAATTTCCTAATGGGTAAAGGATTTTGGGATTATGTAGAAGGAGACAATGAGGAGCCTCTAGAGTAATCTGAGGAGAATGCCACTCCTGCAGGTATAAAGGCATTCAAGGATTGGAATCAGGGTGTAAGAAAAGTCATGTACTGGCTTTCAATTAGTGTCACAGACACTATGATAGGACACATACAGGATGCAAACACTCCAGCAGTTACATGGCAGAATCTGGTTTAGATATTCCAGACTAACACAAAGGTAAGAAAGTTGCAGTTAAAGTAAGAGTTGCATATTATGGAAAAGAAAAGCATGTCCATCAATGAATATGCCTTAAAGATCAAGGGTATTGTTGAATCCCTTGGGTCTATCAATGTATCAGTGGTGGAAGATGATGATTTGGTGAGTGTTTGTCTGAATGGGCTTGGCAAAGAGTACAAGCCATTCAAGACCTCCATTGCAGTTAGGGAGAATATTCCCAACTTTCAGGACTTGATATCTATGATCATCATAGAAGAAAAGACTTTAGGTAAGGATTCTTCTTCACAAAGAAAGAACACATCGGAGCAGGCCTTCTACTCTAATTCAGGTAGAGGCAGAGGTAGAGGCCGTGGTCGAGGCCAAGGTGGTGGCTGACAAGGAAATTAAAATTCTGGACAACAACAATCTAATGATTCACAGCAGCAATGTTGAAGTCTACATAACCAAAAATCAAATATAATAAATAAACATAACAAGACACGTAGATCTTTTACCCAAGAATTTGTGTCTCTTAATCTCACTAGTGGATATTGTTACTATTACATCTGAAGGCTTACCCTCACTCAGAGAGCTAATATCAACATGAGATGCATTTACATTGCAAGTCATCCCGTTCAAGTTCAAACAAACAATAATTGACATAAGGAGCCAAGGTATGTAAAATAAAGCCTACTCTTAAATTGTGTACAAAGAGACCGCTTCCACCTCTTACCTTCGTCCATTTCTTACTTTTTTTAGAGAGCACCACATGAGCCTCCTCATTTCCAATTTTCTACTAAAGCGAGGAAACAAGAAACGATGCTTATTTATGTATATTAGTGTAAGGAAAACAAGAAATAAAATAGTACAAAGGTTGAAAAGTAGTATTTTCATACCATTGTAAGGGAGCCTTTCCCCTTGAAATCCACATTTCTCATCGACGCTTCCTCATCGATATTTTTGTTTCCATGACGATTTTTCACGAGCATGGCTTTGATCATTTTTCTTTGAATGAGTCTTTTGAATTGGAAGATTACAAAGTTTCATGGCAAATAAAATTTAAGGTTAGTACCATGTTTACAAAGAAGCCCTCTCACCAACTAGCACATCCATCTCTTACCTTGAAAGGAGAAAAAACAACACACTTTTGCCTCTTCTTTACTTGAGATGGAGCCACATGCTCATGGTTGCCTCATTAATGATTTCCTTCTAAAGGGAGGAAAATGGATTGGGTGCATGCTATGAAAGTAAAGAAAACAAACAATAAACAAGCAGAAAATATCAAAAATTCATTTCTTGCATACTTGAGGAAGAGACTCTTTTCCATTTTCATCCTTGTCTCTTGTCAATGTGTCCTCATCAAGATTTTCCATCCGTTAAGAAGCTGCTTCACCATCATCATTGCTACAATCATCACTTTCTTTTATTTCTTTATTGCGTCGCTACACGATGCAAAATGAGAGCTTAAGAATATTCATCATATATATGTGTGTGTGTGTGTGTGTGTATGTATATATATATATATATATATGTATGTATGTATGTATGTATGTATGTATGTGTGTGTGTGTGTGTGTGTGTGTGTATATATATATATATATATATATATATGTATGTATGTATGTATGTATGTATGTATGTATACTCACATGTGTGGAATATCTCTCTTTAATGCACCGTTCAATCCCTTGAATGTGTTTCTCCTTGTTCGCCATATATTGTTCCATGCCCTTGGCAACAAACCCCTCGATAACTGCTTCCTTTTACATGGTATAGACTCTCTTGGACAAGTTGGATAGAGCTTTCTTTTCCCAAGCATCTTCGGCCAAAAGTCTTTGTTTCCTTGAATTTTTTTTCATGTTGATTTGAAATTTACGTTTTGCATCTAGAAACCTTGTCTGTGATATGATAATCTCCTCATAAGGAGGGTTTATGATAACCAAGGTTTGTACAGTAAAGTAGGCTGAAGCTTTATAAAGTGTCATGCATGCACGATCACATATTACTAAAATACTTGCAATGGAGTATTTGGGATTATGTAGAAGGAGACAATGAGGAGCCTCTAGAGTAATCTGAGGAGAATGCCACTCCTGCAGGTATAAAGGCATTCAAGGATTGGAATCAGGGTGTAAGAAAAGTCATGTACTGGCTTTCAATTAGTGTCACAAACACTATGATAGGACACATACAGGATGCAAACACTCCAGCAGTTACATGGCAGAATCTGGTTTAGATATTCCAGACTAACACAAAGGCAAGAAAGTTGCAGTTAAAGTAAGAGTTGCATATTGTGGAAAAGAAAAGCATGTCCATCAATGAATATGCCTTAAAGATCAAGGGCATTGTTGAATCCCTTGGGTCTATCAATGTATCAGTGGTGGAAGATGATGATTTGGTGAGTGTTTGTCTGAATGGGCTTGGCAAAGAGTACAAGCCATTCAAGACCTCCATTGCAGTTAGGGAGAATATTCCCAACTTTCAGGACTTGATATCTATGATGATCATAGAAGAAAAGACTTTAGGTAAGGATTCTTCTTCACAAAGACAGAACACATCGGAGCAGGCCTTCTACTCTAATTCAGGTAGAGGCAGAGGTAGAGGCCGTGGTCAAGGCCAAGGTGGTGGCTGACAAGGAAATTAAAATTATGGACAACAACAATCTAATGATTCACAGCAGCAATGTTGAAGTCTACATAACCAAAAATCAAATATAATAAACAAACATAACAAGATTGAAACCATGCATATGTTAAGACAATTCAAGATTCAAGCCATAGAGTTAAACAAAGTATACCTTTCGTAAACCGCCACACACGTAGATCTTTTACCCAAGAATTTGTGTCTCTTAATCTCACTAGTGGATATTGTTACTATTACATCTGAAGGCTTACCCTCACTCAGAGAGCTAATATCAACATGAGATGCATTTACATTGCAAGTCATCCCGTTCAAGTTCAAACAAACAATAATTGACATAAGGAGCCAAGGTATGTAAAATAAAGCCTACTCTTAAATTGTGTACAAAGAGACCGCTTCCACCTCTTACCTTCGTCCATTTCTTACTTTTTTTAGAGAGCACCACATGAGCCTTCTCATTTCCAATTTTCTACTAAAGCGAGGAAACAAGAAACGATGCTTATTTATGTATATTAGTGTAAGGAAAACAAGAAATAAAATAGTACAAAGGTTGAAAAGTAGTATTTTCATACCATTGTAAGGGAGCCTTTCCCCTTGAAATCCACATTTCTCATCGACGCTTCCTCATCGATATTTTTGTTTCCATGATGATTTTTCATGAGCATGGCTTTGATCATTTTTCTTTGAATGAGTCTTTTGAATTGGAAGATTACAAAGTTTCATGGCAAATGAAATTTAAGGTTAGTACCATGTTTACAAAGAAGCCCTCTCACCAACTAGCACATCCATCTCTTACCTTGAAAGGAGAAAAAACAACACACTTTTGCCTCTTCTTTACTTGAGATGGAGCCACATGCTCATGGTTGCCTCATTAATGATTTCCTTCTAAAGGGAGGAAAATGGATTGGGTACATGTTATGAAAGTAAAGAAAACAAACAACAAACAAGCAGAAAATATCAAAAATTCATTTCTTGCATACTTGAGGAAGAGACTCTTTTCCATTTTCATCCTTGTCTCTTGTCAATGTGTCCTCATCAAGATTTTCCATCCGTTAAGAAGCTGCTTCACCATCATCATTGCTACAATCATCACTTTCTTTTATTTCTTTATTGCGTCGCTACACGATGCAAAATGAGAGCTTAAGAATATTCATCATATGTGTGTGTGTGTGTGTGTGTATGTATGTATGTATATATATATATATATATATATATATATATATATGTATGTATGTATGTATGTATGTATGTATGTATGTATGTATGTATGTATGTGTGTGTGTGTGTGTGTGTGTATATATATATATATATGTATGTATGTATGTATGTATGTATGTATGTATACTCACATGTGTGGAATATCTCTCTTTAATGCACCGTTCAATCCCTTGAATGTGTTTTTCCTTGTTCGCCATATATTGTTCCATGCCCTTGGCAACAAACCCCTCGATAACTGCTTCCTTTTACATGGTATAGACTCTCTTGGACAAGTTGGATAGAGCTTTCTTTTCCCAAGCATCTTCGGCCAAAAGTCTTTGTTTCCTTGAATTTTTTTTCATGTTGATTTGAAATTTACGTTTTGCATCTAGAAACCTTGTCTGTGATATGATAATCTCCTCATAAGGAGGGTTTATGATAACCAAGGTTTGTACAGTAAACTAGGCTGAAGCTTTATAAAGTGTCATGCATGCACGATCACATATTACTAAAATACTTGCAATGGAGTATTTGGGATTATGTAGAAGGAGACAATGAGGAGCCTCTAGAGTAATCTGAGGAGAATGCCACTCCTGCAGGTATAAAGGCATTCAAGGATTGGAATCAGGGTGTAAGAAAAGTCATGTACTGGCTTTCAATTAGTGTCACAGACACTATGATAGGACACATACAGGATGCAAACACTCCAGCAGTTACATGGCAGAATCTGGTTTAGATATTCCAGACTAACACAAAGGCAAGAAAGTTGCAGTTAAAGTAAGAGTTGCATATTGTGGAAAAGAAAAGCATGTTCATCAATGAATATGCCTTAAAGATCAAGGGCATTGTTGAATCCCTTGGGTCTATCAATGTATCAGTGGTGGAAGATGATGATTTGGTGAGTGTTTGTCTGAATGGGCTTGGCAAAGAGTACAAGCCATTCAAGACCTCCATTGCAGTTAGGGAGAATATTCCCAACTTTCAGGACTTGATATCTATGATGATCATAGAAGAAAAGACTTTAGGTAAGGATTCTTCTTCACAAAGACAGAACACATCGGAGCAGGCCTTCTACTCTAATTCAGGTAGAGGCAGAGGTAGAGGCCGTGGTCAAGGCCAAGGTGGTGGCTGACAAGGAAATTAAAATTCTGGACAACAACAATCTAATGATTCACAGCAGCAATGTTGAAGTCTACATAACCAAAAATCAAATATAATAAACAAACATAACAAGATTGAAACCATGCATATGTTAAGACAATTCAAGATTCAAGCCATAGAGTTAAACAAAGTATACCTTTCGTAAACCGCCACACACGTAGATCTTTTACCCAAGAATTTGTGTCTCTTAATCTCACTAGTGGATATTGTTACTATTACATCTGAAGGCTTACCCTCACTCAGAGAGCTAATATCAACATGAGATGCATTTACATTGCAAGTCATCCCGTTCAAGTTCAAACAAACAATAATTGACATAAGGAGCCAAGGTATGTAAAATAAAGCCTACTCTTAAATTGTGTACAAAGAGACCGCTTCCACCTCTTACCTTCGTCCATTTCTTACTTTTTTTAGAGAGCACCACATGAGCCTTCTCATTTCCAATTTTCTACTAAAGCGAGGAAACAAGAAACGATGCTTATTTATGTATATTAGTGTAAGGAAAACAAGAAATAAAATAGTACAAAGGTTGAAAAGTAGTATTTTCATACCATTGTAAGGGAGCCTTTCCCCTTGAAATCCACATTTCTCATCGACGCTTCCTCATCGATATTTTTGTTTCCATGACGATTTTTCACGAGCATGGCTTTGATCATTTTTCTTTGAATGAGTCTTTTGAATTGGAAGATTACAAAGTTTCATGGCAAATAAAATTTAAGGTTAGTACCATGTTTACAAAGAAGCCCTCTCACCAACTAGCACATCCATCTCTTACCTTGAAAGGAGAAAAAACAACACACTTTTGCCTCTTCTTTACTTGAGATGGAGCCACATGCTCATGGTTGCCTCATTAATGATTTCCTTCTAAAGGGAGGAAAATGGATTGGGTGCATGTTATGAAAGTAAAGAAAACAAACAACAAACAAGCAGAAAATATCAAAAATTCATTTCTTGCATACTTGAGGAAGAGACTCTTTTCCATTTTCTTGCATACTTGAGGAAGAGACTCTTTTCCATTTTCATCCTTGTCTCTTGTCAATGTGTCCTCATCAAGATTTTCCATCCGTTAAGAAGCTGCTTCACCATCATCATTGCTACAATCATCACTTTCTTTTATTTCTTTATTGCGTCGCTACACGATGCAAAATGAGAGCTTAAGAATATTCATCATATGTGTGTGTGTGTGTGTGTATGTATGTATGTATATATATATATATATATATATATATGTATGTATGTATGTATGTATGTATGTATGTATGTATGTATGTGTGTGTGTGTGTGTGTGTGTATATATATATATATATATATATATGTATGTATGTATGTATGTATGTATGTATACTCACATGTGTGGAATATCTCTCTTTAATGCACCGTTCAATCCCTTGAATGTGTTTCTCCTTGTTCGCCATATATTGTTCCATGCCCTTGGCAACAAACCCCTCGATAACTACTTCCTTTTACATGGTATAGACTCTCTTGGACAAGTTGGATAGAGCTTTCTTTTCCCAAGCATCTTCGGCCAAAAGTCTTTGTTTCCTTGAATTTTTTTTCATGTTGATTTGAAATTTACGTTTTGCATCTAGAAACCTTGTCTGTGATATGATAATCTCCTCATAAGGAGGGTTTATGATAACCAAGGTTTGTACAGTAAACTAGGCTGAAGCTTTATAAAGTGTCATGCATGCACGATCACATATTACTAAAATACTTGCAATGGAGTATTTGGGATTATGTAGAAGGAGACAATGAGGAGCCTCTAGAGTAATCTGAGGAGAATGCCACTCCTGCAGGTATAAAGGCATTCAAGGATTGGAATCAGGGTGTAAGAAAAGTCATGTACTGGCTTTCAATTAGTGTCACAGACACTATGATAGGACACATACAGGATGCAAACACTCCAGCAGTTACATGGCAGAATCTGGTTTAGATATTCCAGACTAACACAAAGGCAAGAAAGTTGCAGTTAAAGTAAGAGTTGCATATTGTGGAAAAGAAAAGCATGTCCATCAATGAATATGCCTTAAAGATCAAGGGCATTGTTGAATCCCTTGGGTCTATCAATGTATCAGTGGTGGAAGATGATGATTTGGTGAGTGTTTGTCTGAATGGGCTTGGCAAAGAGTACAAGCCATTCAAGACCTCCATTGCAGTTAGGGAGAATATTCCCAACTTTCAGGACTTGATATCTATGATGATCATAGAAGAAAAGACTTTAGGTAAGGATTCTTCTTCACAAAGACAGAACACATCGGAGCAGGCCTTCTACTCTAATTCAGGTAGAGGCAGAGGTAGAGGCCGTGGTCAAGGCCAAGGTGGTGGCTGACAAGGAAATTAAAATTCTGGACAACAACAATCTAATGATTCACAGCAGCAATGTTGAAGTCTACATAACCAAAAATCAAATATAATAAACAAACATAACAAGATTGAAACCATGCATATGTTAAGACAATTCAAGATTCAAGCCATAGAGTTAAACAAAGTATACCTTTCGTAAACCGCCACACACGTAGATCTTTTACCCAAGAATTTGTGTCTCTTAATCTCACTAGTGGATATTGTTACTATTACATCTGAAGGCTTACCCTCACTCTCAGAGAGCTAATATCAACATGAGATGCATTTACATTGTAAGTCATCCCGTTCAAGTTCAAACAAACAATAATTGACATAAGGAGCCAAGGTATGTAAAATAAAGCCTACTCTTAAATTGTGTACAAAGAGACTGCTTCCACCTCTTACCTTCGTCCATTTCTTACTTTTTTTAGAGAGCACCACATGAGCCTCCTCATTTCCAATTTTCTACTAAAGCGAGGAAACAAGAAACGATGCTTATTTATGTATATTAGTGTAAGGAAAACAAGAAATAAAATAGTACAAAGGTTGAAAAGTAGTATTTTCATACCATTGTAAGGGAGCCTTTCCCCTTGAAATCCACATTTCTCATCGACGCTTCCTCATCGATATTTTTGTTTCCATGACGATTTTTCACGAGCATGGCTTTGATCATTTTTCTTTGAATGAGTCTTTTGAATTGGAAGATTATAAAGTTTCATGGCAAATAAAATTTAAGGTTAGTACCATGTTTACAAAGAAGCCCTCTCACCAACTAGCACATCCATCTCTTACCTTGAAAGGAGAAAAAACAACACACTTTTGCCTCTTCTTTACTTGAGATGGAGCCACATGCTCATGGTTGCCTCATTAATGATTTCCTTCTAAAGGGAGGAAAATGGATTGGGTGCATGTTATGAAAGTAAAGAAAACAAACAACAAACAAGCAGAAAATATCAAAAATTCATTTCTTGCATACTTGAGGAAGAGACTCTTTTCCATTTTCATCCTTGTCTCTTATCAATGTGTCCTCATCAAGATTTTCCATCCGTTAAGAAGCTGCTTCACCATCATCATTGCTACAATCATCACTTTCTTTTATTTCTTTATTGCGTCGCTACACGATGCAAAATGAGAGCTTAAGAATATTCATCATATATATGTGTGTGTGTGTGTGTGTGTGTGTATGTATGTATGTATATATATATATATATATATATATGTATGTATGTATGTATGTATGTATGTATGTATGTATGTATGTATGTATGTATGTGTGTGTGTGTGTGTATATATATATATATGTATGTATGTATGTATGTATGTATGTATGTGTGTGTGTGTGTATATATATATATATGTATGTATGTATGTATGTATGTATGTATGTATGTATACTCACATGTGTGGAATATCTCTCTTTAATGCACCGTTCAATCCCTTGAATGTGTTTCTCCTTGTTCGCCATATATTGTTCCATGCCCTTGGCAACAAACCCCTCGATATCTGCTTCCTTTTACATGGTATAGACTCTCTTGGACAAGTTGGATAGAGCTTTCTTTTCCCAAGCATCTTCGGCCAAAAGTCTTTGTTTCCTTGAATTTTTTTTCATGTTGATTTGAAATTTACGTTTTGCATCTAGAAACCTTGTCTGTGATATGATAATCTCCTCATAAGGAGGGTTTATGATAACCAAGGTTTGTACAGTAAACTAGGCTGAAGCTTTATAAAGTGTCATGCATGCACGATCACATATTACTAAAATACTTGCATGGAAATAAGGAATTAAGCATGGCAATAAGTGAATCCTAGCATGGCAATAAGGCATGCATGCAATAAGCAAAGGGTTTCCAAGGAAGAAAAACAAAGATGCAAACATCTCTCTCTCTCTCTCTCTCTCTCTCTCTCTCACACACACACACACACACACACACACACACACACACACACACACACACACACACACGCACACATACAATTTCAAAACCTTTTACACACAGCAGTAAGTGAATCTTAACTCTAAAAAAAAGAGATTTATTTGTAAAATCACCAAGGACAAGAAATCTGGACAAGAAGCAATTACATGTGTCAAGAAGGGGCTACAAAGAAGAAGAAGGGCTACAAAGAAGAAGAAGAAGAAGAAGAAGGGGTACTTGTGGAATCCCCCTCAAGCAGGGACATAGCTCCTCGTCTATTGTAAGAGGGTACTCGTGGAATCCTCCTCAAGCAAGCAGAGGAGAGGTGCATACGGTGTTGAAGGTGGACTGGGAATGGCGGCAATCCCCCTCAAACCTCGTCTCGCTGGTTTGTGGCCATTGAATGCAATGCTTCTTTGCACCCTAGTTTACTTGCTTCTTCCCACTTTTGAACCGATGGGGTTGTGCCCTTCCCGCCCACCTCCACTGTCGATCCCACATGTGCAATGGCGCCCTAGTTTACTTTTTTTAATTTTTAATCCGATGGTTGTGCCCTTCCCACCCACCTCCACCATCGATCCCACATGCACAACGGCGCCCTAGTTTACTTTTTTTTTAAGTTTTTGATCCGACGGATGTGCCCTTCCCGCCCACCTCCACCGTCGATCCCACTTGAACCCCCTCTTAAAGGCACCGTGCCTTTTAGACCTGCGGGGGAGGTACAATGACATGGATGATCATCCCTCTCGCCCTATAAAAGGATCTCCCTTCTTGCAATCGCAAGCACCTTCCTGCTTTTGTTTCGTCACAATTATGAGCTTGTATCTGCATGGCACCTCCACTTTTCTTCACAATTGCCTCCATGCAGTATCCTGGACGTTACAATGTTGTGCAGCGTGGGTCTCGCATTGTGCTTAGATTATGAAACCCTTACCAGGTTTCATCTAAGCTGCGCCCTGCACAGCTTGCATAGTTTGTCGTCGTGTTTGTGCTGTCCATGTCCGTGTCTGTGTCCGTGTGTGATCATCAAAAAGAGAGAATGTACACATAGAAATATCAAATCAGTGGTTCAGTGGTGCACTTAGTTTGTAAGATTCCTCCCCCAACCCCTTTTTGATGTCTAGTATCTTCCCCTGTAATCAACCCTCTTCAGAAATATAAAGACCCTGTTGCTAACTATTTTAGCCTAGAGAGAGAAAAATTATTCTAGAGAGAGAATATTCAGATTTTGAATATTTTTGGATAGAAAAATATCTCTTATAATTCAGATGAGTTCCCCTGAAACAGAAATTCAAAAAGAATTTTCCAATGTGCAATTGGAATTAATTGGAAATAGGTATAAAGAACCTTAGTCTAAGGGTCTAGATTTTCAGAAATCTTTAGACTATGGTCCAATTAAGGTTCCTATGGACCAATAGCATCAATCCATGTGTAGGGAGGAGATAAATCCAACTTGTAAAAAAAAAATACCCAAAAATGAGTAAATGCTCACATGAGGTGAAGAGTTGAAAATGTACAAGGATTATTAGTAAAAAACTATGAGCAATATTAAAAATATGACATATGTAAGGAAGGGGAATTCTTTAAAGGAGGTGCATATTTCACATAAGATGAAGAGTTGAAAATGTACAAGGATTATTAGTAAAAAACTATGAGCAATATTAAAAATATGACATATGTAAGGAAGGGGAATTCTTTAAAGGAGGTGCATATTTCACATAAGATGAAGAGTTGAAAATGTACAAGGATTATTAGTAAAAAACTATGAGCAATATTAAAAATATGACATATGTAAGGAAGGGGAATTCTTTAAAGGAGGTGCATATTTCACATAAGATGAAGAGTTGAAAATGTACAAGGATTATTAGTAAAAAAACTATGAGCAATATTAAAATGATTCCATTATGACACATATGTAAGGAAGAGGAGTTCTTTAAAGGAGGTGCATATTTCACATGCTTGAATGAGTTTTAAACTCATAAAAATTGAGATATTTCATCTCTCCTCTCTCCTCATTCAAGTCTAGTTCCAAAAAGTTAGCTTAACTGACCTAAAAATGGTCAAATATTGACCAAACTGATTTAGAAAATTCTAGAATCAGTTTGTTTGGTTAGGAGCTCAATTTTTCCTATAAATAGAAGTCTCCCCCTTGTTGAAAAAGATATAGTGTTTATGCATCGTTACTCTACTCCACCTAAGCCAAGAACTGTGAATTCATTTAATAATTCACTAGTTTTTGGAGCTTTCCTCTTTCTTCAATCCCCATTAGTGGCTCCATCAACATACTTAACCAATTGATTGGTTGGGGGCCTCTACCGTGAACAAAGAATCAAGCAAGTTGTAAGGTAATTAGTGAATATTGATCTTTCTATAATTTCTCAATGTTTCTCTCTTCTCAACCCCTCTCAAGCTTGAGAAGTTTAATTAGTATGGTTTTTTTTTTAATGCTATTGAAGTTTGAATAGTAGTGAAGAGTTACATAATTTAATAAATGCTATTGAAGTTAATTTTCATTTATGTTTAAATTCTAATGATTCTTATGTAAATTCTCTCTCTCACTCAAGAAATGGTTATACTCATGAACCGTTCTCAATCCAAATCAAGCTTTCATAAAGCTTTTCCTTAACCCAAGATTAAGCTATGCTTGAGGCCAAATTAATGGCTTTTTTCTATGCTTTTAGTTTATGTATATTGATGATTCAATCCATTATGGATTAATAATCCAATTAGAGATCATTTTAATTATTTTCTTAATGATAAGTATTATCCCTTAGAAAAATTGAGATTTATCAGTCATAGCAGCGGAGCTATGGCAAAATTTTTATAAAAATTATGCATAAAATAATCTCATTCAAAGCATAAAAAGAGGACTTCCTACCATATTCTAGGAATTATCATCCTAGATTAATTGAAAGAATTTCATTACAATCATGGAGAAATTGAATTTTAATATTATGCATAAAGGATAAGTTTTTATATCAAAAGTGTTATTTTTACCATTTTCATTTCATGCATAGAAGTATGCATAAAGGAAAAATTTTTATATCGAAAGTGTTACTTTTATCATTTTTAATTTTCATGCATAAAAGTATGCATAAAAGAAAATTTTTATATCAAAAGTGTTACTTTTATCATTTTTAATTTTCATGCATAGAAGTATGCATAAAGGAAAATTTTTATATCAAAAGTGTTACTTTTATCATTTTTAATTTTCATGCATAGAAGTATGCATAAAGGAAAAATTTTTATATCAAAAGTGTTACTTTTATCATATTGGATTTCATGCATATAGGTATGCATAAAAGATATTCTTTTTATACTAAAAGTATGATTTTCCTCATAAATGGATTTTATGCTTAACTTAGATGCATAAGAGAAATTCTTTTATTCTAAAAGTATAATTCCCTACCAAATTGAAATCATGCATAAGAAGATGCATAAAAGATTGATTTTAATTTCGAAAGTGTTAGTCTCCTTAAATGGAATTTATGTATAAATAAATGTGTAGAGAAATCTTATATCAAATAAAAGAATTCTCTTTAAAAAAAAAAAAAGATATGAAATGTGATAAGATGAGATAAGAGGTGTATAAGAATTGATAAGATGCGTATGGAAAGTGATAGGATGTGATAAGAGGTGTGATAAGAGGTGATAAGATGCTTATGAAATAAGTTAGGATGTGATAAGA
The DNA here is from genome assembly GCF_041138505.1 of Cibotium barometz. Lineage (NCBI taxonomy): Eukaryota > Viridiplantae > Streptophyta > Polypodiopsida > Cyatheales > Cibotiaceae > Cibotium > Cibotium barometz. The sequence goes on along the minus strand of NC_141048.1, from coordinate 55,865,102 downwards.
TGAATTAAGATGTGTATGGGGGGATGAGGTAAGAAGTGTATGTGATACGATAAGATGTATATGGGTTGTGATAGGGCGAGAATGGATGTGATGTAAAAGATTAGATGTGAAGGTATATGGGGTTATATAAATGGGAATGTGAAAATGGATGTATGTATGTGGATGTGTGGATATGGAGATGGGAGTGTGGATGTATGAACATGAAAATGGATATATGCATGAAGATGTATATGCATAGATGTAAATGTGGATGTAGATGTGGATGTATAGATGTGAATGGATGTGGATGTATAGATGTGAATGGAAATGTGGATGTGGATGTATGTGAATGTGAATGTAGATGTGGATGTATGTGAATGTGAATGTAGATGTGAATGTGGAATGTGGATGTATAGATGTGGATGTATGGGAATGTGGATGTGGATGTATGTGAATGTGAATGTAGATGTGGATGTATAGATGTGAATGTGGAATGTGGATGTGGATGTATGTATGTATGTGGATGTAGATGTGGATGTATGGATGTGTATGTATGAATGTGGATATGGGATGTGGATGTATAAATGAGGATGTGAAAATGGAGGTAAGCATGTAGATGTGGATGCATGTATGTGAATGTGAATGTAGATGTGAATGTGGAATGTGGATGTATAGATGTGGATGTATGGGAATGTGGATGTGGATGTATGTGAATGTGAATGTAGATGTGGATGTATAGATGTGAATGTGGAATGTGGATGTGGATGTATGTATGTATGTGGATGTAGATGTGGATGTATGGATGTGTATGTATGAATGTGGATATGGGATGTGGATGTATAAATGAGGATGTGAAAATGGAGGTAAGCATGTAGATGTGGATGCATGGATGTGAATGTGAATGTGGATGTGGATGTGGATATGGATGTGTATGTATGAATGTGGATATGGGATGTGGATGTATAAATGAGGATGTGAAAATGGAGATAAGCATGTAGATGTGGATGTATGGATGTGAATGTGGATGTGGATGTGGATGTATGGATGTGGATATGGATGTGAATATATGATATGTGATGTGAAGGAATCTGAAGTGAAGAGATGGAAAAGGAGGTGATTGGATGAGTACACATATACATGGAATGTGGAATAAGTAATGTGGATTAATGAGGGATAATGTGGAAAAATGAGAGTTAATATAGAAACTGTATTTGTAAACTGTTTGTAAATGCTGTTTGTAAATGGCTGTTTTATGTCAAGAATGCTGGGGAAGCATTTTGACCGTCTTGTGATTAAGGTCGTGGAGACCTAACTGATAAAGTTGCAACTGCTGACGGAGAGTCAATGGAGGACGACTCGCGTAGCAAGGTCGACCGAGGTCTTGACCAGCCTCGGTTCGATTAAAATGGTGAGCTTCCGGTACGGTGGATGAGGGACCAAGGAAGCGGCCTATGAGTGAAGCGCTAGGTCACCTGCGAAGGATCCTAGAGGGTGCTGACCATACGGTGCTCGGGCTCTGGGTCGCCTAGGATACCCACGCGTGCGTCGAGGAAGATATTGGAACAAGGAGTAAGAGTTGTTTTGTGAAACCGGGCATGGATCTGCTTGACTGACCTTGCTGGTCCTCAACGGATGAGTCCATGGCTCTTTTATATGGATCTGTTGGTTGATCTTGCTGATCTTCAACGAGAGTCCATCTTGATAAGTGATTATATTGCCGAGTATTATGGGCTAGGAACTATGGAAACGGCCTCTGAGTGGACAGGTGGTGAGCGTTCTAGTTGCCAATGATGCCATAGATACTCTGATGAAGGAATGATGGGAAATTTGAGGATCAACCGGATAAATTGGAAGACTGTGATCAGTGGTACTATGGTTTCATTAAAGAATTGTGTTAAAGTTAGCTGATGCTAAGAAAAAGGCAATTTCATATTGGGTGTGTAAGTGGTGTGGCTAGTTTTATGTTTGCATGAACTTCCGGCTAGGGGGCCTTGGAACTCTTTTCCTTGGTACCCGGGACAAAACCTAACCAAATTCCAAATTGGATCCCATCACTACAGTGGTTGGGCGGTTGGCTAACCCATGGGATCGGATGGGGTTAGGCTGGACTGATGGATCCGTAAACCGAGACTCAATTTCTGTTATTACGATAGATGAAGTAAGTCCCGGATAGTAATTGTTCTATGGATAGGAATCAACGGCTGTGCCTCTTGATGGGGAAAAAAGCGTTGATCCCAATGATCCAAGTGCAAGTTTCTTCCTTGATCCGACCGAGTATCTTTATAGGTGCAGTTGGATCAGCGTGATCAGTAATGATCTTGACTACGTTAGAGTAAAAAATTATCCTGGTGGAATCGCCCGTGCTTTCCGGGTAAGGGAAGTTTTTTCCGGGTTCGGTTTTGGAAAAACCGACGGATTAGTCTCTTGTCCGGATATCCGTGGACGAGGCCCCGAATGTGGGACCCCTGTCCCGTGCGAGAAGTGCTACTTCTGCTGCTAGTACCCGAATCCGTTGCTCGGTGGGAACAGGGGGATCTCACAGTTGGTATCAGAGCATTTGGTTAATAAAGATCAATTGAGAAGACAAATAGGTCAGAAATTTATCAAGAAACACAAAAAGGTTGTAATTGTGTGATATAATACAATTTGATATTCAAATTGAAATTCGTAATTTGGTAATTGGGTCTTCAGATGGAAGTACCGCAATTATATAGAATCCTTGACTTGCTTGAGGCCTAGACATGATGGTATTTACCTTATAATTCCAAGGGCCGTGACTATCCGTATATACCGAGAGTATAACTGCAGCTCTTTACTGACAGTATATACGAGTAAATCTAAGACTTGAAATTATAAGCGTTAATGCTATCCAGATGATGAATTTGAATGTGGTTGATATGATTTTTAATTCTGTTTGGGAACTGATGAATTGATTGGGATTCTGATTGAAAAATGATGATTTTTCAAATTTAGTTGAAATATAATAACTTGAGCAAAACCGCAATGAGGATGAATGGGACGAGTCCCTGTAATGATAAATGATGATAATGATTTCAACAAATCACTATGAGATTAGTGGATTGTGCTGTCAAAGTACTACTGTTAACACTTGACTCGGTATATCAAGTTAAGGGATGACAAATTGAAAACTTGCTTGACTGAAATTCCCGTGGAGGAATGTTCAGAAAGAAAAAATTTCGATCTGATGGACCATTATCGTGTTAAAGATATGAATGATATGATCTGAAATGAATTTATTTAATGATGAGTTCTATATAAGGGATATTTATCCCCGTATTCTGTTGGGTTGACCAGAATATAAGGAACCCTAGAATAAATTGGATCTTAAGAAAAAGAGTTGTCCTCTACTTGGCGAGATGAGGACATCTCGCACTTTTTTTTAAGTGGGGTAGAATGTAAGATTCCTCCCCAGCCTTCGAGGCATACAGGAGTAAGAATCTCCCTTTTTGATCTTAAAATTATTCCCTCTCAAAAATAAAAGAAAGATTCTGTTTAAAAAAAGGAAGACCCTTTCCCTAGAATACTTCTCAGGAGTCACGCTGTTTTAAGGATTCAGAACAATGAGTTCAGAAGTGAAAATCGGTGTTTTGGATACCAAGGTTTTGGTCTTCATTCGAGTACGGCACAAAAGAAGTTCTTTATCTATTGGGGAGTTTAAGAAGTTATCCCCCAGATATTGTGAGCCTTATCTGACTTCAAAGAAAGTAAGTGACTTAGCTTACGAGCTTCTTTTATCTCCTCATCTCAAAGTTCTTAATGCCTTCTATAGAAAATTGTTCCAAACCCAAATCATGGAAAGACAGTAAAACTTCAGTGGCAAGCTACCGTTGGCTTCTAAGTTACGCTAGCTCCTTCCTTTATATAAGTCGTAACTTTTACTTGTCGCTCACAGTAATCTTACTCCCATCGATCTCCTTTCTTCCTAATCTCCTTCATGGCTTGGCAACAAGAATTAGTTTTATCCATAATGATTCCTCACCTTCAAGACGCAAGTGAGTCTGTGAAGAAGGATTTTATAGAACAGTATGAGCGCTCACTTTTCCCTCACTTGGGAACTTCTGTAGCGTAAACCAAATGGCGGACCTATCAAAACATAACTAGGGTAACACCCTGGGGTCAGCAGCACTTTCGTAACAATGTCCGCTTGGCCATGGTTATTGAAGCTTTGGGTTTGGGTCCCCGATACTACTGCGTCATGAGATCAAGGCATCCTGGGTTTTCTGAGCGGGTCTTCTTACTGGCGTGTTTTCTTCCTCATGAGAAGATATGCCTTTACCCCGTTTTTGGCTTGCCTCTCAGAGGTCCTTTTGTTAGAACACCTCATACCACTGAGATAGGCGCAGCAATAACCCACAGAATCATTCCCATAGATGAGTTACCTTATACTTGTGCAGCTTGTGAGGACTGCTTTTGTGACCATATGATGGATGGGCTTATGGAAGTGTAAAGAGTTCCTCTATCTTTACTGTATAAGTTCCGAGAATGAATAAAGTTTAAATCTTGTTCGTATTTTGAATCTTGCTCTCTTTAAGACTTATCTTGGTGGTTAATCTTGATTAAATTTTTTTTTCTAAATCTCATATTCGTGAATCTTGCGAAATTATCACAAGTTGCGAGATGAGGACATCTCGCGTTTTTTAAGTGGGGTAGAATGTAAGATTCCTCCCCCAACCCCTTTTTGATGTCTAGTATCTTCCCCTGTAATCAACCCTCTTCAGAAATATAAAGACCCTGTTGCTAACTATTTTAGCCTAGAGAGAGAAAAATTATTCTAGAGAGAGAATATTCAGATTTTGAATATTTTTGGATAGAAAAATATCTCTTATAATTCAGATGAGTTCCCCTGAAACAGAAATTCAAAAAGAATTTTCCAATGTGCAATTGGAATTAATTGGAAATAGGTATAAAGAACCTTAGTCTAAGGGTCTAGATTTTCAGAAATCTTTAGACTATGGTCCAATTAAGGTTCCTATGGACCAATAGCATCAATCCATGTGTAGGGAGGAGATAAATCCAACTTGTAAAAAAAAAATACCCAAAAATGAGTAAATGCTCACATGAGGTGAAGAGTTGAAAATGTACAAGGATTATTAGTAAAAAACTATGAGCAATATTAAAAATATGACATATGTAAGGAAGGGGAATTCTTTAAAGGAGGTGCACATTTCACATAAGATGAAGAGTTGAAAATGTACAAGGATTATTAGTAAAAAACTATGAGCAATATTAAAAATATGACATATGTAAGGAAGGGGAATTCTTTAAAGGAGGTGCATATTTCACATAAGATGAAGAGTTGAAAATGTACAAGGATTATTAGTAAAAAACTATGAGCAATATTAAAAATATGACATATGTAAGGAAGGGGAATTCTTTAAAGGAGGTGCATATTTCACATAAGATGAAGAGTTGAAAATGTACAAGGATTATTAGTAAAAAAACTATGAGCAATATTAAAATGATTCCATTATGACACATATGTAAGGAAGAGGAGTTCTTTAAAGGAGGTGCATATTTCACATGCTTGAATGAGTTTTAAACTCATAAAAATTGAGATATTTCATCTCTCCTCTCTCCTCATTCAAGTCTAGTTCCAAAAAGTTAGCTTAACTGACCTAAAAATGGTCAAATATTGACCAAACTGATTTAGAAAATTCTAGAATCAGTTTGTTTGGTTAGGAGCTCAATTTTTCCTATAAATAGAAGTCTCCCCCTTGTTGAAAAAGATATAGTGTTTATGCATCGTTACTCTACTCCACCTAAGCCAAGAACTGTGAATTCATTTAATAATTCACTAGTTTTTGGAGCTTCCCTCTTTCTTCAATCCCCATTAGTGGCTCCATCAACATACTTAACCAATTGATTGGTTGGGGGCCTCTACCGTGAACAAAGAATCAAGCAAGTTGTAAGGTAATTAGTGAATATTGATCTTTCTATAATTTCTCAATGTTTCTCTCTTCTCAACCCCTCTCAAGCTTGAGAAGTTTAATTAGTATGGTTTTTTTTTTAATGCTATTGAAGTTTGAATAGTAGTGAAGAGTTACATAATTTAATAAATGCTATTGAAGTTAATTTTTATTTATGTTTAAATTCTAATGATTCTTATGTAAATTCTCTCTCTCACTCAAGAAATGGTTATACTCATGAACCGTTCTCAATCCAAATCAAGCTTTCATAAAGCTTTTCCTTAACCCAAGATTAAGCTATGCTTGAGGCCAAATTAATGGCTTTTTTCTATGCTTTTAGTTTATGTATATTGATGATTCAATCCATTATGGATTAATAATCCAATTAGAGATCATTTTAATTATTTTCTTAATGATAAGTATTATCCCTTAGAAAAATTGAGATTTATCAGTCATAGCAGCGGAGCTATGGCAAAATTTTTATAAAAATTATGCATAAAATAATCTCATTCAAAGCATAAAAAGAGGACTTCCTACCATATTCTAGGAATTATCATCCTAGATTAATTGAAAGAATTTCATTACAATCATGGAGAAATTGAATTTTAATATTATGCATAAAGGATAAGTTTTTATATCAAAAGTGTTATTTTTACCATTTTCATTTCATGCATAGAAGTATGCATAAAGGAAAAATTTTTATATCGAAAGTGTTACTTTTATCATTTTTAATTTTCATGCATAAAAGTATGCATAAAAGAAAATTTTTATATCAAAAGTGTTACTTTTATCATTTTTAATTTTCATGCATAGAAGTATGCATAAAGGAAAATTTTTATATCAAAAGTGTTACTTTTATCATTTTTAATTTTCATGCATAGAAGTATGCATAAAGGAAAAATTTTTATATCAAAAGTGTTACTTTTATCATATTGGATTTCATGCATATAGGTATGCATAAAAGATATTCTTTTTATACTAAAAGTATGATTTTCCTCATAAATGGATTTTATGCTTAACTTAGATGCATAAGAGAAATTCTTTTATTCTAAAAGTATAATTCCCTACCAAATTGAAATCATGCATAAGAAGATGCATAAAAGATTGATTTTAATTTCGAAAGTGTTAGTCTCCTTAAATGGAATTTATGTATAAATAAATGTGTAGAGAAATCTTATATCAAATAAAAGAATTCTCTTTAAAAAAAAAAAAGATATGAAATGTGATAAGATGAGATAAGAGGTGTATAAGAATTGATAAGATGCGTATGGAAAGTGATAGGATGTGATAAGAGGTGTGATAAGAGGTGATAAGATGCTTATGAAATAAGTTAGGATGTGATAAGATGAATTAAGATGTGTATGGGGGGATGAGGTAAGAAGTGTATGTGATAGGATAAGATGTATATGGATTGTGATAGGGCGAGAATGGATGTGATGTAAAAGATTAGATGTGAAGGTATATGGGGTTATATAAATGGGAATGTGAAAATGGATGTATGTATGTGGATGTGTGGATATGGAGATGGGAGTGTGGATGTATGAACATGAAAATGGATATATGCATGAAGATGTATATGCATAGATGTAAATGTGGATGTAGATGTGGATGTATAGATGTGAATGGATGTGGATGTATAGATGTGAATGGAAATGTGGATGTGGATGTATGTGAATGTGAATGTAGATGTGGATGTATGTGAATGTGAATGTAGATGTGAATGTGGAATGTGGATGTATAGATGTGGATGTATGGGAATGTGGATGTGGATGTATGTGAATGTGAATGTAGATGTGGATGTATAGATGTGGATGTATGTATGTGAATGTGAATGTGAATGTAGATATGGATGTATAGATGTGAATGTGGAATGTGGATGTGGATGTATGTATGTATGTGGATGTAGATGTGGATGTATGGATGTGTATGTATGAATGTGGATATGGGATGTGGATGTATAAATGAGGATGTGAAAATGGAGGTAAGCATGTAGATGTGGATGCATGTATGTGAATGTGAATGTAGATGTGAATGTGGAATGTGGATGTATAGATGTGGATGTATGGGAATGTGGATGTGGATGTATGTGAATGTGAATGTAGATGTGGATGTATAGATGTGAATGTGGAATGTGGATGTGGATGTATGTATGTATGTGGATGTAGATGTGGATGTATGGATGTGTATGTATGAATGTGGATATGGGATGTGGATGTATAAATGAGGATGTGAAAATGGAGGTAAGCATGTAGATGTGGATGCATGGATGTGAATGTGGATGTGGATGTGGATGTGGATATGGATGTGTATGTATGAATGTGGATATGGGATGTGGATGTATAAATGAGGATGTGAAAATGGAGATAAGCATGTAGATGTGGATGTATGGATGTGAATGTGGATGTGGATGTGGATGTATGGATGTGGATATGGATGTGAATATATGATATGTGATGTGAAGGAATCTGAAGTGAAGAGATGGAAAAGGAGGTGATTGGATGAGTACACATATACATGGAATGTGGAATAAGTAATGTGGATTAATGAGGGATAATGTGGAAAAATGAGAGTTAATATAGAAACTGTATTCGTAAACTGTTTGTAAATGCTGTTTGTAAATGGCTGTTTTATGTCAAGAATGCTGGGGAAGCATTTTGACCGTCTTGTGATTAAGGTCGTGGAGACCTAACTGATAAAGTTGCAACTGCTGACGGAGAGTCAATGGAGGACGTCTCGCGTAGCAAGGTCGACCGAGGTCTTGACCAGCCTCGGTTCGATTAAAATGGTGAGCTTCCGGTACGGTGGATGAGGGACCAAGGAAGCGGCCTATGAGTGAAGCGCTAGGTCACCTGCGAAGGATCCTAGAGGGTGCTGACCATACGGTGCTCGGGCTCTGGGTCGCCTAGGATACCCACGCGTGCGTCGAGGAAGATATTGGAACAAGGAGTAAGAGTTGTTTTGTGAAACCGGGCATGGATCTGGTTGACTGACCTTGCTGGTCCTCACAACGGATGAGTCCATGGCTCTTTTATATGGATCTGTTGGTTGATCTTGCTGATCTTCAACGAGAGTCCATCTTGATAAGTGATTATATTGCCGAGTATTATGGGCTAGGAACTATGGAAACGGCCTCTGAGTGGACAGGTGGTGAGCGTTCTAGTTGCCAATGATGCCATAGATACTCTGATGAAGAAATGATGGGAAATTTGAGGATCAACCGGATAAATTGGAAGACTGTGATCAGTGGTACTATGGTTTCATTAAAGAATTGTTTTAAAGTTAGCTGATGCTAAGAAAAAGGCAATTTCATATTGGGTGTGTAAGTGGTGTGGCTAGTTTTATGTTTGCATGAACTTCCGGCTACTAGGGGGCCTTGGAACTCTTTTCCTTGGTACCCGGGACAAAACCTAACCAAATTCCAAATTGGATCCCATCACTACAGTGGTTGGGCGGTTGGCTAACCCATGGGATCGGATGGGGTTAGGCTGGACTGATGGATCCGTAAACCGAGACTCAATTTCTGTTATTACGATAGATGAAGTAAGTCCCGGATAGTAATTGTTCTATGGATAGGAATCAACGGCTGTGCCTCTTGATGGGGAAAAAAGCGTTGATCCCAATGATCCAAGTGCAAGTTTCTTCCTTGATCCGACCGAGTATCTTTATAGGTGCAGTTGGATCAGCGTGATCAGTAATGATCTTGACTACGTTAGAGTAAAAAATTATCCTGGTGGAATCGCCCGTGCTTTCCGGGTAAGGGAAGTTTTTTCCGGGTTCGGTTTTGGAAAAACCGACGGATTAGTCTCTTGTCCGGATATCCGTGGACGAGGCCCCGAATGTGGGACCCCTGTCCCGTGCGAGAAGTGCTACTTCTGCTGCTAGTACCCGAATCCGTTGCTCGGTGGGAACAGGGGGATCTCACATAGTTTTTAGTAAATACATATACTTATTATTGAAATGACATATGATTTCGTTGATGTTGTTTTGTTACAGAAGAAACATGAAGCCAAGTGACCAAAGGACCTCAATAATAATCCTAGTAAGTTTATTTTTAGTATGATGATCCATCATGCATGTATCATCCTAATGCTTAGTTGATCTTAAGTTGGGAAGGTGGATGATGGACACATTATTTGTGCTAATTAATTTTGGCTTAAGATAATTTAATTTCCCCTCTACGATTTTATGTTTATTTGGGCACATCCCCTTATTGAAAAATTAGTCTCCATGATCAACACACAATTTAGCTAGGATTCTCAGGTAATTCCACAAACCCTCTACATATTAGTCACAAGTTCAAATCTAAGGTTATTCTAGTGTGCGATATGCACTTAGCACATAACATGATCTAGGGGTCAAAATTATTCATTTTACTCACTATCCCTAGGGTTTAATGTTCAATTACATTTTTAATTTAGTTTACCCAATTCAATTTTAAATGTGCACCTCTATGCACATGCATTTTCTTAATTTCTCTCTCACTAAAATTTTCCCAAGCAAGTGTGCAATGTGCACATCTATGTTGTACATGATTTTGTTTCCTCATATTTCTATAATCATATTTCAACCTTATAAGCCCTTTCAAACTTAATTAAAGTTCAATTACTTGCATTACTGAACTTAATTTACTATGCAGCGTAGGCTAAACTGTATGAATTATTCCCATCCGCTCTTAGGATATGCAAATCAATCCTAAATCCCTATTCCTAAGCTATGGAAGATTCTCTTAAATTCTAATTTAATGGGGGTAAAAAAATATTCTAAAAACCACTCATAAGCAAGTAAATACATAGCTTTTCTTAGTGTGATTTCTTGGGTTGTTCTTTCCTTGTTCTTTTTTATTCATATTATTCTAACTCCTGTGAACTACTAATTTAGAGCTTTCTAACTCCTCTCGTGGATTAATAATTTAGAGCTTTTAGAGAACGTCCATTTCTTTACATCTGCTCAGCCGGCTGCCTTGCCCACATCAAAATTCAGGATTTCCCCACCTACATTTTATTATAAAATGTTCTTTTTATCATATTTCTTGTTCTCCATTTGTAAATTTTTAAGTGTTAAAAAAAGCATTCATAATAGTTTAAAAAAATGGGTAAAAGGCCCATCAAAGAGATCAAGCTTGATGCCTAGTGTGGTGTTAGCATGGTCATAGACAACAACTATCTTTTTTTCCTTAGATTTTTGAAGCCAAAGCACTATCCTCAAAGAAGACAAGATTTTAATTGATACTATAACTTAAATATCAGGGCTTCATTATTTAAGATCAAGTAAGCATGCCCTCGGGCGTGTAATCTAGTTGGTAGAACGGTTGGGTCCCATTATGGGGCCCGAGTTCGATACATGTGAACTACACGGCGGGGGTAATTTGTGTGAGTGGATGGAGTCATCCACCTTCCCAACTTAAGATCAAGTAAGCATTAAGAAAACATCAAGGGCTCCATTATTTAAGATCAACTAAGCATTAGGATGATACATGCATGATGTAAGACTATAGAGATTTCCATTTCAATTAAAATTCCATGAAGAAGCAAGTTGTATTAAAGAAAATGGTCATAGACACAAGAACATAAATTACAATCTAGGTAATGTATTTGAGAAGTTAAACTCAAAAGATAAATTGAAAGTGTTAAAAAAAGCTAAAAGTTTAAGTAGTGAGAAATATGGATTGTGCCTTGATTTTCAAAAAATACAAAAAGGATTAAGGCTGAGATGATGGGTTGATGAACCCGAGTATTATTGAGAAGTGAAAATATTATCTAGTGAATCCATTGGAAGAAGATTGGATTGGACACAAGTATGGAAACCATCACAAAGACCAAAGGTCTTGTCTAAATTAAATTCGTTTACTACTTTTGGAAACTATTGATGCATGGTTTCTTTTTGCTTGAATCGTATTTTAATTATTTTATATTGTATTAGTGTGATGTGGTGCCTTGGTGCACATATGTCGTTTGTGATGGTACTACCTCATAGATTGAAAAGTCACTATGTGTTTGTCTCGCCCACATGGGAGTTCACACAAAGGTCCTATGAGTTTTGCACTAGCTCAGATGAATGTGGATCCATGCTCTAGTTATTGTGTTACTAGTGCAGGAGTTTGCATAACTCCTAAGTGTTATTGATCCATTACAGGGATCCTCATATTTCCTAGCCATTACTACCATTGTTGTAATCAAGCAATTATATTTGCAAATGCACATGGATGGGCATGGGAATGGGCCTAGGCACTTGGACCTTGGCCTTACTTGAGGGTATATATGAGGATGAAAGTGGTTTTTCTCCATTTCGGCTACTTAACTTAAAAGAGAGGTGTGATGCTTCTACAATGCTAGTCATAATCGTTAGGGGTTTAACAAATAGGAATGTAATCTTGCTAAGCCTAAGAATCTTAACTTTATGACCCAAAAGGAAGAAGTTTCTCATTTTTAAAAGAATTAAAAGTATGCCCAACCTGGTTGCCGTTTGCATGATGATTCGTTATGGAAGGGGCAAAGTCATTTACATGGATGCGTGCTTCCTCATTTTCACCTTGAATGTTGCACAGTTCGTCAATTCGGCAACGTTTCAGTGCCATATTAAGGCCCTTATTTACAAAGAATAGAAAGAGAGTGGGGTGGATGCGAAATTTTAGAGATCACTAGGGGAGAGAGAAAATTCTAACGAATTAAGTTTGGAAACGAACATCGTTTGGGCTTCCAAAATCTTGCTTGAAATCCTTGTGAATTAGAGTAGAATTCATGTTATGATGTGTTCTTGCTTTGTGAAGAAGAGTCCTCACCTAGAGACTTTTCTTCTATGCTCAGCATAGACACCAAGTCTCGAAAGTTGGGAACATTCTCTCTGACTACAATGGCTTGTACTCTTTGCCAAGCCTATTCAAATAGACACTCACTAAATCATCATCTTCTATTGATCCATTAATAGACCCAAGGGATTCAACAATGACCTAGATCTTTAATGCATGCTTATTGATAAACATGCTTTTCTTTTCCATAATATGTAGCTCTTGTTTTAGCTGCAGTTTCCTTGCCTTTGTATTGGTTTAGAATATCTGCACCAAGTTTTGCCATACAACTAGTGGAGTATTGACATCATGTATGTGTCCTATCATTGTGTCTATGATACCGATCGAAAGCCAATACATGACTTTCCTTGCACCTTGATTCCAGCCCTTGCTGACGTGGCATTCTCTTTAGAGAGACAACTCTAGAGGCTCCTCATTATCTCCTTCGACATTGTCCCAAAACCCTTTACCCATCAAGAAATTGATCATTTTGAACTTCCAGTCATGGAAGTTGTTCTTGTTTAGCTTCCTGAAATGCACTGCCGCATTGCAATAACCAGATTGCGACGAGAGGCAGTTCTTTATAAGAACTTTTCGAAACTGTTGAAAATACCTTGCAGTAACTGAACAGAAATTGAAACGTGCCCGAAATGTGATTTTAGCTGCAAAACCTCGGTACAAAGTACCTCGTACCACACAGAAACCTCCAAGCCTATGAAGATAGCTCCTTAATCTGGGATATTTAGTTCCCGGAGCTATGGAGGGGGTGTTGTACCTAAACAAGAAGGAAAAGAGATGATGATGCTCTTACCCATGTACCGCTTCTTTGCTTGCTTATTCTTTCCTCTTGCTTGCCTCCTTAGCTCTCACATGAACCAAAGCTCTGATATGATAAAGAGAATGTGGGGGAGAGGGAGAGCTTGAGATCCTTGCAAGCAAACACATACACAAAAGAGAGTGCAAGACACAAGAGAGAATGTGGGGGAGAGGGAGAGCTTGAGATCCTTGCAAGCAAACACATACACAAAAGAGAGTGCAAGACACAAGAGAGAATGTGGGGGAGAGGGAGAGCTTGAGATCCTTGCAAGGAAAAGAGATGATGATGCTCTTACCCATGTACCGCTTCTTTGCTTGCTTATTCTTTCGTCTTGCTTGCCTCCTTAGCTCTCACATGAACCAAAGCTCTGATATGATAAAGAGAATGTGGGGGAGAGGGAGAGCTTGAGATCCTTGCAAGCAAACACATACACAAAAGAGAGTGCAAGACACAAGAGAGAGATGGACGACTGAATTTTCTTCTATCTTCTTTTATTCTCTACAACCATATAAGTAAAAGGTAAGAGTACATACATAAAGGGGAATTACTCTCCTATAAAAATCATACAATGGTCGGTCTATATTCAGAATGTGACTATATGAGCTAGCGCTATAACTATGCTATAATGATAGTACTCAAAAGTGGCTATCTAGAGCCTATTATCCACTAGCGACATATCAACCATAATCTCACCAACCATACGAGCGCCATAAGTGCAGAAGCTATCACCTAGGCAATCAATGTACGTGGTAACACTAGTTGAGCTCGATATCTCAACATCCCCTTGTCACCTCTCCCCCCATGTACATTCCTTCCAGACCCCTCCTAAACAGGTGGTGCCGTGTCCCCTCCTTCACACCTACCACACATGCAGCTAGCCTAGATGGCGTCCCCACCCAGATGAACTTTCGCCCCTATTAGCACTCCCTACGTGTGCAAGCAACCTCCCCCACACCTATATAAACCCCCCTCCCCTTCCCCTCTAGGAGGTATCACTCACGTAGAGGCTAGGCTTAGCTGTAGGACATGTCCTATAACTCTTCTCTCCCTCGTGTGAGCAAACTTAAAGTCACCCTCTTAGCCTCTCCCAGCTAAGGCTAGTTGTACTCAAGCCTCACTCTCACTTCCCCTTCAATGCTCTCTAGCTAAGGACACCCTCTCCAAATGCCCCCCCCATGTGAAGAGACTTAAAGGTGAGCTTAAGCCTTGTTCTCATTGATATGGGTGAGCCCGTGGATAGGGGTTTTGTTATTGCAAAGGCAGTATGGCTTGGACATGTTGTCCAAGTATGGTATGATAGGCTATAAGCCTATTTAAGTGCCTTTGGAGCACAAAGCTTTCTGCAAATATAGGTGGATCAAAAGGAAAGCTCGACTCCAAAGAGATAGTAGCCCCAGGGTCAAAAGGAAAACTCATAAATATAGGGGAAACACTTAAGATAGCCTATTAAGTCTTAACTTGGAGAAAATTTCCTACTCGTCGACACCTTGACCATGCAAAGATTCAAGGATACCTAGTCCTATCCTGCAGCAGCAGGGGGAGCGTGGTCTTCTAAAAATCAAATCACTCATAGGGTAATTGATCATAATTTGGGCAACTACTAATCTTGATTCCTAAAGACAATGCTTTTTTCCTCATCCATGCAAGGCACAATCGCTAGCCTAATCTTCTAGAATAGAGTTACTCGAG
Source organism: Cibotium barometz (assembly GCF_041138505.1). Taxonomy (NCBI): domain Eukaryota; kingdom Viridiplantae; phylum Streptophyta; class Polypodiopsida; order Cyatheales; family Cibotiaceae; genus Cibotium; species Cibotium barometz. The sequence goes on along the minus strand of NC_141048.1, from coordinate 55,849,906 downwards.
AACCTATTTATCTAACAACGTAGGGCTTTCACTTAATTTGTTGGAAAGCTACCCGACTAATCGGGTCCACCCATCCATAGGATGGTGCCGTCAGGGCATTCCATCCTCCCACTCACGTGTCAATTTGTTTTCTAATTAATCCTACCAGACTGTTTGACATAAATAAACATGTTCCTTAATTAGGACCCTTTCACAAGGTTCGTTTAAAACAACCTCTTTCCACAATATAATAATGCTAAAGACAAGATATATATATATATATATATAAAGTTTATACAAGACTCAATTCCATACAAGCTGAACCAGCTCTCTTATTCTTTTTCTTTATAATGCCGATGATCTAGAATTCGACCTTCCAGCCTCTACAGACTGGGCAAACCCTATGGGACCATACACCTTGTTGTTGGTAGCTGGCGAGGACTCAAGCTGGCCTGTCGCCCCCTCAGGATCATTTGCTTGATCCTCCCGTCCCTCTCAGATAGATGGCTACGCGCTAGGGTGGGTTTATTCACCGCACTAGCCTGGGCTCTCAGAACTAGGTAGCATCACAATTACTCGCCCCAATCGGCGAACATCATTCTCCCAATGGTATGAGGGATACCATGGGTCGACTCTCCAGGCCTTGCTAACAACGCCACCCAGCTACACAAGCACAGAAACGAAGTTAGCATCGAAGCAAGGAGAAAATACCAGCACTCTTTTTCTTAAAAATAGCAATTTCAATACTAACCATCGATTACAAAATATAACATCATTTCAAATAATAGCTTCATAGAATTTCTAACATTTTTCAATGGAAAAATACGCATCTTCTTTCTTGATTTATTGATATTAATATTAAAGAATAATTTAAAACTCGCTGTGGAGCTTACAACAAAACGGGAGGGTTGTAGGAGCATTTTCTCTAGTCTCATCATTGCGTGCGTCTCCCGAGAGGGTGACATTTGTCATTTTTGGGATGGGTCCATCTTGATTACCACCTCGTAGTGCTCGACGCTGCAATTACAGTGCTTTAGTGTCGGATCTCGATTCTGAGATCATTTGCTCACTCTATACGCAAAAAACCGCAAATGTGTGAACCTCCTCTAAGCTCAAAAAACTCTTATTAAAGTTTATGCAAATGGGGGGGGATTGTGAGATATCCTAAAGGTGTTATATGCACATTATGAGTGCATATACTAGGAGGCTAACTCACATTAGGCTTGTGAGCATGGGAGCATGGGAACAAGCTCTAGTGGAGCATGGGTTAGGACTAACCTTAAGGGTTAAGGTTAGGGTTAGGCATCCAAGGGTCACACATGGGAAATGGAGAGTCAAGAGTCACTTGAGGGCCCTCCTATATAATAGGGGCATGGGGCACACTCAAGGGAGGCTTGGAAGCTTGGGCTTGTGAGGCCAAGGCTATGTTATGCTCTCTTGTGTGGAGGATCATATCTACTCAACTACCATTTCACACTATAGCTACATGCTATTGGATTGGAGTTATACCTCTTGATGGTATGGGACATTAAGGTAGAGGTATGATGTATTTCATTATTATTCATGTGTGCATCCCTTGGGCTTGCGGGTGGATGAGTTTATGCTTGATTTATGCATGTTTATGCATAGCAATTATCTAGAGAGATCTTAGGGTTTTAACAGTGGTATCAGAGCAATCTCTAGTTAATTGTTGTTGATTTTTCTTTTTTATTATAATTTTGGTATTTTTTTAGTAAATTTTAATATTTACCAATAAAAATGTTATTTTATTGATTTGTGTTGATGATTTGCACGTGGATCATCGATATGGCGATTGGAATGTGTGTTACTACTATTCAATGGACGAATCGAGGTTGCGGGGGAATTCCGTGTGTTTAATGCTAATTTTTTCTATTTTTTGTGGTTTAAAATAAGCATTAATGGAAATTTTTATGAAAATACCACATATTTTATTGTCGATATTTTTGGTAGAATGGATTCCCTAAATTTTTAGAATTTTTAGGAAATTTTTTCTAATTTTAAAGAAAATTTTTGAGCATTTTAATGGTTAAAAATATATTTTTATACATTTTTGTGGGTTTTTCCGCGGGTATGCAATCAAATTTCTGCCGATTTCATGTTGATGCATGGAATGCTCTCCCGTGTGTGCGTGGGATCCTCTTCGTCTCTCAATTCCAAATTTCTCATCTTTTTTCCTCTACTGCCGTGTGAACTCCTCTTAAAAGGGATTTTTTTAATTAAACATTAACCATAATTAATATTTAATTATTATTAAGTAAAGGTTTAATTATAAACTTTAATCAAAAGATTAATTAAAGTTAAGCTCTATGTTAACAGAGAGAGGAGGGGGAATTGACTGGAGAAGATGGAGAGGAGAGATTTCTCTCTCATTTTGATTTTCGCACACGTGGGAGGGGGGAGGGCTACGCTGTAGCCCGCCGGGCAAAATTTGCCCCCCCCCATATGTCTTTATAAAAGTTTTTTTAAAAACCTTAGTTATAAAGGTTTTTTTAAAAAGCTTTATTTTTTTTAAAAAGAGGCTTTAAAATATATTACAAAAGAGTTTTTATTTTCAAAAAATCTTGAAAAAGGGATAAGAGATATTGGAAATTTTTTATCTCTCTGAGATATTTTATTTTCCCTCTGGAAATTTATTTTTTTCTTGGAATCTCTTGGCTTTCCTCGGGAAACCTTTTGGCTTTCCGAATTCCGGAAAATTTTTTGACCTTTCGGATTCCGGAAACTTTTGACCTTTCACATTCCGATTTTTTTTGTTTTTTCATTTTCTCGAAACTGTTGGCTTTTCGTATTCCAAGAAAACCGTTGGGATTCTGAAATTTTTTGACCGTTCGTATTCTAAATGCGTTCGGGGTTAATTAAAAATTTTAAAAAATTCTCAAAAATTAGTGAAAAATTAGACAAAGGTTATTTTAAATTTTGAGAAAATGTGGGATTGGTGTTGGGCATGTGGTGTGTCCGTTCGGGCACCCGTGACCATTCAAATTCCTTTTAAAATATATTTTTTGAACCATAAAATTAAAAAATCCTTTAAAATTATAAATTTTCATTGGATTTGAGAATTGTCGGGCGGAATTGGAAATTTCGTGAACGATGGAATTCTCAGGAAAAATTAGAAATATTCTAGAAAGTATTTTGAGTTATTTTTCTATCCTAACTTTATTGAGTTTATTGGATAGTTATCATTAGAAAGGCGCCAATAATTCAATTTCTTTTTTAATGATGTACTTAAAAAGAGTTATTCCTTGATGTGGTCTCAGGTATATAGAGACAGGTTTTAGTATGTGAAAGTCTAAGGATAAGGCCATCTTATTCCTTTTATACAGGATTTTAATTTTCCTAGACGGCATACTAGGGAGTTTTAAATTGTTAAGGTATATATGGGTGGTATCATGGTGGTATGGGACGCTAGTGATCCCTCACATATATTATCTTATGGGATAATTTGGGCTTAAGATTATTGCTTTGCTTACATTACTTAGCATGTTGACCTCAACATTTAAAGACAATCTCATTTTCTAAATTCACTAGAAGTTATAGTGTGGGCATTCTCTAGATAAACTTCTTTTATCTATAGCCTGATGAGTGTAATCTCGTCGGCATTTTCACTTGTTGAAATCTCTTTCTTTAGACTTCAACAAGTTTATCTTGTTATGTTCGGATTAAGGAAATTTGGATTTTTTCCTTTGTTGGCATTTCTTTCTCTAGTTTCGTATTTTAGGTGATTTATACAGTCAACTTGATGGTTTATGGATGGACATATGTGACGCATCGAGACACTGATGACTCTCTATGTTGATATGGGTAACTCGAGACGTCGATTATTCCATGTGCAGATGTGGGCACGTCAGGGCGCTGCCAATGAATCCTTGGTTCCTGCTGTTATAATGCCATGTTTTCCTACTTTATTCCGAATGGTTTACAACGAGGAAATTACTTTGAGTATGAATTCCTCTGATCATCCCCGCAGTCTGATGGGCAAACAGAGCGTATGAATCAGATTGTAGAGGATATGCTTTGTGTATATGTCTCTGGAAAAGCATCCAATTGGAAAAAATATCTTCCAATGATGGAATTTGCCTATAACAGTTTTAAACATACGGCTATTGGTTTTAGTCCGTTCATGCTTATGTATGGGTATCAACCCAAGGAACTTATTGATGTTGGTCTTAAGGACATCGAGCTTGATGCATCAAGGGATTTCTTCCGTGATATGCAGGAAATGTTGACTGAAGCTGGGGATTCTATCAAGAGTGCTCAGGATAGGGCACGGTTCTATGCTGATAGAGACACTCAATTTGGTCTTTTGAACCAGAGCGTTGGTTTATTTAAAAGTTCCTAAAGATTTTCAGACTTTATCAAAAGAAAAATGCTCGAATTTATCTCCTAGATATTGTGGTCCATTTCGATATACATCGGATTGGCACGGTTGTGTATGAACTTTCATCCAGTCTTTCATATCAATAGATTGAAAGGGAAAGTGGGAGGTGAGGATAACACAGTTACTCCTCAAGAACTTGTTGAAGTCGAAGAATTATCCTATGTTCCACATGAACCTGATAAGGTACTTGAATTCAGGGAAAGAAAACTTTGTAGTTGACTAATCCCTGAGGTTAAAATTAGGTGAAAAGATATGGAAATAGAGAATTTGACTTGGGAGTTGGTTGAGATTGTTCAGAGCAGTTCTTCTTCTTTTCATTGCAAGAGTGCAATGTTTTGAGAGAGGGGAAGTATGTTACATGCACATTATGAGTGCATATACTAGGAGGCTAACCCACATTAGGCTTGTTAGCATGGGAGCATGGGAAACAAGCTCTAGTAGAGCATGGGTTAGGACTAACCTTAAGGGTCAAGGTTAAGGTCAGGCATCCAAGGGTCACACATGGGAAATGGAGAGTCAAGAGTCACTTGAGGGCCTCCTATATAATAGAGGCATGGGGCACACTCAAGGGAGGCTTGGGGGCTTGGGGCTTGTGAGGCTATGTTATGCTCTCTTGTGTAGAGGATCATATCTACTCACCTACCATTTCACACTATAGCTACATGCTATTGGATTGGAGTTATACCTCTTGATGGTATGGGACATCAAGGTAGAGGTATGATGTATTTCATTATTATTCATGTGTGCATCCCTTGGGCTCGGGGGTGGTCAGGTGGATGAGTTTATGCTTGATTTATGCATAACAATTATCTAGAGAGATCTTAGGGTTTTAACAAAAGGGAAAAAACATTTTGCTTCAAGGGAGTGAGGGTTATAAGTCCCTTCACATGGGGGGGAGGAGGGGGAAGAGTTGACACCCTCTATCCCACAAGGGTGGGGTGATTGAAAAAGGGGTCTAAGAGATGGCTGATTAGGGGGTGCTGAGAGGAAGGCGGTGAGGGCTGTAAGGCACAGTTGTGCAGGTACAACAAGTACAGTCGGGCAACAAATTCAACACAGTATGCAGGCTAATGCTAGGGTCGCACAGACTGGCGGTACGGCCTCGTGTGCTGGGTGTCGGGTGCAGCCTAAGGGTGTGCTCTATGCAATGAGTTACTGGCCATGGAGTACATGGGGGTTTATATAGGTGCAGGGTACGATTGCGGATATATAGCAAAGTACGGGTGAAGGGACGGTGTACCATCAAAGTGCACCAGTCATTGGTCTACATAAGCCTGGGAAAAGGTATGGTGGCAGTGCACAGGCAAAGGTGTGGTATACACATGTACCTTTTTGGCCAAAGGTAGCATGTACCTTTTTGGCATGGACATCCACATGGCAGTACGTGTGGACCATACAATGGGTGGTTGGGGCCTTTGTCCTTACGCGGCCACTATACGGGCGCCTTGGTGAGTGTGTACGATCTTTTTCGGTGGGGTCTCCAAATTTGGGACGCTCGCCTTGATTTGCATGCCGGCGCGCCCAGAGGAGGTGGAATTTTTTTTTTCAATGAAAATGTCCGAGATGCTCTCCTGGTCGTTGGGGTGTAAACCATCTGTCAATCAGACACCTGGTCGTGCATTTATTAAGGTTTAAAGGTCGTCGTTTTTTAAACTAGAAATAACCAAAATTCGCGTATAAGCTTGATCCGGTGTTCGTTTTGGATGCTGTAAAATCTTACATTAGGGTTAAATCGTACACAGATTCTAAATTTGGACTCGTAATTTGAAGATTCTAAGTGAAAATAGCTCGTTTAATACAATCACTGATTTTTATACCATAAAAACTCATAAATTCATCTATTACAGGGACATTTTTTTTAAATTAATGAAGATGGGCATGTTACAACACTCGCTATCCAAGCACAAATACATCCCAATGATCGAAATAAGAACACAAAGTAAGTGACATGTGAACACCTCCAAGTTAATAACATCCAACATGAACTACCCAAATGTGAAGCATATGTGCATCAATGTGCCCAAAACCTGTAGGATTGTGTGTGAAATGCAAGGGAAAAGGGAAGACAGTAAATGTGTGTGTGAAAATAGTAAAGGAGTGTGTGTAAAATGTAGAAAGAGAGGTGGGTAAGTATGGAAAATGGGCAAGGATAAATGGTCACTAGAATGTGGACTAAATTAAAAAAAATTTAATGTGAAAGGTCAAATGGGAAAAAGGTTTCGAGACCCTAGCCCAAAGTTAAAAAGAACTCTTTCAATGATGCCTAGAGCTGTCTAAGCTTCATGATGGCTAAGAGTGTAGGTGAGTGTTTGAATGCTTCTTGCTCAACCTGTGTTGCTCCTGTGAATGGCGTTGTTTGAATCAATGCGCCTATGAACTACGTCTCAAGCTAGCCTTCTTTGTTGATGACATTATTTGCAGCATTCGAATGGAGGCTAGCTGAACTCGCTGTGTTGATTATAATTGTGTTGTGTTGATTGTAATTGAACTCGCATGCTGTTAATTACGACCTGAAACCACATTATGCGCGCTGCCTGGTGCTAGGTGAAATCAAACATGCAATTTGCAGTATAGGTATATTCAGCGGCTACTTCAGGATATGCGATCTATAGTGTTGCTAAACAGCAGCGATCTGCAATGTTTTGTTATATTGACGCAATCTGCAATGTTTTATTTTTGTGCATCTCGATGATGACGATGCGATCTGCAGTGTTTTGTTATGATGATGCGATCTACAATGCTTGTTTTTATTGCGTTGGCTTGTGCCTGAGTTGGCCTCCCACCATTGCTTCTACCGGAGTGCTTGTTTTGGCTTATGTTGGCTTGTGCTGCCTGAGTTGGCCTCCCACCACTGCTACTGCCTCAGTGCTTGTTTTGGCTTGTAGAAAGGAAAAGATTGTTTAAATCCTCCTAGATGACATGTGCACCTACATTTATGGAATGAAGATGCTGAAAGCCATCTTTCCCTACACTGATTATTGCACTGATTACTTGTGAGTCACCCATTGAGAGAGATGCTTTGTAACACTTCGGCTTACTAAGACAATCCTCTGAAATGCTTGTTTGCCCAAGGTGGTCTTAGATTGAGAAGATGATGTGGTAAATGTTGGCTTAACTACGATGATGATGTATGCAAGTTAGGAGAACCTTGTGGTGTATGGGGCACATTGGCTCACACCAGTGGACTGGGTTTCAATTCCCAGCAAGGCCATACTTGCAAACACAGTGTTAATCAACAAACTTTTTGGATTTTTGCACTCGAAATTGTAACACTTGTATACTTTTGCATCAACTAGTTATCAGTACGATTTCTGCATAATACTAATGCTCAGATCTGTAATAGAACAACATGCTGTACATCTTCTTGATGGCAATGTGCTAAAATGTTATAAATAGTGTTTTCTCAACACTTTTATTGTTTCCTTTACTTCTAATACATCAAGATTTATGCTAATATGTGTAGATTGTGCTATTCCAATAGATTTGTAATCTCTGTCTATCTTATTTGCAAGAAAGTATCAAGATCAGAAAGATTTGATCAGGAATCACTTACTGTTCTGTTTTTGTGTCAAGATTTGATTTCAGCACAATAAACTTTGCATAATTTGTAAATTTCTTTGTTCAGCATTGTAGATTTGCACCAATCCTTGAAAATATGTATTAACTGTACTTAATCTTGAAATCTGTACCAAGATTTTGCACACTTTCTTGAAATTGTATCAAATTTTTGCATAGTAATCTTGATTTCTACAGAGCAAACTATACTCTCCATAAACTCTACAATCTAAACTATACTCTCCATAAACTCTACAATCTGAATACTATGCATAGTCTCTGCACCAGTCTTTGAAAATTGTAATGAAATTTTTACAAAACTGCTTTAGCAACCAAACTTCTTGTAAATCTGTTCCAAGAACTCCAAAATTTTGGAAAATAGGACAGAAATAGAGGCTTAATGGATTAATAATTAGAACTGTAAGCTCTCTAAGCAAGATAATACAAGAAAATATCTCAATATTGGTTGCTAAAATCTCTCTAAACCCTGATTCAAAAATCAAAAAAGATCAAGAAGATCAAGAAGTTCAAGAAATCAAATAGTAAACTCGATTAGGGTTTTTGAAAAGAGTGTTTAATGCAAATTTGAAAATGATTAACAAATTTTTTTTGCTAATCTTGTCAAAGAAAAAATTAGCAAATCTGAAAACTTTGTGAAAATTGATTCTAAAAATGATTAACACTAATCACTCCCTAAGCAAGGATCTAAGATGAGCTCTGATACCAATGCAATGAAGGAAACCTAAAGATTGCACTCATGAGCATGGAGTACACACATGTCCCACTCATAATAGGGAGTAGCACCTATTGCACTCATAATGGAGTACACACATAGCTCCTCATCAAGAGGGAGAAGTCCACCATGAAAGCTTAGAGCTCCAAAGAGTAAGAGTACTCATGAAAGTATAATGATAAAAAAGGGTACAATGTCCATGAGCCCTATGCCTCATATAGGGGCTCCTAAAAGTATATATGTAAATGTTCTTAAGACCAAGTGTCTAGACCCCATTCCCCATGTGCATGTGCACCGAAACTTACTTCATTACAATACGCTGATATGTTCTCCTTTTCGTGCTATCTAAAAATATCCCATTACTGTTTGGCTTTACTCTTATATGACAGAGGTAAGAAATCCTTCTTGCCCAGCTTCTAGAAGTCTTTCCATCACTTTGGTTTGCGTTTTCCCTATCTATAACATTCCACCAAAGAGCTACACTGCTTACCAAATGATTAGTAGCACATTTAACCTTATCTTTCTCAAAAAGTTTTTCTCCAAAAAAATAATCATCAAGCTGGCTCAACCATGCAAGTATGGCGTGTGCATCCTTTTTGCCATCATAATCCTGAAAAGTATTAAAAAGCCTTTTTGCTAATCTTGTGTCCCTTTCGAGACTCTTGATCTTTGAGAGTAGCTCACACGGTTCTTTGAATAGGGTCCTCGTTCAGAATCCAAAGAATTAGATTCGGAATATGTACGTCTTCGCTTCTTGCGAGTAAATTTCTATTCAAAATCTTCTCTTTACCTCTTCTCACTCGATAACTTAGCTTGAAGTGCGTTTACTTGATCTTGGATAGTAGGTGGTTGTGGATAAATTGCCATTGTAGAAAAAAAAGCAAGTAAAATAATATGAAAATGTAAAAATAAAATAGAAAAGGTAGCAAGCTTATTTGACTCCCATGTGTTTCGAAAGAAGTCTTGTTGAAGCACTCGAAGTCGATGGCATCCAATGAACAGCAAGAATAATAACCCAATGTGGCCTTGATGTCAACAATTCGGAGATAATCCACGAACACTTGTTTTTGTACCAAAATTCAAAAATTGGAAAGTCATGGATGAAGAAAAATTTATGGCATGGAAACTCCCTCTATCTCCATCTTTGACCAATAAAAATTTGAATTTTTGAAGCTCTCTAATATTTGGTGCAGAATCTAAAATTTCAGCAAAAAGGGGATTTTGTAGCCTTTATTTCACTTGGGAAAGCATGGTTTTGAAGCTTGAATTTTGGAAAGGTTGAAAGGTTGAAAGCTTAGTGGTAAAGCTTTAAAAAGAAGCTATTTATTATAGCTTATAGCTTGGGTAGGTAGCCAAGGCTTAACCTAGTCTTATTTAACCAAGGCTTAACCTAGTCTTATTTAAGCTTAAGATAAGCCTAAACTTAAGCATAAACCAGGGTAAAACTACCCGTGAGGCTAATTCAAAAAAAACATCGATTTGCAAATACTTGTGAGCCCTCCAATATACAAATTGAGTAGATAGAGAGCTTAGCAATTCTGAAAATAGTCTAGTAATATCCTCAATGAGCTAATTCCATCCATAAAGATGGATTATGGAGAGGATTAGAATTGATGAAGGTGGTTTTTGGAGAAGAAGGGTGGTTTTTCTCCAAAAAACAAAGTGGTTTTATGCATAAAGGTGGCTTAGCCCTCAACCCTTGATCCAAATCTCGATCTGATGGCCTAAAAATTTTCCATAAACCATTGAATCTTTGCCCAAGGGTCTTCCACACCTTCTCTTCTTTATCTCCTGGATTTTTGAATGAATCTTGTCTTTGTCCAAAGTCCTTGTACCCTTGCTGCAGATTCTGCTCTTTCCGTGCAAGTATTTTGAATTTGTTGAAAAGCTTTCAAATTTTCTTCAAGCCAATAACCTTTGAGTAAAAATCAATTTCTTGATTTTTCTTCAACTCTCCATGACCCATATTCAAGCCATGCTCTGATACCATTGTTGTTGCAGGACCATGGTACATGGAGATTAGAATATTTCACAAATTGAATAATAGAAGAAATAAACCATCATTATCATAGCATAAAACAAAAACATAAAAATCAAAGAACACAAGATTGGGTGCAATCTCCCCCCACCCCCCGGATGTGTGTGGCTCCACTCACAAACGCGGTATTTAAATCATATTCATAAATTTAGCCCTTGGAGCCATAAATAGCATAGCTTTTCCAAAATTGGGCTTTTACAAAATTGAACCTCAGTCTAATGCTTTTAAAGCATCTCATCAAAAATAAAAATTCCCCAACATATGTACAATGGGCCAAATCATACAAAATCAAATATTTAGCACACATGTGCTTGGCTAGATAATCTCGTCCAATGTCTACCTTGGTTGTCCCAAACTTATGATCTATACTCAACATAGTCCACAATGTTAGATCACAATTACTTTGGAATCACTCACAAAAATAATTCTAACAAATAGAAATCATTCACTACCATGCTTCACACATGAACCATGCATGCATTACACATAATTAATTGGATTCACTCCCATGATAAAATATTCTAAAAAATCTCACTCTTGTGATAAAAAAACCTCCCTAGCAAGATGTTAGAATCTCAAGACTTCTATGAAGGGAACCCCTTTTGTTAGCACCAAACAACCTCATTGTCTACACTGTTGAAATTTGAGCATTGTGATGAGCTATGGTGGATCAAACACTAGAATCAACATCATTAACAAAGTTATTAGTAAATAATTAAGATGTAATTAGTGGGTAATTAACAAATAGATTAATGTAGGCATGGATACTCAAAAACCAGCAAATTCTCATTAGGGCTATGCCTCAATTTATAGAGTTTACATCAAGCATCAAATCCCATTGATTTCTCCATGATTCACTCCCAGAATATCTCCACCTCTTGCCCGATTCTCTCCACCTCTTCTCTTTTCCCTGAATATCTCCACACTCCTAAATTCCCTCATGCTACCCATTATTCTCTCCCAGTAGATTCTTCTCACCTTTTCACAGGTTCTTTCACAATTACATCTCCTCTTTTACAGCCTCTATCCAAGAGCTTGTTCCCACACACACCCTATTCACTTGTATATTTCAACACCTCCCCTCAAGTGAATAATCCTAGCACACCTAGACCGTGTACCAAGTTTCCCTCTTACTTGATAGCCCGCGACGAGTGCCTCAAGTCCCTAAACTCCATAGTCCTTGACACACTCTCTCTCTATGTGTCCAAGGCTACTATAAGTGCCCCCGACCTTGACTAAAGTGCTCACACATACATCTACCACATGGCCTACATCATCGGTGGCTCAGAGGTGGTTTTACTTTATTGGGGTAGGTTACATTGGGTTGTGGGGTCTCTCTCTCTCTCTCTCTCTCAGAAAAGATGATCCGACTCCACTTCCTTTGGAGCCTCCATGAAGTTTGCCGATGTCGTTCCTTCTTCACTAGGTTTTCTGTATAGCAGTCTCTCGCCATGTGTCCTGGCTTTCCACATTTGTGGCAAGTGAAGGTCCTCCCTCCTACTCTGCCGAGAGAATCCTCCTCGGGTGAAGAATGCTTTTTCCTCTCCTGCTGTTGAGTCGAGCCCTTTCTTCTCTTTGCCTCTACTCTCTTGCTCTAGTAGAGCTGCTTCTATCTCGTGTATCTTCAGTTCAGGTACATTCTTTAGTGTTGCTACAATGTTTTCATAATCTCCTTTGTCCACACTCTTCAAAAGTACAGCTAATGCTTCATCATCTTCTACCTTTTTGCCAATAGCTGCCAGCTGTTGCTTAATGCTTTTATATTTGTTCAAGTGTGTGATTAAAGGTTCACTTTCCTTCATGTCCAATTTGTAGAATTGCATTAACAGAATTTAAATAAAATATCCAATAATGCCAATATGCTAGGAATTTCTCTTTTTCCATCTAAATGATTGAATTCCAATTGTCATAGGAATTCCTCTTTTATCATTAAATATAATTACCATAATTTTCTCATTTCTTAATTATTTAATTACGCAAACTTAAAAATTAGTTTTCCATTGAATGTGACAAAAACCATTCTTTTAACCTAGGATATTCAATCTTAGAATATGATAGAAAGTCCTCTTTTCACGTTATGCATAAGAATGAATTATGCATCAATTTCTTAAAAAGTTTGCCATAGCTCCGCTCTGCTATTACTGGCAATTTTTAATTTTTATGAAAAGAATAAGACATAGTAAAATAATTATGATAGTATAACTATCTTTTAGCATTAAATCTAATTTATGGATTTATCCCATAATATTACCATATTTTTCAAGCATATAAGTATACAACTCATTTTCTTAAACCTCTAGCTTCACAAGCCTAGAGTTTGATTTGTGAATAGAGAATTTCTCCATGATAAGCATTAATTGAATATAGAATAGGTCATAATAAGAATGACCATTCTTTGGGGGAGAGAGAGATATGCTTTAAAAAAAATATTTTAATTTAAGCATAAATGAAAACTTTATGTGTTTAGTCACTTAATCCATTAAAGAGCTTCAATTGCATTAAAGAGCCATTCAATTGAATACTTCTCAAGCTTGAGAGGGGTTGAGAAGTGAGAAACATTTAGAGATTAAGAAAAAGACCATAAATCACACTTTACCTCTTATTTTGCTTGATTCTTTTGTCTAAGGAGAGGCCCCCAACCAATCAATTGGTTTAGTATGTTGATGAAGACTCCAAAGAAGGTTGAAGAGAGAGAGAAACTCCATTCTCTCCAAATTGTAGAGGATTTTTAGAGGATAATAGAAAATATCATTATTTCAGTATGATACTGGCATGGTATAGTTCACATATTTTTTTACAAAGGGCTAAGGATCTATTTATAGGTAAGGGAGGCCTCTAACCAAGTCCAACTAGTTTCTAGAATTTTCCACGTTCAATTTGGCTGAATTTAGACAAGATTTGGACCAGTTTGTTGGCTCCCTTTTTGATTTGGTTTGATCCAGGAGAGAGGAGAGATAAAAATATCTTATTATTTTTGAGTTTAAAACTCCTCCACACATGTGAAATAGGTGCCTCCTTGAAGAGCCCCCTTCTCCTTACCAAGGTGTCAAAAATGTATCATTATACCCAAAATATCTCATCTTTTAGTAATATTCATAGTTTTTTTTACTAATAAACATTGTACTCAGTCAACTCTTCATCTTATGTGGGCATTTACTCATTTTTGGGTATTTTTCTTTTGTAAATTGGATTTATCTCCTCCCCACACTTGGATTGATCCTATGGGTCCCCATTGAATATTTATAGTGAAAATATTTACAACAAAAAGAGCTAATTGCTCTTGAGTCTCTTCTCTTCTTGCTCCCCCTCTTTGGTAGGCATTTTCCCTCTATAATGCAAAAACCTCTTAAGACTATACCCCTTGAGTGACTTTACATCCTCCACTCCTGCACCTAGGACATAGCTTAAACAACATAGGAAATAACCTGCTCGAGAAGGCCAAAAACCAGGGTCGTATCCAAAGATACGGATGGTAGCACACTTCTCTGTAAGCATGACTTTATATATATTATAAGGTATAAATGCATACCCTATATACCTAGATAGGGCTTTCAATGTAAGGAGTGGAATCTCTACATCCCTGGAGTACTTGCTATGATATATAATAAATATATTTTTGTCGATAGAAGAGACGTAGTGTGCAAGAGCTTGCATGACTAGCACCACCTCATCCAAGAAATCCATCGGCGTTGTCAAGCTCTATCTGCATTGACAAAGAACCAGGCAAAGAATTAGGAGGGAACAAACTAAAGTAAGACATAATTCAAACAGATTAAAGCAATAAGAATTAAACCAAACAAACTATAGAAAGACATAATTCAAACAGATTGAAGCAATAAGAATTAAACCAAACAAACTAAAGAAATAATTAATTCAGGCAACAGATAAGCAATAATTTACCTTTGGTTCTCATCCTCCTCCAACTTCGTTGCATCCCAAAGGTTGATGGATCCCTCTTCATTTTCTTGGTCAAGTTTGGGAACAGGTCTTCCATGCTTTTTTTCCATTGCGTTTCTCCATCCATCCCAGCCCTTGTTTCAAGTGCCTGTAAGTTTTTCTCTCTCTTTCCCTTTTCTTTCGCTGATTTTGTTCACGGTGCGATATGGCAATTCTCCATGTTTTTGAATCGGCATATCGCTCCGTGGATGGTTGGGTGAATTTTATTGATAAGTTCTCTCTTCCCCTTTTCTTTCGCTGATTTCATTCACGGTGCGATATGGCTGTTCTCTATGTTTTCGAATCGACATATCGCTCCGTGGGGATGGTTGGGTTAATTTTATTGAACTTCCCCTTTTCTTTCATGTTGATTTCGTTCACGGTGCGATATGGCTATTCTCCATGTTTTCGAATCAACATATCACTCCGTGGATGGTTGGGTGAATTTTATTGATAAGTTCTTGTTTCGTTCACCGTGCGAAATGAACATTGGTCCACATTTGGATTCACCTTATCGTGCGGTGGATGGTGGTCGTGTGACTTTTGGCTAATTACTCTGCCTTCTCTTTTCTAGTACTGCAATGGCGCGCACGAAACAGATCGTTAGGAGAGTTTCAGTGCCAGCGCCGCTAGATCCAATGCCAAATCCAGTTCTGATTCCAGATCTTCTAGAGGAAATTCCAAAGGACGTCGCAAGTGAACCTATGCTTCTTGATGTCAAACCTAGCACCAGCACCAGCAGCAGGAATATTTCAAAGGCTAGGGTCACTTTGCAGAGGCAAAGAAAAATGTTTGAGGAGATAAGGAAGACGCAGGTGGCTGTCAATCTCCTCATCCCCAAAGCTCCTTTCTTGAGGATTGTCAGATCCATTAGCGATAGAATAAAGTGGAAAGGTTACTTTAAATGGCAGAGTAGCGCCCTCGCATGTCTTCAAGAGTCATGCGAGGACTTCCTTATAGATTTATTAAATGATAGTAACATTTGTGTTGCCCATGCCAGGAGGGTCACACTAATGGACAAGGACATGACATTAGTAAGCAGAGTTAGGTATAGGTATGATAAGTTCATGTGACCTCTACCATTCACGGATAGGAAGGCAGCATGAATCCTCTCCATTCCTCCTGCTTTGAAGAGGAACAAGGCTTCTGACAAGGTGGTTATTGAAGAGGTGACAACACCAGGTCCACAAGGGCTAAAGAGGCTTGTAAAGGGGGTGGATCTGAAGGGAAAGGAGATTATTAGAAGAGAATGTCGTTAGGGATGAATTGGTAGAAAAACTTCTGAAGTTGGAGGGAGAGAATGATAGACTTAAGGCGGTGCGTGGTCAGATCATATGCAATGTCTTGTACAGCGCCGAGCAGGAGGAGTACCTCCATATCCTCGTTGAAAAGAATAGAGAGATCAATGACAATATTGTGCTTACTTGTTTAAGGTGTGTACTCTTTGCCTTTTTTTGAATGCTTTCTTATTTTGATTTCTTTTTCCCTTTCCTAATGTTTTTAATCCAATCTGTAGGGTACTGTCGAAAGAGCTTTTGCTAGACCAGGCAAAGCAAGTATATATTTGTGATCCTTTAGTATCAACTATCCTGATTGACCCGTCGAGGTCTGAAGAGGACATTGCTCCTTATTTCCGGGGAGTTAGTCCAGGTACCTACTTTGTTGTGTTGCCATATATAGAGAAGTAAGTATTTTCTTTGGATTTCAAGCTGTTGATGGAATTTAAGTTATTAGTTGCCCGTGTTAGGTTTCTTATATTTTTTGTTTACTTTCTCAATTTCAAAGGGCACTGGTCTACTTATTTAATTAATGTGGTGAAATGCCGAACAATTTTTATGAATAGCTTTCTCGGAATGCACGGACAGTCTAAATTGTAAGTCATTATACTTTATATCATTTCCTTCTTGCTTCCTAATTGTTGATTGTAAGTCATTCTTTATATTGTTGACTGTAGGGCATGTAAGAGGGCGGTTGCATTGATTGAAACACTATGTCCTGAATTGAAAAAGGATATAGAGTGGAAGTTTCTCAACCAACCCGTTCCTATTCAAAAGGATTCACACTCTTGTGGTTGGCACGTAGTCGCAAATTTCTGGAAGTTCCTCCTTTCCAAGTACGTTAATTTTGATAGCTGTGTAAGTTTCTTGTGTCACTGTAATATAATTTCTCTATGTTCATTTTATGAGAGATCCCGCATTATTCTAATTGACTTTTATGTTGTTTTGTAGTCTGTTCGCTCAGATGAGTTCTGGCTATGGAGTGTGCGGGTAAAGGCAATAAACATTATCCTCAATAATGCAATTACACATGATGACCCTAACTTGCCACTTGCTGGCGTACTAGTGCATCAAAGAAGAGAAAAAAGATGCCGTTTCATTCCCCTATTAAGCATTTCAGCTTTAAACAAGGAGTCCTTGAGAAGGGAAGTAAGGGCAAGGCAAAGAGGAAGCTTCCATTTGCCAGGCAAGGGTAAGGAAAAGGCATGCAAGGTGCCAACAAAGGAGCCAAAGGAGGAGGCCAAGGTGCCGAAGGCTGAGTGAAAGGAGGAGGCCAAGGCTGCACCTACAGAGCCCAAAACCGCTTAGAGGCATTTTGTATATGTCTAGAGACAACGTTGTAAAGATTCTGTATTTTTATTGAGCTCGGCTCATTTTTGTATAAACATTCTATATTTTTATTGAGTCCTACTGATTTTTGTATTTTGTGAGTATTGTGCTTTGCCATAATAAAATAGATTGTTGAGAATTTTTATTCTCATATTTTATCTTTGGTTAAAACTAAATTTTAAAAACATTTGCTTCAAAATGGTTATGAGTACTTTGTAGAGTAGACACATGTCCATGTAGAAATTTTTCATCACATTAGTCATTGCTAAGATACAACAGTTCAGTACAAGTCTTACAATGACTTCTATTGGGCCTAAGTCCCTTGATAGAAGACCTTTCTAATTTTGCATAGATTTTTCCTCCGTCTTCTTCTCTAGGTTGTTAATTTAAAGAATTCTTTGATGCACCTCTTTGGCTTCATCTATCGGTTTGTCTACATCTTCAAGGCCTTTCTTGAAGCTTTCAGATATCTAGATAGGTTGATCATCTGTATCCCCAATAGAGGAATAGGAGTCATCATCAAAAGAAACAACTAAAATAGCTAGCCTAGCAACCTTGTGCTAGGAACAATCCTCTCATTAGAAGAATTTGCATCCATGGGTGGCTTTTGTATAGAGCTTATAAGTTGTAAGATATTATGTTCTCAATTCCCTTATGGATTGGTCTTTATATACTATTTTGGATGGACTCCGAAACCATCGACATAAAAAACCATGTGTTATAAATCTGTGTCACTAAACCATTTTGAAATAAGAACCCTATTACCTACACTGAGCTGACCATTTTTGTGCACATACAAGACAGCTTTAGAGTAAATTTGTTGAGTTATATTATAACTTTAATATAAAAATCTAAATTCATAGCTGTTACAAGATAAAAATTCATAGCTGATAAAAATTCATTGCTTAGTACACTTTTTTGAGGGCAAGGACTTTACAAAATTAACATACTTGAAGTAACTTCAAAATTCACAAAATTCAAAATCCCCATTAATTGAGCGATATACCATCAACATCCCAATCGGGATCAACCAAGGTCTTTGGCTCTAGTCGTTTTCAAATCTTTCTATTGTTCACCTTGAATTGTGCTCTACTAATATCCTCACATCCCACAATATTGAGGTGCTCTCTAATATTTAGGAGGCTCCAATGTCTACTTGCACCTACAACTTCCATTGCACCATTGGGCAACCGAACGCATATGTCGAGAGGCAAAACAACTTGTTCATCTGCCTAGATTGGGACCCAACAACTATTCTTTTTCATCCATCGCTCATAATAGAAGCGTATGTGTAGTGTGGCACGAGCTTTGAGATACTGAAATGAGACACTAGATTCTACTATATTACACTTGAATGTGTCATCCTTATGTATCCCTTCTACAGTCCTCCACTGATCTCCAAGCAAGGCTACCATGTCATCACCTAATACCTTCTTGCACACAAACATGGTAGGTGTTTGTGAGAAACAAAATTGATTGAACATCTTGGCAAAAAGATGTATTGGGCATACCCAACTAAGACTCACAGATCGAGAGGGCTTTGCAAACTTCAAAGACCCTTGTATATCACAAAGCATCTTTGATTTCATGACCATTACAGTCATCTAGAATTGGCCATTCTATAGAAGATAGGGGTGGAGATGTGATTATCTGTAGCTTACCAAACCCACCATCCTGCTTTGGCACCAAATAGGAGTGCCAGTAAAAGAAGACCTATTATGATCATTAAAGTACTCTTGGTCGAGAGATGTAGGATCATTTACACAAAATCATTTTGCTCTGAAAGAAAGATCCTATATGTAAGTAATAACAATTAATATTTTCTATATAATCACATGCATGTGTTACACTAGAATTAAAGCCTTGTCCAATCCATGTAACTACCTCTCAACACTCCCCCTCAATGGTACATTGGAGTGTCCATCAACCAAACATGTGTGCGCGTGTCTACCATCTTAGACACCAAGTCCATTTTGAGCCGACTTGCTCACAGCGGAACCATTGAGTCCAATTTGAACATAGAAGTTTGGGTGGGAACCAACCCATGCGCATGCACCTCTCACATGTGCATTTCTCATGCACACATCATGACAACCATTTCGAGCTTCTTGGTGAGCCTGGGCAAGGCAACCCTCATACCAATGGATGAGAACAAAAAAATACATATCTCGTTTTGAGCTTCAAGCTCGGGCACGGTTACCCATCTCATAATCATGGGTGAAAAGTACAAAACATTTTGGCCGAAGCCAAGCAGCAGACCCATGTGTGTGTGTGTGAACATATTCTTGAAAAAACTCTGAAAATTTTGGTTGTGTGAAACAGCCCTTTAAGGGTTTTAAAAAAAAGTTCAACTCCATGCTGCCAACCTGCCATAACTCTTAAAAAAATAAATAAATCCAAGATTCCACGCATGCACCAAATTTGGCAACTGTCCAAAATGTGCCAATGATTTCTGCAAGTGCTAGGTGAATTTGGCCTGCTACGTAAATTTTACCTTCAATACACAACCACTGACCCCTTTGACTTCACTCAACTCTGTTTCTTGGGTCTCGCTGCCTCATCTACAGTCTTTGTCTCTCCTTGTGCTATGTTTCTATTGTTACTGCTGCATTGCTTGACTTCCTGTACTGTGCTGCCTTCTTCTTTACTGGCTCTACAATGCCTCTGCTTGTGTTGATGACGAGCATGTTGCTGCCCTTTGCTATGTTCTACCCATGGTCAAGTGTTGCTTGTGCCCGTGTGCTTGTGCCCACCAGCGCTCCACTGCTTGCGTGCTTTCAAGGTCACCTTGTTAAATATCTTATCTAAATGCCGATTCTTCTTCACTTTAGTCCTCCACGAGTAGCTGCATTGCCAGCTCTCATCTTGTCTCCATTCTCTTCTTTGCTAATGTGGACCACTAGTATTGTGCACAGTGTGGGAACTGCATTGCTCTCCCTTGTCCATCTGATTTTGTACTACAGGGACTCTACAACCATGCCTAAGTTGCTAATTTGGCTGATCATCGCTTAACTAGGCAACTCTATTGCTGCTGCAGTCTAAGTCGCCACCTCTGCTTCTTTTCTCAGCTGAGACTCTTCTTCTAGCTCTTTGGTTACTTCTTCAAGCTTGTGTGCCACAGTGCCTCCTAGCTACCATTCAAATTTGTGTTTAAGGCTTTTTATACAAGCTTCTCTTGCATATCCATGCTATTACAACACTGTTTTTGCCCTATAACTCCTCCTTGAGGTTTACACAATGATCAATATGCTTGTTAATGAGCTCCCAAAACAAGTGAGCCCCTCACTTTGCCTCATCCATTTAACCTCCCTCTTGAGGTTTATGTAGCCATTATTATGACCACCGTGAGCTACCAAATGAACTCCATAACCTTACATGCTCTCCTCTTTGCATGCTGAACCTTTAAGGGTGCTTTTCACATGGTCTCTCAAATGAAACCACAGGTGCATAAACCAGAAAAATGAATGCTCCAATAGCATCCACAACTAGCTCATCTTTCATGAGCAAATTAGTGAGCACAATCATCTCCACTTGGGCTCCAACTACCCCCCACAATCGCTTGTTTTCACATGAACGAGCATGCACCTCACATCCTTGCCAAATTGCAAGGTACCAAGGGATTCACACATCCCAAAATAGCAACCCTTATCTGAAGTTTCATGAGGCAAAACTCACAAAACCAACCTTCTTGAGACACCTTTGTCTCAAGACACCTTCACAAAACCAACCTTCTTGAGACACCTTCACAAAACCAACCTTCTTGAGACACCTTTGTCTCCTTGGTAGCTTCCTTGTTGATAAACAAAGACTCCATAGCCTTCATACTTGCTGAAATCTCCATTTTCAGCTTCCTTGATGATGAGCAGGCTTTCCTTGATGCAAAACTCCCATTTGCAACTCTCTTGGGTAGCTTCTATGCAACCTCCTTGTTGCAACTCTCTTGGGTAGCTTCTATGCAACCTCCTTGTTGCAAATCTCCTCTCAAACTTGAGAATGGCAGCTCCAAATCTCTCTCAAATCCTCACAAATGCAAATCCAAATGATAATATGAGTGTGCTTAAATTTTTTTCATAATAAACTAAAAATAATGCTTAATCAAAGAACTCATAACCAAGAAATCTATACATAAATATTCACCATGACGACCAAGAGCCCATCCAAGCTCTGATACCATAAAGAGAATGTGGGGGAGAGGGAGAGATTCAAACCCTAGCAAGCAAACACACACACACAAGAGAGAGCAAGACACAAGAGAGAGATGGATAGCTGAATTTTCTTCTATCTTCTTCTTCTTTACTCAACCAACATAACATGAAGATAAGAGTACACACTATATGGGTTAGTACTCAACTACTACAACATACAAGGGTCGGTCCATAATGTGAACCCGACTAAACGAGTTGGCACTATAACTATGCCAGCCTCTAGTAATCCAAAATGGCTCACACATCCTGTCATCCCACTGGCCACATATCACCCATAATCTCACCAACCATGCCAGTGGTGTAGGTGCGGAAGCTATCACCCAGGCGGGTCATCAATGTCTACCGTAGCACTAGTTGAGCTCAATATCTCAACAAGCCTTGTCTTATTCATGCATGCATTACACTAGAATTAAAGCCTTGCCCTATCCACGCATGCATTACACTAGAATTAAAGCCTTGTCCTACCCATGCATGCATTACACTAGAATTAAAGCTTTTTCCAATCCATGCATTACAATAGAATTAAAGCTTTCTCCAATCCAGGATTACACTAGAACTAAAGCCTTGTCCAATCCATTACCCTAGAACTAAAGCGTTGTCCAATCCATGCATTACACTAGAATTAAGGCCTTTTCCAATCCATGTATAAAAGTAGACAAACTATAAATGTGTTAAGAATATATTAGAAACCGACTAATGTTTAAGAACATGCTAACTTTTCAACAAAACCAACAAGTATACACATTGTCCATGCAATTTTTAGGTCAGCACTAGAACCCAATGGCTGAGTGCTTCCACTACTTGTGCAGTCTTGGCATGGGACTCGTTTTGGGTGTATTGGTTGTTTGGGCTGCTTGGGCTACTAGTCATTGTTGTGCTAATTGTAAGGTATCTTCTTCCTTTGCTCTAGTAACTTGGATCAATGCCTCTACTACCTGCACTTCTTCTAATGTCCTCCCATTGGGCATAAGCACTTGTGCAGGGGGTGGTTCAATGATCATAGTTGTAGCAGGTGCAAAAGGACATGTATGGATAGGGATATCAACACGAACCCTCCTTGCTTTGCAAACGATGAGAGTACACCAGGTAAAGTTAACCTCAACTCCTTCATCATATGGCATGTAGGTCATAAGGTTTGGCTCAGAGGTAGCGGTTGAGGTTGGACATCTAAGGTAGCTAGCTATATGCGGCCAAAAAGACTAGTAGCTGGCTTGGTTTATGAGACTTGGTTAATGTTCTCACTTCTTGGGGGCTGGGAATCCTTCCATTGAGTTGAAATCTGATGATGTATCATCAATGGTCCCTAGTATAGGTCCTTGTACAATGCTAAACTGGGTTCCGATCGAAGGTCTTGAGCCCAATGTACGCTGGTACATACCTAGTTTGATAGATGCACTATCGTCTATTTTGGCCTCTAATACATGCCCAAGTAGTAGGTGCATGTGGTTATAGGGTGCAAGAAGGTCCTACAGATACCCCAGACAAGTTAAGAAATTTTTAAAATTTCTTTTTCTCCCCCCTTTTTTTTGGATTAGCCAAAGTTTTTCTGAAACATGTCTTTTGTGTTTCTTAACCCGTTTGGCACTAGAAATAATGTAATTTTTTTGGCTCAGTCATGTGCTGGCTTCCATAGTGAAGTTTCTTAACTATGTAAAAATATTGTAATTTTTTTGGGTGTCACACAAGTTACATCAATGTGATCGCAACAACCTAAAACATAGGCAAGTTTGTGCAAGCACTTTCCAAACATTTTCTATACTCTTTTCCCCCTTTTCCCTTTTCCCTTTTCCCTTTTACCTTTTCACTTTTTGTTTTTTGTTTTTTACTTTTTACTTTTTATTTTTATGTTTCACTTTTACTCTTTTATCATAAATTAAATCTATCTAAAATTCCTCTTTAAGTTAAATAAAAATATTCAATATTCCAAATATACCAAGAATTCTTCTTTTTCCATTTAAATGATTGAATTCCAAATATGATGGAAATTCCTCTTTCATCATTTAAATCTATTCATGTATAAAATAATTTTAACTAAAATTTCTCTTAAAAATTACATAAAATATCCATTAATCCTAATATGACAAGAATTCCACTTTTTCCATTTAAATGATTGAATTCCAAATATGGTGGGAATTTCTCTTTTATCATTTAAATTTATTTATGCATAAAAATAAATTTAACTAAAATTCTTCTTTAATTTTAAATAAAATATCCATTATTTTGATATTCCAATTTTTCTGTTTCTCCATTGGAATACATGGATCTCCATTATCATGGGAATTCCTCTTTTATCATAAAAATAAAAGTACTAGAAATTTCTCTTTTTCTCTAATTAACTATTTATGCATAAACATTAAAAATAAAATTTCCATGAATATGATGAGAATTATTCATTTAACCTAGGATGACTAATCCTAGAATATGGTAGGAAGTCCTCTTTTCATATTTTGCATGAAAATGATTTATGTGTTAATTTTCCAAAAATTTTGCCATAGCTCCGCTACTGCTATTACTGATAATTTTCATTAATTTTGAAAAGCATAAGGTTTAGTAATACAATATGATAGAATAACTATCATTTGGATCAATATCCAATTTATGGACTTAATCCCTAAGTTTACCATAAATTAAGTAACATAAAAGTATTAAAAAGCCATTTCTTTGGCCTCTAGTTTGACTAGTATAGAGTTTACTTTTAGAATTAAGAATTGCTCCATGAGAAGCATCATTTTAATATAGAATTGGTCATAGGAATGACCATTCTTTGGGGGAGAGAGATATATGCTTAAAAATATTTTAATTTTAAGCATATATATAAACTTTATGTGATTTATCACTAAAATTCATTAGAGAGCTTCATTTGCATTGAAGAACCATTCAATTGAATACTTCTCAAGCTTGAGAGGGGTTGAGAAGTGCAAAACATTTAGAAGATTAAGAAAAAGGACCATAAAGTCACACTTTACCTCTTGTTTTGCTTGATTCTATAGTCTTAGGAGAGGCCCCCAACCAATCAATTAGTTGATTCTATAGTCTTAGGAGAGGCCCCCAACCAATCAATTGGTTAGTATGTTGAGGAAGGCTCCAAAGAAGGTTGAAGAGAGAGAGAAGCTCCAATCTCTCCAAATTGTAGAGGATAATAGAAAATATGCTTATTTTAGAGTAATATTGGCATTTTCTAGTTTTCACAGATGAGAATACAAAAGAATGAGGGTCTATTTATAGGTGAGGGAGGCCACTAACTGAGTCCAACTAAGTTCTAAAATTTTCCAGCTTCAGTTTGGCTGAATTTGGACAAGATTTGGACCAGTTTGGCTCCCTTTTTGATTTGGTTTGATCTAGGAGAGAGGAGAGATAAAAATATCTCAATATTTTTGAGTTTAAAACTCCTTCACATGTGTGAAATAGCAGCCTCCTTGAAGGCTCCCCCTTTCCTTACCAAGGTGTCAAAATGGTATGATTTCTCCAAAATCTCATTTTTTAAAGTAACATTTCATAATTTTTAACTAATAAATCTTGTACTCAATCAACTCTTCATCTTATGTGGGCATTTACTCATTTTTGGGTATTTTCTTTTATTCATTGGATTTATCTCATCCCAACACTTGGATTAATCTTATTGGTCCATAGGAACCTTAATTGGACCATAATCCAAAAATTTTAGAAAATCTTGACCTTTAGGCTAAGGTCTTTTAAATCATTTTTAATTGATTCCTAATGCACCTTGGAAAATTTATTTTGATTTGATCCAAACAATTAAATGTTAAAAGAGGAATTTTTGGCATAATTCAAAATATGAGTATTTATCAAAAGTAGAATTTTGAGTATTATCATTTTCTTAAGAAAAATGGGTAGCATTGATTTTGTAAATTCCATGAATCTTTTATTCAAAAAGAAGAATATTGAATATATCTTATTTTGAGAAATTTGAGAAAGAATGTGAAAATATCCATCGAGAAAACTTGGATAATTCTTAATCAGAAAAAGAGAATCTGGAATCCCTGAGAGGATCAAGGATCCAATATGTAAATGGAAATTTAGATTTAGTCTTCATTAATGAAGCTTAAGGGATGAAAATACAATACGTAAATGCTCTTTCTGAGTTTTTACTATAAATTTTTGATAAAGTTCATTTTTCCTTTTTAAACCTTCAACAACACTCTAATATTTAGATTAAATGGGATCAAGAAAAAGCTACCTTTAGATAAGCCAAGCAATTGGTAGAAACTTAGAAAAGTTCTATCTGTATCGAAATATCTGTATCGAAAGTAGAGTAACCATACTAAATGGATGTGATGAGACGTGGATGGATGTGATGTGTTGTGATGTGATGAGACGTGGATGGATGAGATGTGATGTGATGTGATGTGATGTGATGTAATGTGGATCTGAATAGATGTAAATGGATGTGATGTGATGTGATGTGGATCTGAATAGATGTGAATGGATGTGAAGAGATGTGGATGGATGTGAATGGATGTGATGTGATGTGGATGGATGTGAATGGATGTGATGTGATGTGGATGGATGTGATGTGGATCTGAATAGATGTAAATGGATGTGATGTGAGTCTGAATAGATGTAAATGGATGTGATGTGATGTGAGTCTGGATAGATGTAAATGGATGTGATAAGATGTGATGTGTATGGATGTGATGAGATATGGATAGATGTGATGAGATGTGGATGGACGTGATGTGATGTGATGTGGATAGATGTGAATGAATGTGATGAGATGTGGATAGATGTGAATGAATGTGATGAGATGTGGATGGATCTCAATGGATGTGAATAGATGTGCTGTGAGGTGAATGGATCTGAATGGATGTGAATAGATGAGCTGTGAGGTGAATGGATCTGAATAGATGTGAATGGATGTGAAAAGATGTGAATAGATGTGCTGTGAGGTGAATGGATCTAAATAGATGTGAATGGATGTGAATAGATGTGCTGTGAGGTGAATGGATCTGAATGGATGTGAATAGATGTGAATGTGCTGTGAGGTGAATGGATCTGAATGGATGTGAATAGATGTAATGTGAGATGAATGGATTTGAATGGATGTGAATAGATGTAATGTGAGATGAATGGATCTGAATGGATGTGAATGGATGTGAATAGATGTGAATGGATGTGAATAGATGTAATGTGAGATCAATGGATGTGAATGGATGTGAATGGATGTGAATAGATGTAATGTGAGATGAATGGATCTTATATGACGAGAGTGGCTGTAAATGGATGAGAATGGATGTAGGATGATGGGCATGGATATGAATGGATGTGGAATGTGGGATGTGAACTAATGTAGAAGAATGTGTAATAATGAGAAATGACGTGGAATGATGTGGGCAGATGGGAGCTATTGGAAACTGTAATTATATATGGAACCTATTTTTAAAAGACTGTTTTATGTCAAGAAAGCTGGGAAGCATTTTGACTATCTTGTAGATTAAGGTCTTGTGAGGACCTAAGTGATAAGGTTGCAACCAGCTGACGGCGGAGAGTCAATATGAAGGACGTCTCACGTGGCAAGGTCAGCCGAAGTCTTGACCAATCTCGGTTCGATTTAAATGGGTACGGTGGATGAGGGACCAAGGAAGCACCCTATGAGTGAAGGCTAGGTGACCTGCGAAGGAGTCTAGAGGGCGTTGACCATATGGTGCTTAGGCTCTAGGTTGCCGAAGATACCCACACGTGCGTCGGGGAAGAAAAATGAATTGGAGTTATTTTTTGAATTCGGGCATGGATCTAGTTGATTGGCCTTGTTGTCTTTAATGGATGAGTCCATGGCTCTTTTATATAGATCTTGTTGGTTGATTGGCCTTGCTGTCTTTAAGGGATGAGTTCATGGCTCTTTTATATAGATCTTATTGGTTGATCTTGCTGATCTTTCAACACGGAGAGTCCATCTGGATTTTTCTTATGTGATTATATTTTCGGTTACAATGAGCTAGGAACTATCAAAAAGGCCCCTGAGTGAGCAGGTGGTGAGAGTTCTGGTTGGCTAATGATGCCATAGGAACATCGATGAAGGAATGATTGGAAATTGGATTTCAAGCTAGACATTTTGGAGGATTATGATCAATGATACTATGGTTTCATTAAAAGATTATTTTAAAAAGACAGTTGAATCTGTGAAAAAGGCAATTTCATATTGTGTGTGTAAGTGGTGTGACTATCTTGAATTTTGCTTGAAGCACCAGCTAAGGGGCCTGGGAGCTCTTTTCCCTGGTACACGAGACAAAACATAACCAAGTTGTGTTTCAGGGAAATATATTTTTGATATTTTTAGAATTTATATATCCAAAAATATCTCAATATTGAATTACCACTATGTAGAAATTTTCATCTCACTAGGCAAAAACAAGGAAAAATAATATTTTCGTGTATTGAAAAACAGGGAATGATTACAGGGGATTAAAGTATAGCTTATTCATTATTCAGGCCGAGGAGGAATCTTACATCCTCTCCCACTTGAAAAACGTGAGATGTCCTCATCTCGCAATGTGGGGGTAATCTTTTGCCAACTCTTCTTCTTTCTCCCAGGTGGCGTCTTCTAGAGGGAAGAACTTCCACTTGACTAAAAATTCTCTGAGGACTCTGCTCCTCCTGAGAATATTCTCTCGAATGTCAAGGATTTCTTTAGATTAAAGTACCATCTAGCCTTGAGTCAGAGAAATCAATTGTTCATCATCAAGCATGTGACTTGGGCTGGGTACATATTTCTTAAGCAAACTGACATAGAATACATCATGTACCTTGAGATGGGGAGGCAGAAGAAGTTGGTAGGCTAGATTGCCCACTTTTTTTATGACAGCATATGGCCCACAATATCTGGGAGAGAGCTTCTTGTACTTTCCTAAGGATAAGGAACTTCTTTTTGGTCGTACTCGAATGAAGACCATATTTGATTCTTCAAACTCTCTCTCTGATCTCTTTTTATCTGCATACTGCTTTTGCCTATCTTGGGCTGTCTTTATATCTTTACGGATTGATTGCATTTGCTGGTCCGTGTCATCAAGCATTTGTCTGGACATTTCGACTCTGACCAATGGGTCAGACCAAGTCAACGGTGTAAGGCAATCTTGTCCATACAAAGCTTTGAAAGGACTCATCACAATGCTTCGATGATAAGAAGCATTGTAAGCAAATTTGACAAGATGCAAATGGCTTAACCACTTTTTGGGTTCCCTACGCAGAATGACGGAAGGAGATCTTCTATTACTTGGTTCACTCTTTCAGTCTGGCCATCTGTTTCAGGGTGATAGGCTGTGCTAAGATCCAAGAAAGTTCCTATTGCTTCAAAGAATGCAGTCCAAAATTTCGATGTGGATTTGGATCTCTGTCACTTACTATCCTCCTGGGTAAGCCATGCAATCTGTAGATCTCTTTAAGGAAAACTCTAGCAACATCCACTGCAGTATATGTTTCTTTCACTGGAATCAGATGGGCAACTTTGGTTAGCCTGTCAACTACCACAAAAATGGAGTTGTAACCTGATTGCACTGAAGTAATCCAATGACAAACTCCATACTGATACATTCCCACTTCATCTGAGGAATGTCTAGAGGCTGCAGTTTCCCTGGAATCTTGACTCTGAGACACATTAAGCATTTCCGCACATGATCAAGTACATCCTTTTAGAGAGTCCTGGCCAGAAGAAGCTTTTCTTCATAGACATATAGGTTTTTATAAACCCTGGATGTCCAGCTATCAGACTATCATGGGCTTCTCTCAGAATTCTTCCCTTTATTTCCTCATTATTGGGAATACATAGCCGATTATTATAATACATGCATCCTTCATCCAATTTATACCCAAGAACTTGACTCATTTCTTGAGGAGTCTTGCTTTCCTGCATCAGAAGGGTAGCAATAGGGGCAAAGAATTTGTCCTGCATGATTTTCTCCTTTGCTTCACTAATCAATGGATTTGACACCACTGTAATTGCAAGCAAGGAGGCTTTTTTGCTGAGCACATCTGCCACCACATTTTCTTTCCCTGGTCGATACTTAATTTCAAAATCGAATTCCTGCAGGGTCTGCATCCATCTCCTTTGACGGATGTTGAGATTCCTTTGGGTGAAGATCCACTTCAGACTTTGATGATCTGTCTCATCAAGGTGAACCTTTGTCCCAAAAGATAATGTCTCCACAACTTTAGAAGAGCATACACTACTGAGAGTAACTCCAGGTCATGGATGTGAGATCCCTCTGTCCCCTCCGTGCACCGAAACTCCCGGTTGCTGACAGCGGAAGCAGCCCCCTCATGAGCGGGCCAGGGTTTCTCACTTGGGGCCTTGCCCACGAATGTTTGGGCACGAGACTAGGCTGGTGGTCACTCCGAAAACCAAACCAAACCGAGAAAATTTTCCATGCCTGAAAAGCGGGGACGATTCCACCTTTTTGAATTTTCTTAACAAATTTTTCTAACGAGATCAATTCTAAACTATCCTTCATCTGAATAAACGAGATAGAAGGAAATTATCACTGATATAATTTGATCATCTGAGTAATTTCAATGCTTTTTTCCTAATCAAGATCAGGCACAGCCGTTGATCCACTCAATTGAGAAATTTATCAGAGAATTAACTAGCTACTCGAATCCTAGCATAATCCTAAGATTTTTTCAGTTTGATTATTAAAACTCCGTTGATTCTAGCCATCTGGCCCATGGGTTAGCCAACCACCACCCTGCCCCACTGGAATCGGTAGATCCAAACAAGTACTCACCCACCCATAATTGAAATGCCTTTCTTAACTTTAGCTTTAGAAAACAGATACGCACATACTCCTCTTTAAAACTTTAATATAAAAAAATAATCCATTGACAAAATAGATATGATCACACATTTCATAACTCAAAATTTCCATTCAATCCCTTGTTTCACAAAAACAGTACCACTCTGGACTCTCCGTTGGGGACCAGCTGGTCAGCAACGAGATCTAGTAAAACAGATTACAATAATCATTTCGTCTCAACATACTTATATATATCTTCCTCGACATATGTATGGTGTCCTAAGCATCGCAAGCCCGTGCATCGCCTGGTCAAAACCCTCCAGGATCCTCCAGGGACTGCTTCGTCGGCCCCCCTCGCCCATCGTATCGGAAGTACACCATTTTTCACCATACCTAGGCTGGTCAAGACCTGGGCAGGTTTTGCCGCGTGAGCTGTCCCTCGAACACTCCCCGCCGCCAGCTGTTGCAACCGAACTTCCCTTAGTTAAACATATATGCCAAATGCTCCCTCCAGCATTCTGGCGTAAGACAGTCCTTTAAGAAAACAGGGTTTCTATGCAAGTTTACAGTTTGGATTTTGTTTGAATACCATGAATAAATCTTAAATCCGTATCCCAATACTTCTAGATCCAGGTCTGAATTCCAAACAAAATTCCTCGAATTTAGTTAACTTGATCCTCAGATCAAAATCAAAAGTCTTAACTTAGTTTCAGATTCGGTGGGTGTTTTGAGTACATTTTTCCTGAACTGGGTACATCGTCCCTTGATTGAAACTGACGAAGGAATTAGGTCTTAGTCAATAGTCTGAATCAGAGTTTGGGTCTCGAAAGGTTCTTCCTAAACTATCTTTCTCGAAAGGTACTATTTCAATTTCTCTTTTTCTAAATTTCGTTCGATGAATATTTGCTTACAGATTTCTAAAACATGAATTTCTTATGAGGAATAAAATAATCATTTATCTCGATCTCCGACTTCGATAGTTTAATTGAATTTTCTCATTACCATCTTAGTGAATATGAAACAATAGGATTTCTTCTCACAGATTATCTACTTATTCATTTTTCTAATTTTTGCGGAAATTAAACAGAGGATTAAGAGAACCCTTATTTAAATATAATCATTCTATATGCATCTATTTATGCATAAAATCTAATTCTGATGAAAGTCACACTTTTATCATCATAAAAATCATTTATGATGAAAATAACACTTTTAATATAAAAAATATCTTTTATGCATACAAATCATTTATGATAAAAATCACTCTTTTAATATAAAAGAATTTCTTTTATGCATCCATTTATGCATAAAAATCATTTATGATGAAAATCACACTTTTAATATAAAAAATATCTTTTATGCATACAAATCATTTATGATAAAAATCACTCTTTTAATATAAAAGAATTTCTTTTATGCATCCATTTATGCATAAAAAATCATTTATGATAAAAATCACACTTTTAATAAAAAATATCTTTTATGCACCCATTTATGCATAAAAATCATTTATGATGAAAATCACACTTTTAATATAAAAAATATCTTTTATGCATCCATTTATGCATAAAAATAATTTATGATGAAAATCACACTTTTAATATTAAAAAATTATCTTTTATGCATAAAAATCATTTATGATGAAAATCATTCTTTTAATATAAAAAAAATATCTTTTATGCATATGCTTATGCATAAAAATCATTTATGACAAAAATCACACTTTTAATATAAAAAAATTATCTTTTATGTATATGTTTATGCATAAAAATCATTTATGATGAAAATCACACTTTTAATATAAAAAAATATCTTTTATGCACCCATTTATGCATAAAAATCATTTATGATGAAAATCACACTTTTAATATAAAAAAATATCTTTTATGCACCCATTTATGCATAAAAATCATTTATGCTGAAAATCACACTTTTAATATAAAAAATTATCTTTTATGCATATGTTTTTGCATAAAAATCATTTATGATTAAAATCACACTTTTAATATAAAAAAATATATTTTATGCATATGTTTATGCATAAAAATCATTTATGATGATAATCACACTTTTAATATAAAAAATATCTTTTATGCACCCATTTATGCATAATCATTTATGATGAAAATCACACTTTTAATATAAAAAAAGTATCTTTTATGCATATGTTTATGCATAAAAATCATTTATGATGAAAATCATACTTTTAATATAAAAAATATCTTTTATGCATATGTTTATGCATAAAAATCATTTATGATGAAAATCACACTTTTAATATAAAAAAAATATCTTTTATGCATATGTTTATGCATAAAAATATCTTTTTATGCATATGTTTATGCATAAAAATCATTTATGATAAAAATCATTCTTTTATGATCAAAATAAAATTTCAATAAGCTTCCTTCTATACATAGAATTTAATTCTAAAGAAAGTAACACTTTCTTTTTATAAAATATTTTTAGTAAGCATTTTTCTATACCTAGGATGAAAAGTAACACTTTAAGAATACATATACGATGGGAATTACTCTTTTTGAATAAAAAAGCAAAACTTATTTTTCACAATTTTAGAAAAATTTTACCATAACCTCCTTTGTATGGCTGACTATTTTTTAATTTTTTAACTCTTTACAATTAATTAGAAGTTCACCAAGAGTATTTACATCATTCTAATGTAAACATTTTCTACTTTATCAAAGAGAAACATTATGAAAAACTTGATTTTATCCATTAATCATTCATCTAGGATAAGAATGGTTGGATTTACTAAAGAAGAGAGGGGAATGCCTTTTTTCAATGAGGCATAACATCATATTCAATTTAGAGAAGACGAAAATCATAAAAAACCATAAAATGAATAGAAAAGAGAAGAATCTCCAACTTACGAAGGAATTTGAGAGCTTTTTTTTGGCTTGATGGTTTGAGGGTTCTACTCTTGTTTGAAACAAGAGTGGCCACCAATCTTTAGAAGAGGGAAGGTCAAAAAACTAATGAATTATGAGTAAATTCATAGTTTTCTGGCTCTTGGGCCGAGGAAAAGAGTTCCCAGGCCCCCTAGCTGGTGATTCATGCAAAAATTAAGGTAGGCATACCATGTACACACCCAATATGAAATTGCCATTTATAACAGATTCGGTTGGCTTTAAAACAATCCTTCAATAGAAATCATAATATTTCTGATCATTATCCTCCAAAATTTTGAGTCCATTGTATTACAAATTGTCTCCTCTGGACTCTTCGTTGAAGACCAGCTGGTGGCCAACTAACGAGATCCAGTATCAAACTTTGATTTACAAAAATCTCTCCTTTTAGTCCATCCGAATCTTCTTCAATGCACACATGGGTGTCCTAGCAACTGCGAGCCCGTGCACATCACCTGGTTAGAACCCTCTAGGGTCCTCCTTAGGTGTCCTAGCACTTTACTTAGGAACCGCTTCATCGGTCCTCGCCCATTGTACCGGAAGTGCACCATTTTAACCGTACCGAGGCTGGTCAAGACCTCAGCAGGCTTTGCCGAGCGACGTCCCTTGACGACTCCCTACCAGCTGTTGCAAAACGAACCTCCTCTTAGTAAAACACATGCCAAATGCTTCCTCCAGCATTCTTGCGTAAAACAGTCCTTTAAATGAAAAACAGAGGTTCTAATGTGCAAGTAAAATTCCCAGTTTGAGATTGGTTCCACAAAACCTCTTTTTTCATAATTCCCAGTTTCATTAATGAGGATCCTTAATCTCTCATCAAGGTAATCTACCCATCATTTGACTGATTGTCCAACTAGATTCTTGGTGAGTTCCGTCAAAGGAAAACTAGTTCAGTTCAACGGTAGTCTATTCTTTGTATATTTAGGAACTGGAATTGGTCACACGAAGTTTTTGCTTGATTCAGATCGAGAGATGGACAAGTACGTTTACTGTCGTTCCCTCTCGTAGTCTAACCAAATTCATTCGGTTTAGTTCTAACAAGGATTTGCTTCAAATAAACATCTATTTTTGGGTAAATACCAATTTAGTGATTTAACCAATTAAAATATCTAAAGATATTCTTTTTGCCACTTAATTTCTCGACCTTAATTCCTTAGGTAGAATTATGGTGGAAATTCATCTTTTCACACTAAAAATTAATTCAACTCCTTCTTTTCTTAAATATCATAAAAAATATTCTTTTAACTAAATACCAATATCTATTTTTTTGAATAAGCTTGAAATCCCTCTTTTTCTCATTTAATGAGTGCAATCCAAATATCATGGGAATTCCTCTTTAAATTAAATAAAAATATTCAATATTCTAAATATACCAAGAATTCTTCTTTTTCCATTTAAATGATTGAATTCCAAATATGATGGGAGCTCCTCTTTCATCTTTTAAATCTATTCATGCTTGCATAAAATAATTTTAACTAAAATTTCTCTTAAAAATTACATAAAAATATCCATTAATCCTAATATGACAAGAATTCCACTTTTTCTATTTAAATGATTGAATTCCAAATATGGTGGGAATTCCTCTTTCATCATTTAAATTTATTTATGTATAATTTTTTAAACTAAAATTCTTATTTAATTTTAATTAAAATATCCATTATTTTGATATTCTAATTTTTCTCTTTCTCCATTAGAATACATGGATCTTCATTATCATGGGAATTCCTCTTTTATCATAAAAATGAGAGTACTAAAAATTCCTCTTTTTCTCTAATTAACTATTTATGCATAAACATTAAAAATAAAATTTCCATGAATATGATGAGAATTATTCATTTAA
This sequence comes from Cibotium barometz, assembly GCF_041138505.1. Classification (NCBI taxonomy): domain Eukaryota; kingdom Viridiplantae; phylum Streptophyta; class Polypodiopsida; order Cyatheales; family Cibotiaceae; genus Cibotium; species Cibotium barometz. The sequence continues at coordinate 55,814,944 of NC_141048.1, read as the reverse complement.
CCTAGGATTACTAATCCTAGAATATGGTAAGAAGTCCTCTTTTCATATTATGCATGAAAATGATTTATGTGTTAATTTTTCAGAAATTTTACCATAGCTCCGCTGCTACTATTACTGATAATTTTTAATAATTTTGAAAAGCATAAGGTTTCGTAATACAATATGGTAGAATAACTATAATTTGGATGAATATCTAATTTATGGACTTAATCCCTACGTTTACCATAAATTAAGTAACATAAAAGCATTAAAAATCCACTTCTTTGGCTCTAATTTGACTAGCATAGATTTTACTTTTAGAATTAAGAATTGCTCCATGAGAAGCATCATTTGAATATAGAATTGTCATAGGAATGACCACTCTTTGGGGCAGAGGGAGATATGCTTAAAAATATTTTAATTTTAAGCATAAATGTAAACTTTATGTGATTAATCACTAAAATTCATTAGAGAGCTTAATTTGCATTGAAGAACCATTCAATTGAATACTTCTCAAGCTTGAGAGGGGCTGAGAAGTGAAAAACATTTAGAAGATTAAGAAAAAAGACCATAAAGTCATACTTTGTCTCTTGTTTTGCTTGATTCTCTAGTCTTAGGAGAGGCTCCCAACCAATCAATTGGTTAGTATGTTGAGGAAGGCTCCAAAGAAGGTTGAAGAGAGAGAGAAGCTCCAAACTCTCCAAATTGTAGAGGATTTTTAGAGGATAATAGAAAATATGCTTATTTTAGAGTAATATTGGCATTTTCTAGTTCTCACAGATGAGAATACAAAAGAATGAGGGTCTATTTATAGGTGAGGGAGGCCACTAATTGAGTCCAACTAAGTTCTAGAGTTTTCTAGCTTCAGTTTGGCTGAATTTGGACAAGATTTGGACCAGTTTGGCTCCCTTTTTGATTTGGTTTGATCTAGGAGAGAGGAGAGATAAAAATATATTAATATTTTTGAGTTTAAAACTCCTTCACATGTGTGAAATAGGCACCTTGTTAAAGGCTCCCCCTTTCCTTACCAAGGTGTCCAAATGGTATGATTACTACAAAATATCTCATTTTTTTAGCAATATTTCATAAATTTTAACTAATAAATCTTGTACTCAGTCAACTCTTCATCTTATGTGGGCATTTACTCATTTTTTTGGGTATTTTATTTTATTCATTGGATTTATCTCATCTCAACACTTGGATTAATCTTACTGGTCCATAGGAACCTTAATTGGACTATAATCCAAAAAATTCAGAAAATCTTGACCCTTAGGCTAAGGTCTTTTAAATAATTTTTAATTGATTCCTAATGCACCTTGAAAACTTTATTTTGATTTTTTGTTTCAGGAAAATATATTTTTGATATTTGTAGAATTTATATATCCAAAAATATCTCAATATTGAATTACCACTCTCTATAAATTTTCATCTCACTAGGCAAAAACAAGGAAAAATATTATTTTCTTGTATTCAGAAACAGGGAATGATTACAGGGGATTGAAGTATAGCTTATTCATTATTTAGGCTGAGGAGGAATCTTACAAAAAGAGTCCAATGGTGCCTGAAAACCATGAAGTTGTAAGTGCTTTTTCTACTAATGACAAAAACAAGAACACATGCTTAAATGTGAGTAAACTATTGACTCTACCTATGTATTAGAGGCAAAAACAAGAACACATGCTTGCTCATATCAATATATCCAAAGAAACTTACCACTGAAGTATTGCTGTTTGAATGCCGTGAAGCCACATATTCATACCACAAACTATCCACATATGCATACCACAAACTATCCACAAATGAAACCTTCTCAAGAGCATCTATACAGGTAGGGTTTTTCCCATCCACCTACAACAACATGCTTTAAGCATCTTTGAACCGCAAATCCAAAAGCACAGTATTATAATTAAAAAATTACCAACATGGCAAATAGGTTAATCAAGCGGGTAGACGCTTCCACATGCATGATTGACCTGGCTAGTTGCGCATCCACCTCAACAATGAATCCCCATCGTGTAGAGTGTAAGTGAATAGTTTCTCTGTGTTGAAGTCTACATCTTTGAATCGCAAATCCAAAAGCACAGTATTATAATTAAAAAAAATTACCGACATGGCAAATTGGTTAAGCAAGTGAGTATATGGCACAAGCATATTGGTCATGTGAATATACAACGACTGAAGTCTATGCAGGCCCAAAATATTATTGTAGGCTTGCCACAGGTTAAGGTTGATGGTATGCATAAGGTATGTGAAGCATGCCAACTTGGTAAGTAGGCCAAACATGCTTTCCCACATGAAAAGCATGTCAGTGCAAGGCCATTAGATGTTATACATTCACATGAATGGGGACCGACCAAGACTGCAACAATTGCAGGTTACAGGTACTATGTTACATTCATTGATGTGACCACACTAGGAAAGTGTGGGTTTATTTCATGAAGGAGAAAAGTGAGGTGTTTGCTCACTTTCAGAGATTTAAAGCCTTGGTTGAGAAGGAAAAAGGCATGCAAATAAAATGCCTAAGATCAGATGGTGGGGGAGAATATTGTTCCAATGAGTTCAGCGATTTCTTGAGAAAGCAAAAAATCAAGAGGCAGTTTACGTGCAGGTACACCCCGCAAAACAGAATGGTGTTGCAGAAAGGAAAAACAGACACATTGTAGAAATGGCACGTGCCTTGATGGCTGAAAAGAATATGCCACATTACTTTTGGGCAGAAGTAGTAGCAATTTCTGTGTATATTATGAACAGGACACCCACTGCACCTGTTCATGGTATGACTCTTGAACAAAATTTTATAGGCATAAGACTGGATGTGTCTCACTTGAGAGTGTTTGGGTGTATTGCATATGTACATGTTTGTGGTGGTGAAATGAGAACAAAGTTGGATCCAAAGGCAGAGAAATGCATCTTCATTGGTTATGATATGGAGCAAAAGGTTATAGATGCTATAACCCTACCCCCCACTCGTGAGATGCGAGTAAGCAGAGATATTGTCTTCGATGAGATGAGTAGCTGGTATGCACCAGTAGTGAAGGCAACAAAAGATGCAGACGTAAGAAGTGCTAATGTTGCACCACATACCTGGGGAGTCCTCGGGCAATGGATCCAATGTTAGGCAGGTTAAGAAATGATGCAGGTACACATATATCACGGAAAGGGAAGGAAAAGGTAGATCAACCTTTTGTGCTTGATCTGTTAGCAGGTCACTCATATGTGGAGGGTGACTCTAGTGGCTCTAATAAAGCAGAGCCTTGATGAGGAGCTTGACATTCCATCTATGGTTACTCTTGGTATAAGGAGAACCACGGCTGTTTTGACACCCGGCAGTGATCCAGGTGTACAAAGGTCTATGAGGGTTAGATACCCTGTTGACAGGTTGAGATATGATGGATATATAGCCCATCATTATGCTTACATGGCAATATAGCAGGTTGAACCCACTTGCTTTGAGAAGGCAATTGAAAATAATAGATGGCAGCATTGGATGCAACATGGGAGTTAGTGCTTTTGCCTAAGGAAAAGAAGGCAATTGGATGTAAGTGGGTGTATAAAGTCAAGCAAAATGCTGATGGTTTAGTGTAGGTACAAGGCAAGATTGGTTGCCAAGGGCTATGCGCAGACTTATGGCATTGGATGCAACATGGGAGTTAGTGCTTTTGCCTAAGGAAAAGAAGGCAATTGGATGTAAGTGGGTGTATAAAGTCAAGCACAATGCTGATGGTTTAGTGTAGGTACAAGGCAAGATTGGTTGCCAAGGGCTATGCGCAGACTTATGGCATAGACTATGAGAGGAGACATTCAGCCTGGTTGTAAGAATGACAACCGTGAGAGCTGTAATTGCTATGGCTGCAGCGAAGGGTTGGTCTTTACATCAAATGGATGTAAATAATTATTTCTTGCATGGCAATTTTTAAGAAGAAATGTACATGATGTAGCCACTAGGTCTTGAGAGTGATGCACAACCAGATTTTGTGTGTAGGTTACACAAAGCCTTGTATGGCTTAAAGCAGGCACCCAGAGCATGGTCAAACAAAATCGGGGAGTATCTTGTTACCATTGGATTTCAGATATCCAATGTAGATTTTTCACTATATGTGAAAAAGAAAGATAGAGGGATCATGCTATTAGTCATCTATGTGGATGACTTGATTATCACACTTGTGATAGTGATGCAGACATACATGATGTCAGGATGCTTTTGAAGCTAAAGTTTGAGATGAAGGATTTGGGTGAGCTGCAGTATTTCTTGGGCATAAAGGTGGTGAGATCACCTCATGGAATTTTGCGATTGCAGAGGCAGTATGGCTTGGACATGTTGTCCAAGTATGATATGCCATGCTGTAAGCCTATTTCAGTGCCATATCTCCATGTACCATGGTCATGTAACATTTTGCGGGTTTACATATACTCACAACCCCCCCCCCCCTGAGGGTGTGAATGGTACACAATATTTTATTTATGCTCTTGGCTTGTCTATTCGCTTGTAAGTAAGGTGTCCATTTTCTATGTATAACCACAAAAGGAATTATTTGAGTAACAACTCTACCACTTTATTTATGAAATGTGTCTAGTAATCATCACTAACTATTTCTAGTGGTGGGTAGACAAAGTGAGTAAACACATTTTTATAAAAAAAATTGGTGATATATCTTGTGTCGACTTTATTTATATATTTCGTCTCAACCCACTTGCTGGTGAAATAGTCAGTGTGGTGAGACTATAATAAGGCATGCTTGGGTTCCCTTGTAGATAGCAATTGGGCTAAGTTGAGACCCACAAAATCTTAGCCCCATTTTTGAAATCATTATTTCAAGAATATACGGTTTAGGGGCATGGTGATCCTTTTCCTTCTTGGAACATGACAAACCTTTGGCATTCATTGCAATGTTTGACAACTTTTGATGCATCTCGAAAGTGATCTTTAAATAGTGTAGGCTACCATAGGTAGCCTAGGCTTGTAGAACGTTTTGGGTTATCTTGTGCCTAACAAAGTGTCCTCCACCACTGATGCTAAAATGGGCTTGTAGAACGTTTTGGGTTATCTTGTGCCTAACAAAGTGTCCTCCACCATTGATGCTAAAATGGGTTTGTTAAAATGGTCTTGCTCAAGTGGATGCATTTCCTCATGACGTTCTCTTCTCTCTTCTTATAGAGCATTCCTATTATCAATTCAAAGGGGGCAGCCTTCTCTATCCTTCTTGATGGGACAATCTATTGGAAACCCCTATTCAAATCCATTGGGGGACCAGAAGTGGGTGATATCTTCACTCCATTATGGCACATTGTAAATGTGGAACAAAGGAGCATTGGGAAGATTTTCTTCCACTTCTAGAGGTGGTTCTCTATTTGAAATTCTAGAAAAGTTGATCGGCATGGACATGCGCTAGATCCTGTTTTCATGACATGGTGGTGATACCTTCACTCCATTATGGCACGTGGTAAATGTGGAACAAAGGAGCATGGGGAAGATCATCTTCAATTTCTAGAGGTGTTTCTCTATTTGGAATTATAGAAAGGTGATCGGCATGGACATGGGAAGTCTTCTGAGGAGGTTCTCTATTTGAAATTCTAGAAAGGTGATCGGCATGGACATACACAGATCCCTTTTTCATTTTGATAGTGGTGAAGTCAAATTTCAAAATTATTAACAACCATATGGTGATTCTCCCTATGGCGTGCAATATCTATGAATATCTTAAAAATTCTTCCAAAGGAGATCCTTAAAGGCTGTAATAGAAGGTGGTGGGGGGATTAGTCATGTTGAATGCCATGACACAATAAGTAAACTTGATAATAAGCATAAATTCCCCTAGTGTGTTGGATTGATCATCACATGGTTGTAGCCTGAGAAGCTATCGAAGAGGCTATAAGCCTTTGTAACATGCGGTTAGTGTATGGTGAGGGGTAGTGACCACAAAATTTGGCAACATAACTTTTTTGAGGTTAACGAAACATCCTAGTTTTCCATTCTTCTTGGAAACGATCACCTATCAGCAGTGACAACCACTCATTTTGCTCAATATAATACATAAATCGTGCATCAATGAGCTTTTTCTAGCTGTTCTTTGACCATTTTTCCTATACTTGGAATTAACATGGTAGGCTCTCTGTTTTGATGGTTTTATGCCTTTAATGAGGAGGATGGTGTGTTTTACCACTCTTAAGGAAGAATAGTTTATGCATTACAGATATTTTGATTATCGTTTCCAACAATTAGCCCAAACCAAGTTCACATCAAATGGGCTTCTCTCAAAAATGCCTCTATCCCTTAAAAAAGGTGCATAACCCCAAGCTCTATCATTATACACTATGAACTCGAAAACTCATTCATATATAAAGTTTTCTATCATGGTTTTCCCATAAAAATAATGTTATCCATATAAAACATTATGATCGTGTACTTGCCCTGCTTAGTGACAATACACAAATTTACATCTGACAAGCTTTTAGAAAGACTAATACTTATAAAATAAGTGTTTATTTGTGTGTACCCAGCTTGAAGGTTCTAGTTGAGCACTTCTATAGTTTACATACCTTGCCATCTAAACTGAGCATCACAAATCATGGTGGCAACTTTACGTACACCTTCTCCTTGAGATGTCCATTCAAAACGGTTGACTTCATGGTCATATACATCATTGGCCAGTTCTCATGAGCAACCAAAGCTAGTACAAGGGCAAACTTCTAATGAAATTTCATGAGCCATACCTTATGCTTTTCTAATGTTCCATCAAATCTATACTTGGCCTTACAAACCCACAACCTCATGTTTCTCTAAAAATATTAGGTTTTTAGAATAATGAGTTCTTAAGGTGCAATTTATTGAGGCCAACAATTTTTGAAATAATGAGTCCTTAAGGTGCATTTTTTTTGAGGCCAACAAATGGGATGAAATGCTAGCTAAAAAGAGCCAAAATAAAAACATCTAAGTGGGATAGCTTTTTGAAAGGATGATCTCTTAAATTATAATTTAAGAGATCATCCTTTTATGGGTTAGTTTTTTGGAATAATGATCTCTTAAATTGTAATTTATTGAGGGTTAAAAAAATCCAAAAAACACTCTTAAGCAAGTAAATACATAGTTTTTCTTAGTGTGATTTCGTTCTTTTTTATTCATATTATTCTAACTCCTCACAAATTAATAATTTAGATCGGTTTTTACATCTTCTTTGATTGATGTTATTATTCTCGTTGATCAATAACTTAGAGCTTTTAGAGAATGCTCACTTTTTTACATTTGTTGTGGCCGCTGCCTTGCTCACATCAAAATTTAGGATCCCCCCCCTACATTTTATACTTTAAAATGTTCTATTGTATTTATTGTTCTCCATTTGTATATTTTTAAGTGTTTTTTAAAAAAACATTCAAAATAGTTTTAAAAAAACAAGTAAAATTATTGTCCAAGAGACCAAGCTTGATGCCCAGTGTGGTGTTAGCATGGCCTTAGTGTGTTAGCATGGTCATAGACAACATCTATCTTTTTTTGTCCTTAAATTTTTGAAGCCAAAGCACTATCCTCCTAGATGACAAGATTTTAATTAATACTACAACTTAAACATCAGGGCTCCATTATTTAAGATCAAGGCTTCATTATTTAAGATCAAGTAAACATGCCCTCGGCCGTGTAGTCTAGCTGATAGAATGGTTGGGTCCATTATGGGGGTTTGAGTTTGATGCTTGTGAACTACGCGACGGAGGTAATTTGTGTGAGCTGATGGAGTAATCCTACTAAGGATAGATTTCAACCACCTATATTTGTCTTTTTGACAAATGTAGGGGTAAGCCAAGCCATTTGTAGGGGGCATTTTTTAAAGTGATCTCACCCTCACATGTGTGAATACGACAAAATGAGTCCGCCACCTTCCCAACATAAGATCAAGTAAGCATTAGGATGACAGTATAACTTAAAACATCAAGGCTCCCATTAACTTGAAAAAACATCAAGGGCTCCATTATTTAAGATCAAGTAAGCATTAGGATGATACATGCCATGCATGATGGATCATCATACTAAAAACAAGCTTACTAGGATTATTATGGAGGTACTTTGGTCACTTGGCTTCTTGTTTCTTCTGTAACAAAACAACATCAACGAAATCATATGTTAGTTCTTACAAGGCCTTATGTAAGCATCAATTTATTTGACAATCGGTGATATGATTAAGGTTTAGATTTAAGTGTTTTGGTGAAATATGAGATGCCAATATATATAAGGAAAGATGTGCAATCTCACAAGAAGAAGTAAACAGAATGAAGCTCCACTGCTGCTGGCGGTTTAGAACACTAGAGGCTTCCCGTAGGGTGAGAGGATGGTAATATGCACTGTTTTGGTATTCAGAATCAAGTGGGAGGTGCCAATGAAGGCTTTTATCTCCGTTGGCAAGGTTGATGGCAACATAAGCTGTTGTAGCGCTTAGGGTGCGATCCTCTGACCATACAAAGTTATCATCAAGGGGATCGAACTCTGCCATTATGATCTATACATCAACCATACCAGGGCATACAAACAACATCATATCAAATATAAGGCAACCCAGATGATACATACATTAAAGTTATGAATGATATTATGTGAGATTAAAGAGGCCATGGATACATACATCAAAGTTATGAATGATACTATGTGAGATTAAAGATGCCATTGATACATTCATCAAAGTTATGAATGATACTATGTGAGATTAAAGATGCCACGAATGCATGAATGGAGCTACCTTGTCTCCTAGCTTAGTTGAGCCTTTGAGGGATTTTCCATTTCTCTTGCTTATGACTATAAAGGAAGAATTAGAATCTTCAGGCCGGCCACGAGCAGGAACCTTATACCATACCTACATATACAAATGCATTAATGCTAGAGCTATGCTACAACACACAAGGCAGTTCAATGTTTATAAAGGAAGAATTAGAATCTTCAGGCCGGCCACGAGCAGGAACCTTATACCATACCTACATATACAAATGCATTAATGCTAGAGCTATGCTACAACACACAAGGCAGTTCAATGTTTATCATGAACCCAACATGCATTGAGATAAAAACCAAAGTTCTACGTGTTTATGAACATGTGTTGAACAATTACAAATAACCCCACTTTTTTGTTTTCTATTAGTCGATGTGTATATACACAACCAATGCTTGGAAAAAACAACATTCTAGTGTATTTGTACCATCCAAAATTAAGAAACTGGTGGAGATTTTAGGTAACCTTTCTCTTAAGGAATGCTTTTTTAAATATATTTTAGTTATAAAACCAACATATAGTAACAAAAACTAGATAGATTTAAGAGTAACTTTTGTCCTTATTTTGATTCATTAAATTATTATTTTTTGAACAATGTACACAATACACGAGATAATTTAATATATATCATGATCCCAACATGCAGTAAGGTAAATATCAAACTGGCGCATGTGTGAAAATAAATTGCCTTTTGTTTTCTCTTAGTTGAACATGTGTACGTCACAAGGTGGTTCAATGTTTATCACAAGCCCAACATACATTGAAATGAACTAAGAGGGGACCCATGTGTTGCCACTCCCCCTCATGCTAAAAAACAAGAGAGCCCAAGGAGCTACCATATGGCCAAGCCATCTATGTAGAATAGTGTGGATGATATTATGGATACCCTTTTGGCCATCTATGTAGAATAGTGTGGATGATATTATGGATACCCTTTTGGCCATCTATGTAGAATAGTGTGGATAATATTATGGATACCCTTTTGGCCATCTATGTAGAATAGTGTGGATAATATTATGGGAATCAAACCACCTTGTTTGTTGTATAAAACCAGTATATAGTAATAAAAACTAGATACATTTTAGATTTCTCCTTATATATTTGGTCACCACCTAACACAAATAAAGAGGAAGATGAACTGCTAGTGAGTGTGATGCTCAATTCAGTGCTCACATAACCCGGTTTGTAGTGTAAATTTCTCGGTTGAAATTCAAAAATCCCAGTTAGAATTCTTCCTTGCCTTTAATTTTAAGGAATTCTTCCTTGCCTTTAATTTTAAGGGATGAAATTTGTACATTTTAGTTATAAATCCCACTATAACTAAAATCCTAGTATTTGTATGGATTTTAGTGATTTTCAAGTCTAAATCTAGGTTAAGCCTAAGCATTGCTTTTAATTTTAAGGGTTGAAGAAAAAGTTTTTTTTTTTTTGGAACAGTGGGCTGATCAATTGATACCTCTTGATCTTCATTTCGATTTGATGTATTCACTGCAACAACTGTGAGCTCGTCATTGAAAGGACCACTAGCATTACTGAAGGTCACATCTTCGTGAGGATTCTTGGTGACCAAAATCTGGGAAACCCAATATGATTGGACTATATAGGCAGACGGCACTGCATCATCGCGCACAAGCTGACGATTTCAGGATGATGTTTTTTTTCTAAAATGTTAACGTCTAGATTATAATTGTAATTATATAATCATTCCAATGTCTAAATGATATATATATATATATATTCCCATTTCATTTTGTGGCTTACCATACTCATTGAATTGCCAGTGCTGAGTGGTGTCGTTTTGAGCTGTCGTCTGCAATATAACCGCCACCCCATCCCCTGACTCTGGTGGCGATTTCCCCACTCCTAAGCTCAAGCTCAGGCTGAGTGCCATGGAGGAGATGGACGTCCTATCAAGCTTACTATTAGCTACTGATGTCCACAGTGTCGCGTGATTGGCGTCTTCTGACGATTCACACTGTGTGCGAAGTGACAACTGCCCAAAAAAACAAAAAAATGCTAAGGATGAGTATCATGGGCAGTGTTCACACCGAATAGTTCTCTCAACATATACCCCTCCCCCCCCCCCCCCCCCCCCCAAATTTTTTTTTTTGTAAAATGGAGCTACAATACATAACCCAAATGCTTTAAATTATATTTGAAATATTTACAAATAAAAATGAGAATGTTAACTTGTAAAACTAAATACACTTAAGTCCATTGTATAGTGTAGAGGTTTTCTGTGTAAATTCATTGATGTTTTGGGTGTGGGGGAGCCTGAGGGGGGTATGTGTACACCTTGCCATATGTAACTGATTATAAAGCACCCAACGTTGACTTTTGCTATTAATTAATCAAGTATAGAGCAAATAGAGGAGGCGGGCCTAACCGACGGGCCTTCGCTAGAGCAAGTGAAGACGGAGGAGAGGGATAAGGTTTACTCTCTAGGCCTGAGCTAGAGCAGGCTGAGGGTGAAACAGAGGAGGGGAAGAAGGTTTACTTTCTAAGGTTTTTAAACCTTCCTTGCAAGCAAAGGGTAGGTATTAATTAATGAATGAAAAAGAGCAAATAGCTATTAGGAGCCAAGTGCATCATTTACTTTCTCTTTTTGAGATGTTTTCTTCTTCCCTATGTAATCTTGCAAAGAACCTTGGAGGAAAGTATCTAAGTGACATGCACAACATTATAATCTTCAAAGGAAGAATATAGGCTTTCAATTTGAAGATGAGGAAGGCCTTCAAATTTCAGCCCTGCTGTGACACAGGGAGATCAATTTTATAAGTTGGTTATACCTTGGTCAATGCAGTGGCATTGGCCTTGAGAGCTGCTTTGGATCCATTATTGATAAGCGCAAATGCTGGGTTACCTTCACCGTCTTGCAGAAACCTCCAAGAGTCATCCTTGTACCACAGCTGCAAAGAAGAATCTACCATTAGAGCCACTGAGAGCTTAGCTGACAACAGCTTCTCTCTCTCTCTCTCTCTCTCTCTCTCTCTCTCTCATCACACACGGACACGGACACGAACACGCGCGCACACAGTAATGGCACGTAGCCATTCTCTCTTTCTGATGATCACACACGGACACGGACGCACACAGTAAGGGCACGTAGCCATTCTCTCTTTCTGATGATCACACACGAACACAAAGTGCGCAAGCTTAGATGAAACCTGGTAAGGGTTGTCCAGATTCTCTGCAGCAAGCACAATGCGAGACCCACGCTGCACAACACTGTATCCAGGATACTGCATGGAGGCAATTGTGAAGAAAAGTGGAGGTGCCATGCGGATACAAGCGAAAAGTGGAGGTGATATGCGGATACAAGCGAAACAAAAGCAGGAAGGTGCTTGCGATTGCAAGAAGGGAGATCCTTTTATAGGGCGAGAGCGATGATCATCCATGTGCTCTGGTGATCACGTGATGCACTGTACCTCCCCACAGGCATAGTCATATGCATAGAACATAATTCTTTTATATATATATATATATATATATATGAATCTCTCCATTGTTGATATTTTTTTTAAATAAAAATCAATAATAAGTATATGTATTTACTGAAAACTAAGTGCACCACTGAACCACTGGTTTGATATTTCTGTGTGTACATTCGCCTTTGTCTAAATTAATCCTGCTTTAAATAACCTTCAACCCTTCTCTCAACCAGTCGAAATAAAGACACTAGCTTTCCACACGGGGATTCAAAGACTTTCAGCCTACATGGCATGATGATGTAATCTTCTCTCTCTGGAGTGTCAATACAAGTCTCTTTATGCATTAAAAAACATAACCTCCACTCTCATAAAACCTTAATAAAAGAGACAATTAATTTTTAACTGGCCTTCTTACATGTAAGCCTTGACAGGATAACCTCCACATGACAAAGGGCGATGTAGCAATAATTTAAGAACAAAGATCTCACCAATAATTATTATTCTCCTTTTTCATATTTTTAGTTTGAACAAGTGCTAGAAGAAATACATTAATTATTGAATAAGCACCCATTACTTAACAAATACATGTAAGGTTATATTGCTCTGAGACACGTGTCTCCATGGACCTCTAGGCTACTACTATCACCAATGTTGATGACTTTATTATATATAAGTCACCAAATTGACAAGAAAAGCATAAGCTTTGTTAATTCTCATAATATATGCTTATGCATGTGAAGTTCCTTTGCTAGACATCTATCTTCATGTACTATGATCAGTACCGTTGTTATTGATGACTTTCTTACATATAAGTCACCAATTGGCAAGGAAAGGACAAGCTATCTATAATAGCTATTGAAATCCTTAAGCCCTTCGTCTCAAGAATACAATTGACCAACATACATGTTCTCTAAAGAACTCATCCAACCATTCTTCTACTTTCTCAAGAGATCTCTAAAGCTAGTCCAGACTAGAAAAAGAAATTGATTCACTTATCATGGAATGATACAACACATTCTCACATTTTAAAAATAATATACTTTTATAATAACCAAATAATTATACATTTATTTCGACATTACTAAATAACTTGTAAGCTATATTTTAGGAGTCAAGATTATGGTAAAAAAGTTATATATTTATTTAATCTTATTGACAAGCTAAATAATAAACTTCTCAAAATTGCAATGCTACCAAAACATCATGTCCAAATCATTCTTGTTATTGACTTAAAGACAAGTGTTCGCCTTCTCTTTTGATGACGTTTATGTGTTGAAATATACAAGTGAATAGGGTGTGTGTGGGAACAAGCTCTTGGATAGAGGCTGTAAAAGAGGAGATGTAATTGTGAAAGAACCTGTGAAAAGGTTAGAAGAATCTACTGGGAGAGAATAATGGGTAGCATGAGAGAATTTAGGAGTGTGGAGATATTCTGGGAGATATTCAGGGAAAAGAGAAGAGGTGGAGAGAATCAGGCAAAAGGTGGAGATATTCTGGGAGTGAATCATGGAGAAATCAATGGGATTTGATGCTTGATGTAAACTCTATAAATTGAGGCATAGCCCTAATGAGAATTTGCTGGTTTTTGAGTATCCATGCCTACATTAATCTATTTGCTAATTATTCACTAATTACGTCTTAATCACTTGCTAATCACTTTGTTAATTATATTGATTCTAGTGTTTGATCCACCATAGCTCATCATTATGCTCAAATTTCAACATGGTATCAGAGCCATGCCTAGAATCAATCAGATTTATGAGCCCATTAGTGAATTAATTAGGATTAGTAGGAAATTAGCAAAAAAATCAATTTTTAGTGAGTTTTTCATCTTCCCCTTCACCCCCAGTCAGTGGAGGACTCCATTCTCTTTGCACACATAACATTAGGCTAAGCCCTTTTAGGCACTTATAGTAGACTCATAGGGCTACACTCAACTCAATTCTTGTGGGCCAATTCAGCGCAGAAATGCAGATTTTTGCAGAATGAAGGGCGCCATTTTTCTGAGGGATTTTTGCCATTGCTACTTGCTCAAATCAAATTGCTTCAATTTCTCCTAGCCCAAGGGGTAATCAAGCATGCTCTACAAGCTGGTGAAGACAGAAATCAATTTCATCAAGTCTACATTGAGATCAAAGCTCTTCATCAAATCTGCAGGTGACTTTGGTAAAACAGAGATTAAGCTTTCATTATTTGGTCAAATCTTGGGTTTCTTGGCTTAATCCTCTACTAGACTCATTGCTATTGATGCCTTTGAAAGCATTTGAGCTCATTTGAAGTGGAAGGCACCAAATCTGGGCTCTCCGCATACTCTGTTTTCTGCACACAAACCAGAGCATTAATTTGCTAATCAGTGATTAATCAGTACTAATCACTATATTTTGGTGCAATTGAGGGTTCAAATTAACCATTAGATATCTGATACAGATCCCTATAACTTTAGATTTCAAATCGGAGTTGGTTTGATACTCCAACCATCCCGTACAAATTGGTTACCCTTGATTTAATGTAATTTCTGGAAAAATTGTGCTGATAAATTTGTGAAAATCATCATTTTACATTTAACCCTTGGTTAATGCCTGTAAATCTCACTCAAATTCAAGATTATTTACAGTCAGAGTTGCATTAGGAATGTGCATGAGAATGAATGCTATACGTATTATGTATTGGGCACATTGCATCAGTGTAAAAATGGGAACAGACACTGCCCTTGTCCAGATTAAGGCAAGAGGTAAGACCTCCCGCATAAATTTGGGTTTGCATTGCATAATGACAAAAGATAAACATAAAAAGCCCAAAGGAACTATCAGCAAAACATTGAAACATGTTGCTCACATGGAGCAAAATAACCTGACGGACGAGCTCATGGCCCCAGCCATGAAAGAAGAAGAATATCTCTTCCCAAGAAGAGGATCCACACCAAGAAGATCTGAAGGAAGACATGGACACGAGAAAAGAAGCTGCCACAAGAAGAGAAGCTGCCCTAAGAAGACTGAAAGAAGAGACGGACGCATGGAGAGATGCTGCCACGAGAAGAAGACTGAAGACAAGAGAAGATGTGAGGCTCCAAAGAGTGAAGAGCCACATGAAAATCTCTGAGAGAGAGAGAGAGAGAGAGAGAGAGAGAGAGACCCCACAACCCAATGTAACCTGCCCCAATAAAGTAAAACCACCTCTGAGCCACCGATGATGTAGGCCACGTGGTAGATGTATGTGTGAGCACTTTAGTCAAGGTCGCGGGTACTTATAGTAGCCTTGGACACATAGAGAGAGAGAGAGAGTGTGTCAAGGACTATGGAGTTTAGGGACTTGAGGCACTGGTCGCGGACTGTCAAGTAAGAAAGAAACTTGATACAGGGTCCAGGTGTGCTGAGATAACTTGAGGGGAGGAGTAGACACTGGTCGCGGACTATCAAGTAAGGGGAGGCAAACTTGGTATAGGGTCTAGGTGTACTAGGAGTATTCACTTGAGGGGAGGTGTTGAAATATACAAGTGAATAGGGTGTGTGTGGGAACAAGCTCTTGGATAGAGGCTGTAAAAGAGAAGATGTAATTATGAAAGAACCTGTAAAAAGGTTAGAAGAATCTACTGGGAGAGAATAATGGGTAGCATGAGAGAATTTAGGAGTGTGGAGATATTCTGGGAGATATTCTGGGAAAAGAGAAGAGGTGGAGAGAATCAGGCAAAAGGTGGAGATATTCTGGGAGTGAATCATGGAGAAATCAATGGGATTTGATGCTTGATGTAAACTCTATAAATTGAGGCATAGCCCTAATGAGAATTTGCTGGTTTTTGAGTATCCATGCCTACATTAATCTATTTGCTAATTATTCACTAATTATATCTTAATCACTTGCTAATCACTTTGTTAATTATGTTAATTCTAGTGTTTGATCCACCATAGCTCATCATTATGCTCAAATTTCAACATTATGCCTCTTTACCGCTTTAATGTTTCAACTTTAAAGCTACCTTCTTGCTGCCCATGGCTACATATGGGTTTTATACCCAGTCCACTGTTAGATGTGTTTTACATCCCTTCGAAAAGCCTCTTGCTTATTTGAGCTCTTGTGTGCTTGCTTGCATGTGTGTGAGAGATTGAGTGTGCGTGATTGAGTGAGAGAGGAGGGCCGAGCTCCTATTGGAGTGCGGCAGCGGCGTTGGAGCAGAGGTTGGAGTGTGGCAGCACGGCAACAAGGTCTCCTACAAGAATCCGAGCACAAGCAATCAATAAGGTGAGTGACACATCTTGTTTATGCAATTGTAGGCTAGGTTATGGTAGATTAACCTCTCGGTTTGAGCTGTTTTATGCTCCCAAGTGCGGTGAGGCAAGGTCCCAATGTGACATTGACTAGTTCTTGCACTATTTCTATGGTGCAACCTTGGGCTTCCCATAAATGGCACCGCTACCACACAGAATAGTCCTAGTGCATAGCCATAATGCATTTTAAATACATGTGTGTGTGTGTGTGTGTGTGTGTGTGTGTGTGAAAGAATTTTGTTCCTGTTTTTATTTTTGCAAGAAGGGTAGAAATGAATAGATGAAAATGTGTCCAATTGGTTGCATTCTTGTTGATTTCTGTAATTTCTTTGATTTCTGCATATTGTTCAATTTCTGCTTGGTGTTCATTTCCTATGAGTGGTACAATTAGTGCATTTAGATTAATTCCTCTCCCGCATTTCAATTACATGTCCAAATTTTTATTTCTACATTTTCTAGTTTTTGCATGTTTTTTTTAGTTTCGAAATCTAAAAACAATCATTCGAGCATCAAATTGAAAAAAATGGGTAAAACAGACCGTAGAATTGGTTTCCTAGCATAGGGTTTATACCAAATTTGACTCCTTATTCGGAAAAATTGGGATAATAACAGAAATTAGGGGAGGATTTGACAAATACAAAAATTTCTATGTTCTTTTTGCATTTTCGTATTAGTGTAATTAATGCGAGTTAATTACACTTAATCCTCTCCCTAATTCAGGACATCTTGATTGGTTGGCAGCATTTAATGTGTGCACGCTTTTAGGCCACAAGACAGAAATTTCCAAAAGTCTCTCTCTCTCTCTCATCACACACGGACACGCACACGGACACAGACAAGAACACGAACACGCGTGCACATAGTAATGGCACGTAGCCATTCTCTCTTTCTGATAATCACACACGGACACGGACGCACATAGTAATGGCACGTGCGCACACAGTAAGGGCACGTAGCCATTCTCTCTTTCTGATCACACACGAAGACAAAGTAAGGGTTGTCCAGATTCTCTGCAGCAAGCACAATGCGAGACCCACACTGCACAACATTGTATCCAGGATACTGCATGGAGGCAATTGTGAAGAAAAGTGGAGGTGCCATGCGGATATAAGCTCACAATTGTGACGAAACAAAAGCAGGAAGGTACTTGCGATTGCAAGAAGGGATATCCTTTTATAGGGCGAGAGGGATGATCATCCATGTGCTGTGGTGATCCTGTGATGCAGTGTACCCCCCCACAGGCATAGTCACGGATGCCTAGAACAACACAGTCCCTTTTTTTTACATATCTCTCTGTGTGTACAATTGCTTTTCAAGCCCCCTTCAAGCACACACCACATTTCTCCATTAAATAATAGAAGCCTCTTCTTTTTGCTACATTTTTCTATAATCTTACTCTTTTTAAAACTATACCTTCAAAGCTATTCTATTCAAAAGAGACAATGCTTATCCAAAAAGAATATGCCTTCAATCTATTCCATTCATATCCTTGTCAACATCTCTTTTGAACTCACTCCTTACATGCATCTTATCCTATCCATCCTAGTCACTCTCTCAAAACACTCATTCAATCTAGCACTCGCACATCCAACCAATCCACACACCACTCTACCCATGCACATAGATACTCATGCATACATTAAACTAATCACATTGACACACCACTCTACCCATGCACGCGGATACTCATGCATGAATACACACACCTCACACCAAACTAATCATATTGACACACACCATTATACTCACGCACATAGATACACATGCATACACACATCTCACACTAAACTAATCATATTGACACACCTCTCTACCCATGCAAATAGATACACATGCATGCATACTCCTCACATGAACTCCCCATGGTGCATTTACACTAACAATCACCATCATGCATACACTTTCCTCACATGCACTTCCACTCACGACCAAAAAAGAGGTCAAAAGGCAGAGACGAGGGGGTGGAATTATACGGAGAGTGTCCAAAAGAGCGAACAAGGGTCAAAAGTGTGGACACATGATGGCCCTTCCGGACAATGGTGGTCAAAAGGGAGTCTTCCCTTAAGACATTTGTCTATAGGATCACCCTTTTAGATAGTAAGAGTCGAAAGGGGTAGACAAGAATTTAAAGGGCGGACAACTATCAAGGACATTTGTCCAAAAGGGCAGACACAGGATCACCCTTTTGGATATCAAGAGTCCAAAAGGGGAGACTCGTGACCCCGCCCTTTGGCCTATCATTTCAAACAACAAGGGTGAAAGGGTAGGACACATGGCTGCCCTTTCAGACAACAAGGGTGAAAGGATGGACACATGGCTGCCCTTTTGGATAATTTCCAAGACATGTAGCCAAAAAGGTGGAGAAGGGTAGTTTCTCTCTCTCTTCTCTCTCTCTCTCTCTCTCTCTCTCTCTCTCTCTCTCTCTCTCTCTCTCTGTGTCACACACACATGCACACATGGATGTAGCGAAGGACCAATCATTTAGATGGTCTTAACATTGTGAAGCATTATTAGCCCATGATGATCTTCTTCTTCATTATTACCTTAAACTTTGTCATAGAGATAAATGTCACACAAAAAAAGGTCCACTTAAGTCATAGGTATTGTCCCCAAACTTAAAGGAAATATATATAACTCTACTTGTATCACTATGTTCTAGATATATAAACATACCCCAAACTTAAAGGAAATATATATAATTCTCCTTACATCACTATGCTCTAGATATACAAACTTAAGTCATACGGATGGTCCACTTAAGGCATAGGGATTGTCCCCAAACTTAAAGGAAACATATATAATTCTACCTACATCACTATGCTCTAGATATACAAACATACCCCACCGCATCCTCCCCCACCTTCCCCCCCCCCCCCCCTTCCCCCTCAATAGACATGTTACCTTTGACTACTTACCCACTCAATTCGTATTGTATATGTATATGTGTATCGTATATGTATAAAGATTCGTTAAACATTTATAGTATATATATATATATATATATATATATATATATATATATATATATATATATATATATATATGTGCATATATATATATATATATATATATGTATGTATGTATGTATGTATGTATGTATTTATATGTGCATATATACATATGTATGTATGTATGTGTATGTATGTATGTATGTATGTATGTATATATATATATATATATATATATATATATATGTGCACATATATATATATATATATATATATATATATATATATATATATATATGTGTGCACATATATATGTATGTATATATATGTATTTATAATTGATACCTCTTGATCTTCATTTCGATCTAATGTATCCACCCACCACTGCGACAACTGTGAGCTCGTCATTGGTGCATATATATATATATATATATATATATATATATATATATATATATATATATATATATATATATACATATATATATACATACATATATATATATATACATACATATATATATATATATACATACATATATATATATATATATACATATACATATATACGTATACATATACATATATATATGTGTGTGTGTGTGAGTGTGTGTGTGTGTGTGTGTGTGTGTGTGTGTGTGTATGTATGTATGTATGTATGTACGTATGTGTGTGTGTGTGTGTGTATAAAGATAGTATTAATTAGTATTATATCTCTTTATGTATATGTATAAAGATTCTTTAAATATTTAAATATATATAAATGTCAAAATCTATATATATAGATGTGTGTGTGTGTGTGTGTGTGTGTGTGTGTGTGTGCGTGCACATGCGTGCGTGCATGTGTGTATGTATGTACATATATATGAAAATATATATGCAAGTAGTCACATGTATATTTAACTTCCCCTATTCTGAGGTGGAGGTCTTACATTACTTTGGATTGAAATTGAGGGTTGGTGACAGTTATAGCATTTCACTTCCTTGTTCAAGGGTGGAACTTCTGAAGTTGAATTCTAGGGGATTGAGTTCCGGGAAAAGGACCTTTCTTCCATTTTGGAACTTTCCATATCCTGAGCTTGACCTTGTTGTCTCTTAGGTGGTGGAAGGTTGGAATCACCTTCTGGAGCTAGAAATCTTTTGAAAGATGATGGTGCTGGCTTCGGCGGGACCTTGACATCAAAGGCCTTGGCAAAAGGGCCTTTGCCATCTGCACTGCTTCAGCCATGGAATTTGGAATGGCATTTTTCACTAGGATATTCAAAGGTTCATTCAGTCCCCGAATGAACTTGGCCATCAGTTGTTCTTCATCCAGCGGTGGCGAGTACTTGAGGAGGAGAGCAAACGCTTGGTGATACACTTTAATAGTTCTGCTCCCCTGGGTCAACTCTAAGAATTCATTCATCTTTGTTTCCAAAAAGCCGGGAGGACAGAATCTCTTCCTTAGGTATATCTTGAGATCACTCCATGTCTGGGTGTTCCGATCCAGACGGTTTGTCTCGCAGTGGTTTCTCCATGCCACTCTAGATGTTTCTACTATCTTCAGTCTTGCAAGAGCCATTTTACTCTTCTCATTGTACCCGGTGACATCTAAGTATTCTTCCATTGCTTCGATCCACTTCTCCACAGCCTCACCCAAGTTTTCCCCTTCACCCTTGAAAGGTTCCAGGCTACTGCGATCTATGAAGAGTTTTATGAACATCCAAGTCAAGCTCTTCCTCATCGAGTTGGGGGTTATCATTCCTACCATGACAACCTTGATCCATGATCCTATCAATACGAAAATTCTTGTTAAGTCCCTTTATTTATAATTAAAATCCGACTTTAGATCCAATTGATTCTGGGGTTCTTTAGATTGGTCAGCCCCCCATAGAATCATGGGATAAAGATCCCTTAACAGAAGAACATACAGAACTCATTATTAGAGAATAATTCATTCATATTCTTAACACAGTAATGGTCCATCAGATCAAAAATTCCATCTGATCATTTCTCCACGGGAATTTTAGTTATGCAGGCTTTCAATTTAACATCCCTTAATTAGATCCACTGGGTCAAGAGTTAACATCAGCAATCTGTCAGCACAATCCACTAATCTCATAGTGATTATTCTAAAGTCATAATCGTCATTCTAGCTACCAATATCATCACTGGGATTTGTCGCATTCATCCTCATTGTGGCTTTGTTCAACTTATCCTCTTTCAACCAGAATTCAGGAATCATTATCTTTCAATCAGAATCCAAATCAACTCATCAATTCTCAACCAAAATTCTCTTTGATCCTTAAAACAAGATCTTTCTTCTATTTCAGAGAGGGGAATAATTACAAGAACAGAAGGGGAGGTTTTTACACCTTTACAGCTCAAAAGCTGGAGGGAGGAATTTTACAATATAAATATATAAGACATTGAACTTGTTTAAACACTTGCAAAATATTTGAATACCTAGTAAGGTTTGCAAGGTTCATTAATAACTCTGCCTCTTCTTCCTTTGTGAAAGAAATGATGCGACATCAAACTTGAGGATACATATCCTTCAAATGTAACTATTCTCTGTATCCAACAAAATGAAGAAAATAATATTGGATCTTTGAGGAAAATTATAAAACATTCCAAAGAAATAAGTCTGAATTTAACTTTCGTGTTTGCATGCATTGAAGCCATGACCCCAGTCTATGGTTGTCGTCCCAAACATTTAATTTTTTCCTAGCAAGGTGAGCCCACTTCTATGTTTCTTTGAGCTTTTCACATCAAACATATTCGATTGTTGCCCCACCAAAATCCATTTTTCCATCTCAGGTCCTTAGGGTTATGTTCTTAGGGGGCTTCGCGGGGAAAACTCTCAGAAACAATGAACTCTCCCATCCACAGCACATAACCGTGCTTATTGAAGCTCTCTTCAAGTTCCAAAAGGTGGTCGTCTATAGTTTGAATGGCTGGATTCACACAAAACCTATTCAATGATACAGGTGGAAGTCTCACATCATCGATAAATTGTGAAGACAACTAGTCTTGCAACATCTCAGTTTGCATTAACCTCACAAAATTTTTAGGTAGGGATGGCAAGTCCTCCTCTTCCACCACTGATTGCTTGACATCCCTTTTTTGAGAGCTCTATGGGGTAGAGGAGCCTCCTACAATTATTTCTTGGACCACATTTGAGACAATCTCACTTGGCTCTGCAATGTCAATGCTCTTGGGGACAATGTCGCTTTAGAAATGTTAATGACGTCAGGTTGTTGATGACAAGCTTTGTGAGATCGGGTTGATGAAGCCATTCTGTAAATACAACATTGAAAATGAGTTTAAATTCTAGTGTAGATATGACTTGTGTGTATTAAGAGTCTATTACGTGAGTGTGTTTTAGTTTGTGTGTGTAAACCTATATATGTGGGAGAGAGAGAGAGAGAGAGAGAGAGGGGGGGGGTAAGAACTCATTCAACATGTGAGTGTATGTGTATATGACTGTGTTTTAGTATGTGGTGTATAGCTAGCAAGGGAGGAGAGAGAGAGAGAGAATCTCATTTACAACTTGTGTGTTTCAAAAATAAAAATTAACAGAGAGAGAAAGTCACCTCCTAGCTCCTGATGCTGGTCAATTGTTATATGCACATTATGTGTGCATATACTAGGAGGCTAACCCACATTAGGCTTGTGAGCATGGGAGTATGGGAACAAGCTCTAGTGGAGCATGGATTAGGACTAACCTTAAGGGTTAAGGTTAGGGTCAGGCATCCAAGGGTCACACATGGGAAATGGAGAGTCAAGAGTCACTTGAGGGCCCTCCTATATAATAGGGGCATGGGGCACACTCAAGGGAGGCTTGGAGGCTTAGAGTTCAAGGCTATGTTATCTTGAGGCTTAGGCTATGGTCTCTTGATGTTAGCTTGAGGCTAGGTTATGTTATGCTCTCTTGTATAGAGGATCATAACTACTCACCTGTCATTTCACACTATAGCTACATGCTATTGGATTGGAGTTATACCTCTTGATGGTATGGGACATCAAGGTAAAGGCTGAGTTTGTGGAAAGAACAAGTAATAAGAAGAAGTATCTCCCATGCAAGCATATATACTATGTGTTTTTTATGGTTCTTGGGAAAGATGTGAACAATAGCATGCACATCCACCAGCCTAGAATAGATCAACATATCTTGAAAGACATGCTTACGAAGGCTGTGTGGTTTGTCAATTAGCAATCCAATAAATAGTGTCTGTGACTTCAGTCTCCATGTTGTATATAGTCTTTGTTAAGTTATGTTTCACATTGTACACAGCTTTTGTCTAATTATGTTTTGACTTTCCTTCACCCTTTTTGTTTCACATTATACACAGCTTTTGTCTAATTATGTTTTGCATTGTCTACACTCTTTTTAATTTGATGGTTATGGTCAAATCTTGGGCATAGTTGTGGATTTTTGAACCTTCCTATCATCAACCACCCAGTAAGTACCTTTATGCTCCCCACAGGCCACATCTTAAATAAAATGTTGCTCGCTGCTCTCTCACTTGTGCGCTTGCTCCCTTGATGCACCCCTCCATTTCCTTGGTCTTCGCACTAAACTGCAGGCTAGACACCTTTTATTGAGAGGCAATTTTCTCTTCTTTGAGATCGCCTATTTGCTTGGTATACCCCTCTTCTTTAGCTTTGAAGTTGGCATGTGCTTCCTTTAGTTGTTGTTTGTGCTGCTCTTCTTTCTCTTTATTGTGTTCCACTTCCTTATGGAGTTGTTCTTTAAACTATTCGACCTGAGTGCTGAGTGTCTCATTCTCCTTGGCCCCGCTTCATCTTCCTAGTGGGTAACTTCAGTACTATAGGTGTTGCACTCTCTTCTCTATGTGGGTTAATCGTTTGCCTCCTCCATACTAATCTCGGTGCTGCCTTGACACACGATATAGCTAGGTATTGATTCTACTTGTGCCCTTGTCTCTCTTCTTTTCTCGTAAACCCTGCACTTGATGCTTTTTTGTCCTTTGGTAATCATACTTGCGAGGCTCCCTGATAGTATCCTTGGGCAGCTAGTATGTCCTTTCTCACACACCTGGTTTGAATGCTTGACAGTTCTCGAGCTCATTTGTGTTGCTACTTCCTCTCAATACGTTTGTTTCCCTGTCCCTTGCCTGTGTCCCTGTTGTGCCACTTTGACACCCCTGAGGTGTTGACATTATCATAATAGCCTTGGGCCTTGATCTGGGACTTTGGAATCCACTGTTTCCTTGTTGGAGACATATAGTGCCCTTGAGTGGTGAGGTTTGTTAGAGGTCGATGCCTTTACTTTGGATTCTCTTGATTTTCTCGTTACTGGTAAATCCATATTGCATTCAATTGCTTGCTTTTCTTTATTCAAGGGACTCCATAATGGAATGGTCAGGGGGTCATTGCCTTGGTTGAGGTGCACTTTCCTTTCCTCCCATTGGATGGTACAATTGGTAGCGCAAATCTAGGACCTTCCTAGTATCATCTCTTCTTCCATTGTACCTACAGGCATAACAAACACCTTCCCAACCAAGGGATTATTTCTGATGGAAATGTTAACATTTGAAAACCCCATGGTTTGTGTAATGGATAAATGCACACTATGAACCTGAGCATGTTAGTTGCATCTAGGTGCGGTTTGTCCAATGTTACCCAAGTTTCATAGGAAATCAAGTTATGACTTGACCCTGTATCAATCAATGCAATGCTTTTGTTTGACTACCCGTTGTAGAGACATGTACACTTAGGCATGCAGGTTTTAATATCTAGGTTATCATCTTCTAGAAATGTGAGCGAAGCCATGTTTACATGTAGAGTTCTTCCTTGGAGTCTCTGTTTTGTTTTAGCTTCCCTAGCTTTGGCTTCCACTTGAGCTTGTCTGATTTTCTCTTTTTATAGCTCTTTCTTTTGTTTCAAGAGATGCTCTTGTGCGAGTATTTATTGGGTGATTGGTTCATAATATTTTTTCAACTTGCTTCTACTGATGTAACCCTCCATTTCTACCCCATCAATAGTCTCGATTCTTACTGACCCTTATGGGGTGATCTCAGACACTATGAATGGACCTAACTCTTGGTATTTCAATTTCCTTTTCTTGGTGCTTCCAACACCATATAAGAGGACAAGGTCCCCTTTTTCAAGTTCCATGTATTTTAGGTTATGGTCAAATCAATGCTTCCTTCAGAGTTTCTCGACCATAAGCCCATGTGATGCAATTAGCCGTGTTTCATTGAGCTTCTCCAAGTTAACCAACCTTTTGGCTAACATACTCTTCGTGAGTCTTTCTTGTACCGCAATATGTTAGGCTTGGAACTAAGAACTCCATAGGCATTACCGCATCGATGCCATAAGTTAGATGGAAGAGAGTATATCCCGTCACTACCTTATACGAAGTACGATAGGCCAATAATGTTACAGTCAACTTGTGCTCCCAATCTGTTTGACTGGCCTCTAAGGTCTTGGTCAAGATAGCACATAGAATCTTATTGGTGCTCTCAGCTTGGCCATTTGCTTGTGGATAACAAGGAATCTCGTTATTAGTAAATGGTCAATCACCTCATTGATGAAATGCAAACCTTGGTTCACTGACTAATTCTAGTAGGCAGCCAAATCTGGATATGATTCGCGCATATAAGAATTTAGCCATAGTTTAAGCATCAGATTTTTTAGAGGCTCTTGCCTTTGCCCACTTGGTGAAATAATCTATGGCCATGATCACATATCGAGCTTGTGATGGACACGCTGCTGGACTAATGGGTCCAACAAAATCAATGCCTCATTTATCAAAAGGTTGTCTCACTATTACAGGGGTAAGGGGCATCCTATCTTTTTGTTGCGGAATGGCAAATCATTGAGATTATTCACATCTCTTTACAAATTCTATGGTGTCTCCGAACAATGCAGGCGACCATAGTCTTGCTTGAAGAACCTTGCGAGGTATAACTTCTCTAGTAAAATGTCCTCCGGCTATTCTTGAGTGTGCTTCTTCCAATCCCATAACGAATTCATCTTCTCGCACACATTTTCAGAGGATATCGTCCTTACCCAGCTTATATATTTATCCCCCAATTAGTTCATATGGTGCAGCCAACTTAATAAGTCGACGCAACTTATCCTTTTTCAAGGGCCAATCTTATGGAAAACCATAAGCTATGTACGTCGATATTTCCTCACTCCTCAGGTACCCCCCTTAGGTACCATATCGATCTTGAATAGACATGCATTTGGAAGGTCATTGTCCACACCAGTTGTTTTGCAGGTTCTCCGTTTGGAATCCTTGATAGACGGTCTGCCAAAACATGTTGTGATCCTTTCCTTACTGTGACCATAAAGTCAAATTCCAAGAGTAAGAGTAACCAATGTGTGATTCTTCTCGTGGTGCATGGCTTGTTCACCAGATACAATAAGGCTTGATGATCGATAAAAAATACAAACTTAGTAATGTATGTATTTCTTGACAGCATATACCATGGCTAACCCTTCACGTTTAGTTGTGGTCTTTCTTGACAGCATATACCATGGCCAACAAGTAATGTTTGTATTTCTTGACAGCATATACCATGGCCAACAACCCTTCATGTTCAGTTGTGGTATAGTCAACTGGAAAAGCAAACTGGGTAATCCAATTTGAATTCCCTAGGTTGCACCAATACACACCCTATAGCAAAATCCGATGCATCAATGTGCACATGGAATACAAGGTCCCAATTGGGTGGTCTCAAAATTGGAATTCAAGGTCCTAGTTGGGTGGTCTCAAAATTGGCGCACTAGCCAGTGCCCTTTTCAACTGATCATATACTTGTTAGCACTCTTCAGTATATTCAAAGACTATGAGTAATCTAAACAATGGTCTAGCGATTTCAACATAAAATATAATGAATCTTTGATAGTACCCAGCATGTCCCATAAACCGTTGTACATCCTTGTAGTTTGTTGTGTGGGGGTAATTCTAGAATCAACTTCACCTTACCCTTATCAGTGGAAATACCATTCTTAGACACAATGTGTCCTAATATAACACCGTGCTTGACCCAAAATTAGCATTTTAAAGGATTTAAGGATATGCAATAAAATTGATGTCTCTCAAACACCTTCCTTAAGCAAGCAAGATGTTCAGTCCATCGTGAGTGTGCACAAAGATTGTCAATGAATACCTTAAGCCACTTTTGTAAGTAGTCCTTGATAGCCATGCACATTAATTGTTGGAATATTATAGGGGCATTAGTGAGGCCAAAATGCATAACCTTATAAGCATAGGTTCCCTCCCCCACATTGTGTTAAAGGCCATCTTATGTTGGTCCTCTGGTACAATGGACATGTGGTTGTATCCCGAAAAACTGTCTAAGAAGCTGTAGGCTTCGTCACCTGCTACCTGTTATTCTAATACATGATCTGTATATGATAATGGGGAGTGGTGTTTCCTAGTAGCTGCATTGACCTTTTTGAGATCAACACACACTCTGAGCTTCCCATTCCATTTTGGCACGATCACGATTGGTGACAGCCAATCTGTGTGCTCAATCTCGTAAATGAAGTCCGCAGTTATTATGAGCTTATCAACTTCCTCCTTTACAATAGCTGCGTATTTAGGATTCATTTGGTAAGGTTTTTGCCTAGATGGTCTCGATCCCTCTATGATTGGAATAGTGTGTTGAACCACCTCCATTTCAATATACTTCCAAGCAAAACAATCCTTGAACTCTTTCAAGAGAAGCAATGAGCTCCTCTTCTTTAGTAGCAGTCAAGTCATAGCAATATAGATAGGGTTGGGATCCTCCCCTGGCTCAGCAATATCTACCTCTTTAACCTTTGTTTGTCCCTCGTAGGACATGGAATGACCGTTCTCCTTCACTCTTTAGGCCATCAATTATTGAGAGTCTACTTATATCTCTGGGTTCTCTGGCCAGTGAAGTCTCCTTCCACGTATTTGTCTCATACTCAATCCTAGGGAATGAATGGGTCG
The DNA here is from genome assembly GCF_041138505.1 of Cibotium barometz. Classification (NCBI taxonomy): domain Eukaryota; kingdom Viridiplantae; phylum Streptophyta; class Polypodiopsida; order Cyatheales; family Cibotiaceae; genus Cibotium; species Cibotium barometz. The sequence continues at coordinate 55,786,642 of NC_141048.1, read as the reverse complement.
ACAGTTCTTGATCTACCTCTGCAAACATCCTTGCCATTAGATCACTATTAATCCCTTCCTCGGACTCTTCTGGAATTAGAGTTGGCACATCTAACGTCTTTTCTCTTAGCAACTCATTCTGTGGATACAATGTATCACTAGCCTTGTTAGCCCTCAATTTGGCTTCATTGTTGTGTTGACACTCCTCTACAAGGGCCTTAGCTTCTTCAAGCTTTCTTATTTCCTCCTCTGCATTTGGGTATTCTGCAACACCCTTGGGGGTCGTTGGTCTCTACTTGTTTGGCTTGCGCCCGCGTCATAACATTTACAGGCGTGATATTTCCAAGCTGCACACTTATAGTCCTAATGGTGGCATAGTTAGATGTAGAAGCGTTACCATTGGTGCGATAAGGGCAGTCCTTGATTAGATGATCAACACCACACTTGACATAGGAAAGAGTTGGCATGGTGCGGGTCTGTGCCGTTATCGGCTAGGTTAACCACCATTAGCTACATTTTTCAGAGGACACTCCACTACTCGATGAGACAAATACAATGGAAGCACTGTATGGATCCCCTTCTCATTGTCAATATTATGTCTTTTCCCTTCCACTGTACCGTGGTTTGAACATTGGTATTAGCATGCTATTTTGTAGGACATAATACTCTGGTGTGATCTCAGGTGGTTCCTCATAGTAGTCATTATTCACTTTTACTTCGCGCATAGTTTCCCAATCTTCCAATGGTTCTTCAATCAACACCTGGTTGATCTTGGCATGTGGTGGCTATGGTGGTAGAACATGTGTCAGTAATGGCATCACATCCTGCACCTTGAACATTCTTCTCGATAAATAGGATGCATTTGGCTGCCCTGTAGACACATTGGGTTGCATTAGTGGTGCTGGTAAAGCTAATGGCACTCTGGGTGCTGGTAATTGTGCTAAGGGTTGGATCCTCGGGCAGCATCGTGGTTCCTAGTCTTTGATAATGAGCACAATAGAGTAACTATCTTGGTCTTAGAGGTGAGGACATTTAATGATTTTGTCTATAGATTGAGCACCAAATTAACTCTCTCTGGGGGTAGAGATGGGCATTCCCTAATGCTTCCCTCCCATCCCTAGTTTCTAGCTTCTCCAAGATGACAGTACTAAGTTCTTCAACTGTTATGTTACCAACTTGCTTGTTTCTAGGTCCCACGTCTTGATGACTAGAGACTCGTTATGTTGCTACTACAGCGGTAACTTAAGCATGTTATCTTCATACTTGATAGCCAACTTACAGCAAGTATCTAGAGTAGTTGGTTAGGCTAAAACCAAATAATCATGCATCTTATGATCTCGTACTCCTCTTCGAAAACAAGGCAATGATTGATCAGTTAGCCTTTCCTTCAATTTGCATCTTGAGTTCAGGTTCTTGAGTCGAGAAACATAATCCCTCATGGATTCATTTTCTTTTTGCCCGATGTTATGGAGCTGAGCCATAGGACTTCATCTATCACCACTTCGAGCAAAGCTTGGTATGAACACATTTTTAAGCCGAGTGAAATTGTCTTTGTCCTTAGGATTTAAGGTTCGATATACCACTAGTGGGACTTCCCATCTAGAGTTAGAGAAAAGGCATGTATCATGGTCACATCGTTCCTCGGCCCCACAGGTTTCACACATTGACTCAAAGATATCTAGGTGTTAGATTGGGTCCCCATATCCTGAGAACTTTTGCATGAGTTTTAAAATGATGTGTGGTTTCATCGGAGATGGTTCAGCTACATCCCCAAATAGTGGCATAGGCCACCATAATCATGCTAGTAGGACCTTCTTCACCACAGTAGTGTCCATTGCAAAATGTACTCCAACCACATCGTAGAGCATGTTCTAGGATTTCTTTGTGCTCAAACTCTTATGGGGATTGCCTCATTATCCCATCCTGGCCTAACTTGTACAATTACCCAACTATTAAAATTGATAGGGGGCTGCCTTCTTAACAAGTCATCTCCCTTGATCTCTATTTAGGGGATTTCCTATGACAAGCTATTGGCTATATAGTGCATCTTCCACCCATTTTGGAACAACACAAAGTCTGAACAGTGGAGCATTGGGTAAATTATCATCCACTCCTTCTAGTGGCTCTATAGTGCATCTTATGCCCATTTAGGGACAGCACAAAGTTTGAACAGTGGAACATTGGGTATATTATCATCCACTCCTTCTAATGGCTCTTTAGATAAGATCCTTCTAGGATGTGTCCTGCTCCAAATCCTTTTGCTTTAGCTCAACTCTTATGTGAAGCCCTCCAAAGCTTTTGCTTTTTATTGGCCTTCGACCAGAGCAGCCTCAAAATTTGACCCAGAAATCGAGGCAAAAAATAGCCCAAAAACCACGAAAAATTACAAAAAAACGTGAAAATAACGACGAGCCATATTCGGGCTACTTTTTGAAGGTCTAAACAATAAAATCACAGATGACTCAGGCAAACAAAGTTGAAGTACTCCAAAAATACGACAACTCTCTCATACAAAGTTTTTCAAAATTCCTTTTGGAACACCCTAAAAAACGTACTGCGAGACAGAGAAAAATTTATCGAAAAACTTTTTCGTCTTGAGACAGTGATGGAAAATAGGTTTTAGAACCTCCTCTTCCATCTGGGAAGTTACTAGCATACGCTTTTTCTGGAAAATTATCTGAGGTTCACGTACGTACCGTGCCTAAGCTAATCAGGGTGAACGAACACCCGTTTGATCTAACGACGAAGAGTATGCCAAGCTTCTTGATGCTGTTAACGGGCTGTGGGAGAGAATATATATATATATATATATATATATATATATATATATTTAAAGAATTGTGTTTGCTCATTAAGGAGAATTTAGGCACTCTGACATGGCCACAATAGAGGGATTGCCCGGGATCACACAAGGACTGAACCCAATTGTGCTGACATCTTTGAGTCATTGAGATCTATGCCACAAATTCACCTCCCAATACCATTGGCCATGTCTATAGCAAGCGTGTCATCAGGATTTACACCCCCTATCACTTCCATCCCACCGAGCTTTGGTTCCTTACCTAACATTCACGCAAATCCTATAAGTACTAACCCTTTCATGGATGCCCACACCCTGGACATACTGACTAGTCTAGGAAGGGGGGTGGCCCAAGGACTTAGTGAGTCTCTTCCAACAAGAGCACTCACATACAGCCTCAATGATTCATACAGAAATACCACCGTACAAATTTCTAAAATTATGGATGAATACGACAGAACAACAGACCGAATAGAGATGTGAAGCCTTTGGAAATCCCAACTGCCCCACTAAGGTACATGCGTTGAACTTATGCTTAGAGAGAAAAGCTAGTCGATGGTTTATCGCATTGATGTCGGCGATCAAGACCAACTTCAAAACCTTAAAATCAGCCTTTATACATGGCTTTTCTAGACAAGGTGATCGGTGGAGTGCAGTAACAGAACTCTATTCAATGGAGCACCAATGAATCCATTAGAGATTTTATCCTTAGGATAAAACTCTTGGACGAGTCATGGGAAAAATTAAACGATGTTCAACTAAAGAGATGTTTCATGATGGGCTTGAAGAATAACAGCTTACATAACTTGATCATTATAACCAATCCAGAAACATTCGATCAATGTTGTAAAGAAGCAATACGTTTAGATGACAACATGCTAGAAGATGATCATGCTACAAGGTGTTCCTCATCTAAACCAAGTGAAGCAATGGCAACAGAAAGATCGATATTGGAATTGACATTCCCAGAATTTTATACAGCCTTGCTTAAAACCTTATGGCCAACATCTCTAAGAGAGGATGAAAACCTTCAAAACCAGACATCCTTAATGCCTCGAAAAGTGAGGAATAAAATGCTAAGAGACAAGGAAAAGGAGCCTGTAGAGGACATAAACCCAAAAGGGGGACATAAACACACTTTTTAATACCTAAACGTTTTTGAGTCTACTTTATATCACCCCTTGGGTATCATAAAGCTATATAGAAAAATACACAAACATCTGGAGGCTATGCTAACTAATGTACTTTATGATTTTGATTGTGCCCATATAGAATATCCAAATGTAGCCCCAGAAGAAATCATGGAACTCCAAGAGTTTATGAAAACTGTTAAACCTCCCCAACCTCTACCCAGTTCAAGGGAAGGACAAGAAGAAACCCCCCGAGTTTTCCACCTCTGTAATATATCCTGTGTTTACTTCCCTCTCTAGTAAGCTTCGAAATCCTTATCCTAGTGTATATCCTATTAACAAAATTGAGGTGGCAGAGTGTATATTTTCGTGTTCCACTTTACCACCGATTGAATTTTCCACGAACAATCTCGACCCCAAGGAGTTGTTGGCAAAAGAATGTATCTCCACATAGGCAGCTCGATGAGGTGCATACTCTACACCCTTGGGATAACATAACACCTTTTACTGATAAAAATGTATTGGAATCTTTGTCATCTCTGCAGAGTATGAAGGCCTAATCCGAGCAGGGAACGTACTATTAAAGCCAAAATTGATGTTCAAAGTACTCATGTAGATAACACCTTTTGAGCCCACATGTAGGATCATATCAGAAGCCTACTCTACAATAGGGTCGAGGCGGTAGCCATATGTTCCGTAGCTTCTCCGAGCCCAGATGCCAGACATGGAGGAATTGATGCCGATGGTGGGCAGAGAAGGAACATTGTGGGAGAATATGGCGTGGCACACCAAGCTAGTGAATCCACACCTAGCAGATCTGTTGGAAATTAGAATTGTTACATTTATGATAAGTTATTGTTTCCGCAGGTGGCGAAAGAAAAATCCACCCAAAGGGGTGGGTATTACGCAATAGAAACAGATGGTGACAACCCCCGCCTGGAAGATTTTGGCTTACAACCTGACTGGCGAAAGGAGTATCTCACCTTACTAGAATACAGTTGGAAGTACCAAAGCTCCGCACCACACCAAAGAGTCAACCCATTGTACATGCCAATCAAGCGGAGACTCACGCTATACCAATTCAATGAAGCAAAACAGAGGGACTCACATGTGTGCTACAACTTTCCACAGTTCTTGCCCTCAATGTTTCCATCCAGTTAAAAGAATCAGATGCTAACATGGATTCAAGCATGGTGAAGAATTCCGGATCCGAACATAGTGGTTGTGGTTCGATTTCTGAAGTTGATTGTGGTTCTAACTGACCAGCCAAAAGAAAGATACGATGGCCATGATGCAGAACAACTTTGCTTCGACACATGAACATAGGCCCGAAGGAATGAGGAAAGATGCTCTACTACCATCGCCTTAGGTGTCTACCAGGATCATGCAAGTAACATTCGAAGATATGGTCGACAACAGGTTATGGACTTCACACTTAGCATTCAGAAGAACCGTCAAAAAGCTTTAATCACGTCGTAACTTCTACAGTCGGTGACCACGTCTTTCAACCTAGGTAAGAGATTCTGGAGGACATCAGGTAGGGGGGATGTTAAACCAACCTACATCAGGTAGGGGGGATGTTAAACCCATTTTGGATTAATAAAGATGCTTTTCCCATTGAGGACATTAATAAGTGTTATGTAACGGCACTATAAATGTTGTACATTATGAGATACAAGGCTTTAGTTAGGTATTTGTTTCCCATCTTGTCACGTAGGCTGTAACGCCTGTGTGACCGATGGCAGACCGGATGGCCATGTCCGGGGTTCAGTGGGAGAGGACGCCCATGCGGAGTCATGGGCGGCCAGGCTAGTGTGGACGGCAGGCCACACACTATATAGCCTGGGGGATGAGGGGCAATCCTCATTCTTCCTCTATGGCTGGGTGGTGAGCCAGAGGACGTCCCCTCTTGTGGTAATGCCCATAGCGGCGTTACGGGAATGTAACACTGGTATCAGAGCGTGGTTCGATGGGATTGTCAAAGCCCGCGCGTGACCGGGGGACCGGAGCCCACTCGATGGTTTTTGACCATTCGTCTCCTTATCCTTATCTCAAATGGAGGGTGTGGAGGGAGGCGGCCATGGAAGAATGGAGGGGAAGAACTCTCTCTCTCTCTCTCTCTCTCTCCCCGTCACACACAGCAAGCAATGGAGGTAAGCAATTTTCGTTTTTTTTCTTTTCTGCGTTGAAATCGTCTGAGTTGTAATTCGTTTCAATGAAGCGCCTCTATACTGTGTGTGGGGGAGGTGGGGGGGCGAAGAGCAGCCCCCCCACTGTCTGCGAAAGCTTCGTCGAAGCTTGTGTGTGGGGGGGACGAAGACCACCAGCCCACGATGCTGAGATGACCAGGCGACGGCGTTTTCGTTGACCCGTGTGTGGGGGGGCACAGACCAGCCCCACGCCTATTCTCTTGAAAATGCTATGAACACTACTCGGTGTGGGGGGGGCGAAGAGCAGCCCCCAGCGAACACTAGCTGCTGTGAATAGACGATAATGACTGGTGAAATCCAGGGTCTTATCCCGCTGTTTCCCGGAGTCGACCTCTTTTGCTGCTGGTGAGGGCCTGCGCGCGCCAGACTTGAAAATGTTGCTGAAATGTGCTGTGGCAGCCTCCTCTGCCGCTGCTGGTGAAAGCCTGTGCCAGACTCGAGGGCCGAACTGTTGCTGAAATTGTGCTAGAGCGCCTGCTTTCAGGTGGGGCGAAGAGCGAACGTGCGCCGTCTGAAGGGGGGGCGAAGAGCAACACGGCCGCCAGCCTAGGCGGCAGCGGCCAGGCCAGCAGCCCAGGCGGCCAGCCAAACGGCGGCCAAGCCAGCCTTGGGCGGCCAGGCCCTTAGGCGGCCAGCAGCCCAGCGGGCGGCCAGGGCCACGGCCAGCCAACCAACCAGCAGGCGGCCACCAGCGGGCGGCGGCCAGGAAAAGAGGAGAAAAAAAATCATTTCTTTTTTTATTTTCATTATTCAATTTTAATAAAAATTAAAAATTAAAAATTCAAACAAACGCTCTCTCTCGGCTGGTGAGGAAGGATAATTCCCGCAAGAATAATCCCGGCAAGGCACAGCCTCTCGACCATTTTTATTTTTGTTATGAAGACTCTGGGAGCGTAGCCTCGCCAGATTTCAATTTACACTTTTGCGAACGTCGTCTTGCTAGAGTCAAAGTTTTTGTTCGGACAAATTTGTGTTTGTTTTGTAGTGACAAACAAATGTGTTCTTCTGTAGACACACCTCACAAAAAAAACCCAACACGGCCCCTGTGCCGTGTGGCCGTAGTGCCCGCTTTCCACGAAAGAGACCCACTGCACATGGCCGTAGCGCCGCGTGCTAAGAGAGAGATAAATCCCACGGTCGTAGTGCCGAGTCCTTCGAGAGAGAGCCGTTCTATGGCCGTTGTGCCTAGTGAACACGTCTATGACCGTAGCACCTCGAAAGTAGTACATGTGGTGATCACACATTTGGTTCAAGAACTTAATTTAAGCTGAGCATAGACTTAGTGTTGACCATCAAAGTCACGTAGTTTGGCTAGTGTAAATCAAAATCTGAGGTGTGTTTTACTTGGGCTAAGAGGACCGGCAATGGCGTCAGTTGTGCCCAAATTAGACGAAGTGCTTATCACGAGAAATCTAGGTAAGCATAATTGAGCCGTAGTGCTCATAACCCTTCACAATCTTTTAACAAATGCTAGAAGATTGTGATAAACTTTGGCAAATGAGAACCATGTACAAGCGTAGTCTTGATGTGGTTATGCCTTGTGTCCAAACAAGTTGCTTACTGTTTGTAACAACAAAAGGCTTTGGCCGGTAGAGGCAAGCTGGCCCTTGTTGGTAGTAACAAAATAGTGTCACTACTTGGGCCTAGAGAGTAGTGACTAGTTTGATTTAGTCACGTACATTGCCTGGTAAAAGTAATCCCTAAGATGTGTATTACTTGGGATAAAGGGGCTAGCAGTGCTGCTAGCAGTACTCAATTGAATGGTTTATCTAGGAGTACTAATAATAATAGCAGATTTAGGATTGATTTGTAGAAATCAAAGATAAATCTGAAAGGGTATGGTCTTGAGATGTAATGCTCAATGCCCTTATAAAATTTGATCGAAGAGAACTATTCTTAAACTCACTAGCATGGTTTTCTCTTCTTTTTATTGCCATGCGTTGACATCCCACTGCTCGAGAGTTTGTGGTGATCTTTCGAGGGGGGAAAGAGCCTTTTTATATGTCACATCAATTGGTTTGGCGGTAATTTGATGGTATGGGACATCAAATTCTCACGGAATCGATTGTAGTCTTGGTGGAATGGGATGCCAAGGCTTGTGCATGTAAATTGACTCTTTGGCAGGTTGTATGTACACTTGTCTGTAGTGATAAAGTGTGCAAGATAAAATTTGAACTTTGACAATTACAAATATAGCCATGAGTTGGGATAAAACCCAGTTACAGAGTTCGGAGAAGCTCTAGGTAGCAAGACCATGATGGTGTACTAGTGCTAACATAGTGATTTAGTTCCGGAGTGATCTAAATCTAGAGGTTAGCAGTAAGACTAGTTTGGTTGGACAGTTTCATGCATGGGGGACGCCCTATAGTATTTTGCAAGCGTAGTCTTGCCTATGTTCAACATAAGTGTGCGATTGTGAGCACATTTTAGTTGCTACCATATGAATTTGGGAAATATATTACTTTCCTACATAAGCAATTGTAATATTGCATGACAGGCTATTTTGCTTACAAAGTTCATGTGCGTGTAAACCCTATAAGTCGTATGACCCCTGGGAAATGAGTGGAGCATTTCTAGGATTTAATAAGGTTTACATGGCAATAGTGAGTAGTATCTCACTCCAGATGAGCCTGGTTGTTGTTAGTATCGGATCCGACATATGAAGTGTACATAAACTCGGGCTGAGTTAGGATAGGAGACTAAGCCGGAGAGCTTAGTGGTAAATCCTACTGTATCTGGTGAGTTTTGACTTAACCGGAGTGTTAAGAAGTAAACTCAAAGTTTGGGGCTGAACCGGAGTGTTCGGAGGCAGACATATCTTTTGTTAAATCGGAGAATTTAGCAACAGATGAGCTTGGGGTGAACCATGGTACCCAGGAAAAAAGCTCTTCACACTAAAATAGTGCACAATAATTTTAGGGTGATAAAAATCCATCGCAGGAATGTTTTACAACTTTCCATAGATGATAGATGAAGACCATGTACTTTACGGAGTTAAAGTACATAGGTGGTGACTTCGGCGCCACATTTTTTGTAGGAAGTCACCAGTGGTGTGGTTAGGTCAGTCGAGACTCCACAAGACCTATGCACTAGTTTTTAAGTTGACCTCTATGATAAGGATGTCCAAAAATTCGTGTTGTAATACCAGAGATTGTACTGCAATGTGCAATGGAGGGGTTAATTTGTGTAGTCACTTCTTAGCAGCAAGTGACTTAAGCATCTTGTTATAGATGGTTGTATATGGTACTCCCACTCGGGGGAGGTACGCCATTGGGTACGGAGTTACTCACATACTAGTATGGAGCTACTAGTGTGATGATAGTGGGTACGTAGTTACTCACTACTAATACATAGCTGCTAATAAAATTAAGATACTCGAGTGAAAGATACTCTAGATCAACATTTTACATTACCGAACCACAATACATGAGTATCGAGGTACTCATAAATATGTTGACGTTGCTCAAATCGAGGGACCGATTTGTTCGATGGTATGGAATAAGCAATGAGAGTGGAGTAACTTAAAAGTTACACATCACTAGTCCTAGTGAGTTGTCAAGGTCATCCGTAGTTTGATGATCCCCTCTACCTCAATTTTGCACGCCCTGGCATTTAATCCGTAGTGATTATGAGTTTGGTGTGAGATATGGTTATGAAGTTCTTACAAGAGTACTTGTTTATTTGCTTGTCATTGGTTAATCCGTAGTGATTATGAGTTTGGTGTGAGATATGGTTATGAAGTTCTTACAAGAGTACTTGTTTATTTGCTTGTCATTGGTTATCGCTTGGTAGAGATTGCCACCTATGATGGGTAGGTAGCTTTGCCGCTATAATGAGGAGGCAGCAAATAATGTTCTCATATTTATACTTCATACCAACACCAAACAGGGATATGATGAAATTCCTAAGTTCATCATCACGAAGTACTGTGATGTTTGCATTTATATTGAATGTATGATGTAATGAGACATTGAACTTGTGTAATTACCATCAATTATCTAGCAACCTATGGCTTCGCAGCAAGCTCAGTCATTATCTGTGGATTGATAATGTGGTTATTAGTAGTTTGGAATTTTTCTTGATAGATGGTACAACCCACCCAAATGATTCATAAGTGTGTAACCGCTTATGAAGGGTGATAATATGCAACAATGAAGCACTTTGTTACAAGTGTGAAACCACTGATCTGTTGCAAAGCAATTTATCAATAGTACCACCATATGTGCGTAGACACTATACCACATCTTCGTTGTAAGATGTTTAAAAGTTTCTTGGAAGGACTCAAGAATATAACATATGATATTAAACACGGTCTAGATTTATTCTTGGACCTATGACACTAGCGCGTAGTCCGCTTGAGAGTAGAGTTTTTGAGGACAAAAACCTTTCTTGAGGGATATCCTCAAATATCACATAAACTGGAATAGTTGTGTGAGTCCAGACAATATTTGAAAGGATGTGTCTGGTAATAGCAACAAAGAGTTGTAAGTGATTAGATGTAACTCCAGACACCCGTAGTGGTGCAAAATCTTTATCAAACATCTCCACATACTATATGGTCCCCGCATATATAGTATGGCATAAGAGATAGGAAGTTTGATTGTTATATTTGAAGGGAAATCTTCAAAAGTTACATTTACTCTGAGTTGGAGTGGAGTTTAACTATCCGTAGATTGATGGTAGTTAGAAACTCAACAAGATTCTAGAGCTTATGCTTGTGCAAAGATGTTACTCTGAGAGGAAGTATCTCTCAACTTTGGAACTAATCCTTGTGATGCATGATTAGATTGACTCTAGTTTATTTCTCCTATGGCCGTAGAGCTTTCCAAGGAGAAGTTTTAACAAGTTGGTGATGCAACATGGTAGCGTAGTCTACAAATATCTAGTAGCATGGTCTAAGAACTTGCGCTACTAGAGTGCTCTCCAGTACATTAGCTTCTGTGCTAATGACATGATGCAAAATCAAGGCATGAAATTTGCCTTAAGGTTTTGGTTGAAATACCAAATCATGGCTTATGTGAACATGATCATGGCTTGTGTGAGCATGATCCTGTCTTTACAGAGGTCTGGCGCGCTGTACGCGTACGCACTTTGTCACAGCCTCGTCCACCTTCCTCGCCGGCACGTAATGCTAGTCCGAAGAGACTAGCCGTAGGTGCGGCGGGTAGCGAGGCGCGCTGTACGCGTACGCACTTTGTCACAGCCTCGCCCACCTTCCTCACCGGCACGTAATGCTAGTCCGGAGAGACTAGCCGTAGGTGCGGCGGGTAGTGAGGCGAGAGTTAGTCCGGAGAGGCTAGCCGAGCCTTCGAAGTATAGTTATGATAGTCCAAGTGCGGGTCATCCTGGGATTCAGAAGACCTATACACTAGTAAAAAGACACTTTTATTGGCCTAGTTTGTTTAAGAACGTCCAAACTTATGTGCTGAAATGCAGTAAGTGCCAGGTCAATAAACATGAACGTCTTAAGGTTGGAGGACTACTCCGTCCACTGGAGATTCCTCAAGGGAAATGGGAAGCATTTCCATGGATTTCATTACCGGTTTACCCAAGACGAGTCGAGGGAATGACTCGGTGTGGGTGGTAGTGGACAGGACTAAAATGGCAAAGTTTATTGCCACGAAGAAAACTGAAAAAACGCCAGAGTTAGCAAAACTCTTTATTGAACATCTCTACAAGCTATATGGCCTGCCCGCGCAGATATAGTGTCGGATAGAGATAGAAAGTTCAACAGTCATTTTTGGAGGGAAGTCTTCAAAAAATTGGATACTACTCTGAGTATGAGTATGGTAGATCATCCGGAGTCTGATGGTCAAACTGAAAAAGTTAACCAAATACTCGAGGATATGTTGCGTTCTTATGTAAGTAAGAAGCAATCAAATTGGGAAGAATATTTGCCCATATTGGAGTTTGCTTATAACAACTCCAAGCTTTCAGCGAGACGACTGGATTTACACCATTCATGTTAATGTATGGATTCCAGCCGAGATCTCCGATGGTTGTAGGCCTAGAAAAGGAGAAGATTCAATCTGTCAAGGATTTTCTTGAAGATATGAATGATATGCTCAGAGCCGCACGTAAGAGTATTCGTAGCGCTCAGGATCGCGCTAAAACTTATGCGGATAAAGGACGAAGAAAGGTGACCTTTGCAGAAGGTGACTTTGTATTCCTCAAGGTTCCTGCGCAGTCAGAAACCATGAAAACGGGAAAGTGTGATAAACTTTCTCCGAGATATTGTGGTCCTTTTAAAATCCTTAAGAAGATTGGGGACGTAGCATATAAACTTGAGTTACCGGAGAGTTCTCAAGTCCATCCTGTCTTCCATGTCAGTAAACTGAAGAAATCAGTACACGGGTTAGAGAACGCAGTTTCTCCAGAGATTTTGGTGGACTTGATAGAGCCACCAAAGATACCACATGAACCTGAAAAGATTCTAGAGTATCGTGACAGACAAACCCGACATAAAGTGTACCAGATGGTACTTGTTAAATGGACAGATAGGGATGAGGAGGTAGCTACCCAGGAACGCCGTAGTGCAATTTCCAAAAGGTTTCCCCAGTTTGTTTTCGAGGACGAAAACTCTTCTTAAGGGGGGGTAATGTCACGTAGGCTGTAACGCCTGTGAGAGGACGCCCATGCGGAGTCATGGGCGGCCAGGCTAGTGTGGACGGCAGGCCACACACTATATAGCTTGGGGGATGAGGGGCAATCCTCATTCTTCCTCTATGGCTGGGTGGTGAGCCAGAGGCCCTCTTGTGGTAATGCCCGTAGCGGCGTTACGGGAATGTAACACATCTAGTTGTGTTATGGTCTATACACACATCTAGAAAAGGGGGGAGAATCCCGTGAAAAGGAGGAGATCTTCCCTGCCCACCATTCTCATGCATGGGGAGTCTCATCTGTCCATCTCTCTGTCCATCTCTCTGTCCATCTCCCGTGCCCTCTCAAGAAAGGGAGAAAAGAATTCGCTTAGTTTGTAAACACCCTTATAAAGGCAGACGGGCATGACTGGAGTTAAATGTGGTCCCTACTCCCTTTGTGTGTCAAATTTTACTCGAAGGATTCAGGAGAAAAGGTGAACCGTCAGATGGGAAGATCTGACGGCGGTGGTCTCCATTTGAACTATATTGCTAAAATTGATGTGCCAGGATAGCGCGAGTAGGTGGTGTAGCAGTGAGTAGAAGTAGGATTGTGCGGAGAGCAGCAAAAAGCAAGTTCCTGCAGAACAAGACAACAGCAGGAGAGATAGAAGAAATAAGAAACCTTCTGGATAGTTGAAGGATTAGGTTTTCTCGCCATCGTCATAGCTCACTGCAGGTATCTCTTTCGTTTTTTTGCTCTTTTTTATGTATTTATGTTTTGCTTTGCCGGGTCTCGCGAGGCTCTGTCGTCTTCTATAAACCCTAATGTTCTGAAAAACAAGAGGAGAGAGCGCGTGCGGAAACCCTAATTTCAGTAAGTGTTCTGTTAAGCGATGTTGATGATGAGAATAAGGGCAGCAAAGCTCAGTAATAAGCAACAGAAGGTAGTAGAGAAGGGGTCATTTCTGTATGATCTTGTTTAGCTCTTTGTATCGTAAGTTACCCAACATGGCTCTTGCTACTTGTTGATTAGATAGATTTCTAGTCTGAGTCCATGCATTGCCTACTGTACGATGCTTTTCTTCACATCACTGCTTATAAAGCAAGTATTTGCAGAGGCTCTCATTCTGTGATTGTTTTTCAAGTTTTCCCTTAACATAGTTTAACAGCTTGTACAAAGTTGCTTGGAGCCTTTTCAATCTCCACTCTCAATGTTGCTATGATTTCAATCCTCAACTTGTCAACATCTCTTTCCGTCACAAATCAAGGGGTGGTAGGTTTGTTGTTGGTAGACAGATTGGCTTGCATTTTTCTCTGACGTGCCATAGTGTGTTGTTTGTGGCAGTGTCAAGTGGACATGGACGATTCGTATCTCAGATCTAGAGGGAAACGAAGCTCCTCTTATCATGACCGTGAATACCTGGAAACTAACGGCAGACATAAAAAATACATTTCTGAAGACCCCCTAATTGGCCCGCTGCCACCTCTGCCTAAGCCTGCTCCTGGCGACACAGTTTTCCGCCTCCTGTGTCCAGAACCAAAGGTAGGAAGTGTGATAGGCAAAGGTGGCAGTATTGTGAAGAATCTGAGACACGAGACATGTGCGAAGATCATGATTGCAGACTCTGTTGAAGGTGCTGAGGAGAGGGTCATATTCATATCTTCTTCTGAAAGAGACAGGGAAAGGCTCAGAGACATGGATAGGGGAAGGCAACGTAACTGGGATAGGGATAACAGGGACAAAATTGCAATCTCACCTGCTCAAGACGCACTTGTTAAAGTCCATGCAAGAATTGTGGAAGGTGGTACTTTGAATGGAGCGGACATTTTGGAAGAAGACCCTTCACGGCTCATCACGACGCGCTTATTGGTGCCTAACAGTCAAGTGGGCTGCTTGCTTGGGAAGGGAGGGAAAATCATAGAGCAGATGCGTGAAGAAAGCAAGACACAAATTCGCATTCTGCCCAGAGATCAGGCTCCCTTTTGTTCTATGCCGTCGGATGAGATTGTACAGGTAATATCTGTTTGCTCAACAGATTTTGGCTATTATAGCTTGTTAATTGTATTAAGTGTAGAGTTTAAGCTTATTTACGGGAACCATACTCGTTCGGTAAACTTAACTTGTATAGTTCGGCATTTGCAGTTTTTGTTTACTGTGTAGTTGCATGCTCTAATGTACGTTCCATTGTTAGTGAAGGTCTTTTATATATTATTGCACTATTTTCATATTCAAATTCTGAGCACTATACTTGATTAGAGCAAGCAGACCTGTTGCTCAAATAGCGCTAAAAACAAGTCTTATCTTTAGTAGAAACTAGGTACAGTCTCTCTCTCTCTCTCTCTCACACACACACACACACACACACACACACACACACACACACACACACACAAAAAAAAAAACAACCAGACTTGAGAGGGCGGAGGTGTATGTTACATGATAGATATGCTGAAGATATTCTAGTCTGGTGAATTTGCATCTATTGCATCTTATTATTCATTTGTTTGTCTTGTTTTGATCCATTAAAAGATAGTCGGGGATGTAAACGCAGTCAAGAAAGCCCTGCAGCTTGTATCCACCCAACTTTTTGAGAACCCGCCCCGTGAACGGGGGTCCGGTGCAACACGTTCCCCAGCCCGTGATGTTTTTCCCCCAGAAGATGTGAATGTTCCATATCAGCATTCCCTAGGCTTGCGTGGGAGCTATGATGGTGGGCAGCACCATAAGAGTCTTCCATCGTCGTATCCTGATTATGGAACAGGTGCAAGTGGCACTGCAGGTCATTTTCATGGTTCTGGAAATGCAGTTACAGATGCAGGATGGCAAGATCCAGCCGTGAATGATGAGCTTGTGTTCCGTATCTTATGTCCTAATGAGAAGATTGGAGGTATCATTGGCAGGGGAGGCAGTATTATTCGGAGTTTGCAGGAGGAGATTGGTGTTAGGATTAGAGTCAGCGAGCCTGTTGTTGGGTCAGATGAGCGCATTGTTGTCATCTCTTCCATCGAGGTATGTTTGCATTGCTATCCCAGCTTCTTCCTTATAATCACGATGAGCTTTTTGGTACTACTTGTTTTGTGTTCTGCCAAGTCTTGGCTCTACTCAAGTTGTAGTTTGACCTTACAGCACCCAGATGACAACATATCCCCTGCTCAAGAAGCTCTATTGCATGTGCAAAGTAAGATTGCTGATCTTGGCCCAGATGAGGATGCAGTGATTACATCAAGGCTTTTAGTGCCTTCAAATCAGGTTGGTTGTCTTCTTGGCAAAGGCGGAAGTATCATAGCAGAAATGAGAAGATTGACGCGTGCAAACATTCGGATTTTGGGCAAGGATGATCTACCAAAGTGTGCATTATCTACTGATGAGCTTGTGCAGGTTTTCCCTAACTCATTCCAAGGCTTATTAGTATTCACCTGTTTTTTGGGCTTGCACAGGGAGCTGAAAGCACGTGAATAACTTTTTGAAGCCTTGCTTTTATTATGAAGATTGTAGGTGATATTAGAAATGCTCGAGAAGCTCTAGTACAAGTGACCAAAAGGCTAAGATCTAATCTATACTACGAAAAATCACTTTTGAACTCTGACGGAGGTGGCGTGCCTACATCCTTAGGCAGCTCAATGCCCCAGAGGAGACGTGATCATGTGTCTCCTGGAAGGATTGACTTCTCTGCATCAGGAGTTCATAGTGTTGGTGGACTAGCATCTTCAAGTTACCGCAATTCGTCTCCATCTCCTGGGTATTGGACTGGACAGGTTAGTTGTGCCCTGCTTTGACATCTGCGAGCTAGGGCTTAGGGCTTGTTAAGATTTTTTTTTTTTTTTTTGGGGGGTCTAAGGATGTATGAGATAAGGTCAATGGAAGTGCTTTACTTTATTATTCAAAACCGAAGGTGGGGTCTGATTTGAGATGTGCTTGTTCGTCTGAGCAATTGGTGTGATTTATTTTTGAAGGAGACTATCCTCAGAGAGCCTTGAAAGCATTCAGTCTTCTTGTCTGTTGTTGGCTTGCAAAATTGCATAAAGTCCTCTCGTAGTTGTCCTTGCTATATGGCATTGATGATAGTATCCAAATTTAAGTATTAAATGTAGACAAGTGCTTGATGTCTGTCTTTAGCTAGATTGTTCAAAAAAGATAAGGAAGCTTGTGTCTCATTCAGCAGATATTTTCCTATGTCTGCACTTTTTTGATGCGATGTGGCAGTTTAGTTGACCCCTTTGAGCTAAAGGGGACTTTGTGCATGTTTTCATTCGTAATTAGCGGACACGTAGATTTCACATTGTGAAGTTTTTGTCTGAGTTGCGGCCAGTTGATATTGCGCTAATTCTTTCTATTTTTAGCGGTGCATTTGCAACTACTTATTTGCTGTACTAATTCTTTCTATTTGCTACTTCCCTTAGTGCTAGGCTTCATTATGGCTGAGTCTGCCTTGTATCTCCGGAGGTTTGACATAAACTCAGTACGAAGGGCTTGGTGTGAATATATGCTCTTATGTGTGTGTGTGTGTGTGGAGTGTGAGGGCAAAAGGACGGAAGGATCAAATATACGAGAGATCAGAGTTAAAACACACAGCATGAAATATGTGAGTGAATATATATAAAAAGGTAAGTGCAGATGTGTACAAGAGCCCTCATATGAGAGGTGACTCTGAGCAAAAAGAAGACCAGTGCTGAAGCAGAGAAGGACGTCGGAGCTGAAACACGGTCAATGACCAAGGCTCGCGTCGATGTGTGGCAAAGCACTCCGAGGTGATAGTGGCAGCGGAAAAAGGTAACGTCGATGACGATGATGGTGATGCAGTCTCTGATGACACGGGTGCTGCGTACCTGAAGCAGAGAGGGCTGTCGTCCCGATGTGTAGTAGAGAGGGCTGTCGTCCCGATGTGTAGTAGAGAGGGTTGCTGTCCCGATGTAGTAGAGAGGGCTGCTGTCCCAAGGGTTGTGCCAAAACACACAAGATATGCTGGATGTGAGCCTTGATATATGCGTTGAAGAAGGTTGAGATAAACGCTGATATAAACCTTGACGTAAGCTTGATGTAAGTGCAAATGTGGATGTGAAGCACTGATGTGAGCTGCAGCAAAACGCAGATGTCTGCTGAAGCAAAACGCTGATGTAAGCTGATGTATAAATGCTGATATATGCTCTCTGACATATGCTGAGGTGAAACGCAGATGTGAGCAGAAGAAGCCCTGATGTAAGCGCCAGAAAACAGCCTGATGTTGGCTGATGTGAGCCCTGAAGTAGGCGGCCTGGACTAGCAGAGGAAAACGCAGATGAGAGCCCTCTGGAAACAAGATCTGATAAAGTCGGAGAGGGCGATCGTGATGGCAAAGGTGGTGTGGATGAGGTGATGTGCATGGGTTGATCGTCTCCCAAAGTATGATCTTGAACAGGATCCTCTACTAAGTAAGAAATCCCAATCCCTATGTGGTCCAGATCAGAGTTTGGAGAAGCATCTTCTGGTGAGAAGAATTGGTCCTCCAGGAGTGCGGGTAGACGATCCATGTTGTGTGCTCTCGAGGTCTTCAATCCCTTTGCTCACGATAGCTCTGATACCATGTAAGGGCAAAAGGACGGAAGGACCAGATATACGAGAGATCAGAGTAAAACCACACAGCATGAAATATCTGAGTGTATATATACAAAAAGGTGAGTGCAGATGTGTACAGAACCAGAGAAGGACGTCGGAACTGAAGCACGGTCGATGACGAAGGCTCGTGTGGATGTGTGGCAAAGCACTCCAAGGTGATAGTGGCAGCGAAAAAAGGTAACGTTGATGACGATGATTGTGGTGCAATCTTTGATGACATGGGTGATGCGTACCTGAAGCAGAGAGGGTTACCGTCCCGAGTGGTGCAAGCTCTGGTGACACGGGTGCTGCGTCCCTGAAGCAGAGAGGGCTGCCGTCTCGATGTAGCAGAGGGGGGTGCCGTCCTGATGTGTAGCAGAGGGGGGTGCTGTCCCGATGTGTAGCAGAGAGGGTTGCTGTCCCGATGTGTAGCAGAGAGGGCTGTCCATGGTGGAGAGGGAGAGAACACACAAGAATGATTGTATTATGATAATACTTCCACCATATACAATGCTTTTATAGGCACCAAGGCCTTATCTTTTGACCCTAAATAAGAGGTGTTCACACCACTAAGGACACTTGGATATACTTATCGAAATGACTAAGACCTCTTGTGTGAACCGGCACAGAAATATGCTACAGATGTGAGCGAAGCTAATGCAACAGTAGTATTGATGTCATTCGTAGTCGCAGCCAACTCCCCGTGGGGTAACCGAATGATTCGCCGAGGAAACAAAGCACCTGACCAATTGGAAACAAAAATGGATAGAAACATAGTTCCAATAAATGGAACCCATGGACAATACTCTTCTTCCCCAATCTGGGTCCTAGTTGAATACCTAATAGATTCGAGAACATATTCAATGAAATTTTGGCTGCTAGTCGGTATGGTTTGCAGATTTCGGGGGTCACAGATCGACCATATAACCAGATCCAAGAAGTGGAACTAGTTGTTTGCTTCCGTTGGTGGGAAGGGTCGGAGAGGGGCAAGCAACTACTCAGCATTGAGACTGAAAAAGAGTCAAGCAAAGGAGGGAAAGGGCAAGAGTCTTTTTTGGTTCTCTGACAGATTGGGAGTATCGAGCTCGAAGAACCCTTAAATTGGGATCTCTATTTGGCGACTCCAGCCAACTATCCAGTAGCATATACAACCCTTAACACAAGCACATATAAGGTCACATTGTCCACAATAGGTTGAACTTAAAAGAAGCCATTCATGGTGCCACAGGGAAGGAAAACAGACGTCTTCAATGCTTTCCATACACAGCTGAGCGCTTCTCCTTGCCACCTCTTCATCATGGGCTGTCCTGTGCCATAAACAACCATACATGTGATCTTCCTTGACACCATCTTGGCCAGCAACACCTCACTGGTGCCTTCTCCTTCAGTGCGCCATCTCTCCCTGCCTACTAGCTTCTGCACGACCAATCTAGGCCAGAGGCTTTGGAGGCCCTTTTTACCCTCCTGTGTTTTTGCTTGGCAACGTCCTCCTCGTCCTACTATGGTCCTCCGCCTTGCCATTGACTTCTTGCTTGTGATCTGCTCCAACCCGCCTTCATCACATTGGGTTGCTCTTCAGCATCTCTGGCCCAACTTTGGCCCCGTGGTACTCCTCTGCAACATCATCATATGTCAGTAAGGTACTTGGTGCTCATATCATTGATATTTTGAGATAAAGTATCATGGAGGAGTTCAACCTTTCCCTCGGGTACTCTGCCGTGGCTTTCATGCCAAAAAGGAATCGAAGTACTACAAGCACCATCATGAAGTTTATACTCCTTGCAAGTACGCATCCCACACTTGACCATCAAGCGTCGGAATCTTGGAAACGACGACGCAAAAGGATCTTCATTGGCATTGAGGAAAGACTTCTTCTTCCCGAGCTTCTAGTCCTTTTTATTTTGTAGTCTTGGGTTCTCTGCCCTGGGTAAGTCTCCCAAAATTTGAGTTGTATATTTTTGGGTCTTTTTGGATTTTGTAATGTTTTCTATAAAAGGCTCCTCTCCATTATTCCCTTTTTACCCTTGCTTTAGGCAAGGGAGGGTTTGTTTCGGTATGCAGACGTAAGCACTCTTTTGTCCCCTTGATCTCTGAGTGCTTGGCATTGAGCCACGCTTTATGAACCTTTGAGCTATGCTTTTGGCCTATGAGCCATGTTCATGAGCCTCTGAGCCACTTGACAGGGTCCATGTTTCGTCTTTGCTTGTGTTGGAGTACGGGACTATTGAAGGTTGTGCATGCAACTCCATCACTCCAAACTGATATTCTAGAAGATTCTACTAAATGCTTACCACTTAGTTTTCGACTGTTTGGAAACATCTTGGCTGACGAGTTGGTAGTAGCTGTTCCCGCTTCTTCGGTACCTTCAATCGTTCTTGTAACTATGATGCTTTTACAAGCGCCTTACAAGCTTTAACTTTTGCTACTCTAGCTGTAGCTTATAATGTCGAATCTATGGAGGGTCATCATTAGAAGCGTCAACATCAATCGCTCCAACAAAGTCTCGTATTGGAATGATGGGACGCGGTTTGTTCGTAAGACCCATTCATTGGATCATTGTAGTAGGAAAAACCATTTTTGTGGTATCATGATACAACAATATGAGATCCTATCCTCTTCCTTCCTGCCTTTTTCGGTTATTCCAATAGTGGGGGGGAGGAGCAAAGGATCGTGTAGCTACCACCTACTCCAAAACACACGTCCAATCAATCTTTGGTATGATATTGGCTTGGCGGGGTGCGGGGAATCCAACGGTGTAACAAGAATTTCAACTGAAGAAAGATTATTGAAATGGAAAGATAACATAGAGCGTTTGTTGAACGAATATATTACCTTTCGAGTCGATGAGTATAGGAATGTTCAGTCAAATGTGCATAGATGGCTTGATACAACCGGAGATTTGTCCTTTTCCCCTTTCGGGAGAGTCTTTTTAGAATTGAAGCCTTGGCATACTTGTGGGAGGAAGAAACAATCAACCATCTGGGAAAAAGTTATAAAGATCAAATCTACCAGGGATCAAGGATGAAAAAATGGCAGTAGGTTAGAACGAAAAAGGTCCCAATTTACTTATTTAACAACTTGGGGATTTCAAATAGATGTACCCTTTGAAACTATTAAAAAAGGCCCTCCTTTTTGGAAACCCGTTCGAAGAGAATTCATTTGGATTTGGAAGAAAAATCTCTTGCTCTGCGAACTCAGCAAGTATATCGTTTCTATTCCAAATTCAATATAGTCGGGATACTGAGACCAAGTCTATTAAGGGGATTGAATCTATTCTTTGGAGTTGAAGAAACTTCAAATCACTCTGGTCGGAATGAGATTACTAGGAAAAAACTTTAGCCATTAAGCATAAAAAGAAACTAATAGAATTGAAATCACCATCTCTAGCGGTGAGAAAAGGGCTAGGCCGCCAGAGCGTCAAGAAAGCTTCCCACCACTTCCGCATGCGGTCAGAACCTCCCTGCAACTTCCCCCACCGACCGTGGAGGGTATGGATGATGTCGTGCCAAATGCTCCTGATAGACTTCGTAGGCAGAGTGTGGGTACCCTCGGTGGCTTTGCTGCATCCAGGTCTCTATATGTGCCAGGCTGCGATGCTACTGCAAAACTCCCATCTTTGACATGAGCCCGATCTCCATTGGTCAGTAGATGGGGTTGTGATTGGTATTGTCGAAATGCGGAGGTGAGAGACATGAAGGGCTAGCCCCCCACCATCCTCCTCATGAGCCCTGACAACCTCAACCTTTGTGGCCCAAGTGACAATGTCCCATGTAATGATACGGGTCGAGGTCCTGTCCATCGTGAAGATGCGAAGAGTCTGCTGCCAAACCTGCTAACCCTTCAGGCAATCCTAAAGACAGTGTTTTGCTGAGACTCCTGAGGGTGGCTTCACCTTGGGCAAGCTGTTGGTCGACCGCCAATGGCCAACCATGTCCCTACTGCCAAGCTCTTGTGTGCCATTAGTCAAAGAGAGGGTGATCTTTCGAGGCCGAAAATTGTCCCAGAGCCTCTTCCAAAAATTCAAGAGAAAACGTCCCTGTGACTGCCAATGTACGGTTGCAGGAGGGGTGCCATCAATCTCTGGCATTAGAATCCTAGGGCCTAGCCGCACGTTGTGTATGCACAAAAGGAGGCATCTAGAGTCTCCTCGCGATCAACAGGATCACACCAAGTCCACTCTCCTGGGTCCCACTGGAGGTGTGTTAGAGGTCGGCTCTCCCAAATCCATAGATGCCAGAGGGGGTCTATGTGCCACTCATGGGTCTGGGATAGGTGTCAACCACTCCTGAGGAATAACAGTGTCGATGTCGAGGTTGAGCCTATCTCTACCCCGGATCCCTGTGAGGCCTCTCTCCTAAACCTCCGGGGCAGTTGCCTGTGTGCAAGCCAATCTCCAAGGGACCTGGCAGGTTCTATGCTCAACGCGCCCCATGATACACGAGGTCGGGCTCCCAACATATGGCCACCGGGTTAACGGATTAGGTGTCATGTGCACAGTGTGTATCTATCGTGTGCTATACGCATGCAAGACTAGTTTCGAGGCTTGGGGAAGCTTGGAACTAGGCAGGCTGATTGACGAGCTGAGTTAGGGAAATACTAACGGGCGGGCACCCAAGTATGGACGGGCGGGCAGCCAAGTGTGGACGCCCGATGACCGGCCAAGAGCCTATAAAAGGGTGGCCAAGGTTAGTTATTGTATTATAGAGAGTCTCGCGAGTTTGTGAGAGCTCTATGGTCTTGGAGCCTGGATCTAGTGCAGACGTGCACCTGCTTTATGCAGCCGAGGCCGGCAGCAGTCTCGAGGCCCGCGAGGGCAGGTTCGTGGTGGTATGGGACGTCGCGAGGAGGAGATTGGTCGGTACGTCATCCTAGTTAGCTCAGCTCGTGGCTCGGTGGGGACAGCCAAGACTGTGGGCTTGCCCACGGCTGTCATGGTTGGGAGGTGAGTCAGACCTGCACCCCCTTGCTTGTTTGTTTGTTCGTTTGTTTGCAAGATTCGAGTTTCGAACCAAGATCGATCACGAGGGGATCCGTGGGGATTTGACAGTGGTATCAGAGCATACCTCGTGAACGAGCAAGTCGGTAGGTAGAGAAGAAGAGGTCGAAGAACGGTATGTGTTAAAAAACTTGCTGTTTTTTCTGTGCATACTGCAGTTTTCAGATTTGGTATGTGTTTTTTCTTCATCAAAGAACCCCATGTTGATGGGAGATGGTAGTGTAGAAGGGTTGATTGCTTTTGAAAGAAGAAGCATGTTTGTGTGTGCAGTCGCATAAACTGCAGGGAGAGAAACAGAAAAACGAAAAAGCAAGTTTGCTTTTCGTTGATTGAACGAGAGAGAGAGAGCAAGAGAAGTGCTGGATCACTTAATCGCTGACGAGTGGGTTGGCAGGTGGGAGTCTTGTTGACGTGTTGCAGGCGGCTAGACTTTCAGCCGGCCAAGCATGTGAAGGCGCCTAGGCCGAGTGCCCAGGCCACGTGGCCTTGTGGCCAGGCTAGCGCAGCCAGCCCAGGCGGCGCCTAGGCCAAGCGGGCAGCGCCCAGGCCTGCCCAGGCCTACGCAGACGCCCCAGCCATGCCTACGCAGCCTAGCGCAGGCGGCTCAGGCCAGGCCGGCCAGCGCTCACGCCAGGCCAGGCCGGCGCTCTTGCCTCGATGCCCGGCCCATTCAGGCGCAGGCGCAGATTGGCGCAAGAAAGCAAGCCGGCAGCAGCAAAGACGGCGACCACGGCACGTGAGACGCCTGCAACCAGCCGACGGGCGAATTCAGGGGGAGAAAAAAAAACACTAAGGAAAGCTTTCGTTTTTTTTTAGCTTTCAGTTTTTTGGAGTTTATTTAAAAAAAAAAAACGTTTTAAAAGAACCCCCCTCTCAAAGGTTTCAAAGGTTTCAAGATGTTTATTTTTTTTTTAAAAGACAATAGAATATATATATCCATATATATATATATATATATATATATATATATATATATATATATATATATATATATATATTCCAGAAAAGAAAAACACAAAAGCTAAAGCAAAAGCTAAGCTTAGCTTTTGAAGATTTTTGGCTTTTGGGAAACCTTTATAAACCCCCTCAAGTGGGCTTCTTGCCACACATCTCTCAAGTTTTCAAGCTCTCAAGCTCTCAAGTTCCCGTGCACTTTTGTTGTGCAAAGATCGAATTTTCTCTCCACGTACCCTCTTCACGATGCCGACCCAAGAATCAGAGTTGGAGCCCCTTGTGGAACGCGAAGGCTTGCCGGCTACGAAAGCTACCGATGCCGATCTTTTTGACGATTTTGTGTCAAAATCAGATTTCCAAGAGTTCATAGTAGCTCTCGAAGCTTCTTCGACGGAACGTCAGGCACAAATCGCAGCCCAGATGCAAGCTTTGCAGAACTCCATCGCTCTATTGACCACTACCCTCTCTACTTTTTCGGGTATGGATACCTTGGCTTCAGCTTTAGGCCCCAATATTACTCCGGAACCGTTTGGGGGCGAGCAAAAGCAGCGCACCAAGGAGATCGTGGACACTTGGCTACGTAAGTGGCAAGTTCACTTTCAGTTTCATCCATATGATGATGGAAAGAAGATACAGTTAGCAGCAGGTTTCCTGTCCGGCAAAGCTTTGCTTTGGTGGAAGCATAGTTGCCAGGCGTTTCAGAAACGGCAGGTATGAAACGGGTTTCATACGTTTTGAAACGTTTCATAAAAGGTAAGAAACGGGTACAAAAAGGTTTCATACAAAATAGAAAAAACATGTATATTTTTTACTTGAAATATAGAAAAGAAAAAACTGTTGACATAACTTATAAGAGACCACATTGAATTCATTTCAATAAAAACAAAATACATGTAAGATATGATGATATCACAAATCACGTGGGTGATCACTGATGACTAAACAGAAATCAAAAGGATCACCACGTGGGTGATGAGTCATGACTCAAAATCCAAGATCAAAATAAATAGCATGTCCAAAGTTCAAACTAAAATGATACTGGCAGCAGCTGCTAGCTACTATCTGCATCCTCATCTGCATCCTCATGCTCATCCTCATCTGCATCTTCTGCCTTTGCAGCCTCACTCTCAAGGTCACTGCCGGTAGCCGAGTCCTCAAATGCCTCATCCTCTAGAGGTGCAGGTGCACCACTAGTACTAGCCTCTCCAGAAGATCGTGTAGTGCGAGCCGGAGCCATGATCTCCTCATAGAGCATAGAATAGATGTCTCTCTCCTCCTGAGGAATGTCGGGAATCTCCTTGCACTTCATGATATCAATCTTATCTGGATTCACTTGGCGAGGCTCAATGGGATGACCCTTTTGTTCTAGCAATCAGAGATTGCAATGACAAAAGACAAGCCTCTCCAATTGTGCTGAGGAGAGTCTATTTCTCTTTTTCGTGTGAAAAAGAGCCCATGTACTCCAGTTTCTCTCACAAGGCCCTGAACTGCAATCCTGGGAGAGAATTCTCAATGCAATCCGTCTCTACATTGTACCAAAAAAAAAAAAAAGGATGATGAAAAAAACGGGTTTCATACAGGACGAAACGTTTCGAAACGTTTCGTACGTTTCGAACCTGTATGAAACGCGTTTCTATGCAACTGTGGGTGGAAGGAACTGAACCCTAAGCCAACAACTTGGGCACAATTCGAAGACTTTTTCAAGAAAGAATTCCTCAAGAAAGAGGATGATTATGATGTTGTTGCCCGGTTTTCAGCTTTGACCATGACCTCGCAGCACCTCACTTATGAGGTCTACCTCCAGAAGTTTCGTGACTTGCAGATGAAAGCTACAAAGATGGATCCCACTACTCTGTTGGGGTTTTTCGTAGCTGGTTTACCAGACTCGTACCGATTACAGGTTAAAAATAACAAATGTAAAACTTTGGACGAGGCCATTCATTTAGCTCGTATCTATGATGATACGATGGTCTCTTCCAAATCGAAACCTGTTACCGAGCAGGGGAATAAGCATAAAAGAAAGTTCTCCGCACCTATGGCTAACACGACTGAAGGCAAGTCTTCGGACCAACCTTCGAAGAATTCAAGTTCGACACCAGCAAAGAAGAAACGACTCCTTCGGGCTTTGAAGCTCAAGAAGGAAGGACGTTGTTTTATCTGCGAAGAAAAAGGACACATGCGTAATGAGTGTCCGAAGCAAAAGGGTACCGAGTCAAACGCAGGACCCAAGCCAAAGGCAGCTAACCAGTTGTCTTTGACAGGTACGTCAATTATTGTACTTTCTCGCCCTAGTACTTGTTCTGATTGTCTGTTCAATTCTAAGGTATTTGGCATGCATGATCTTCTCCGTGTTTATGGAGAAGTGAAGGGCCATAAGGTTCACATTCTTTTAGACCCTGGCAGTTTGCATAATTTTGTTAACTACAAACTTGTGCAGAAATTGAGACTTGATACGACACTCAGCGACCATACCTATGAGGTACGTCTACCTGCGGGAAGACAAGTTTGGGATCGCAAGGTGGAGATGCTTCCAATCCAGATTCAGGACTACAAAGACACTCTGGAATGCTATGTTATGCATCTGGAAAATGTAGACTTGTTATTAGGGATTGAGTGGTTTAAGACTCTTGATGTCCAGATAGATTGGTCTAGTCATATTTTTTCTTTTCAGCATAGGGACACCAAGTATAGTATTTTAGGTGATTGTATTCATCCCTCTCAAGGATCTCTTGTAAATACAATTGATTTTGGAAATATAATGGATTTTTCTTTGTATACTGCTTTCCATTGTATATTGATTCCACTTTCTTCTTTTCTCATCCCTACCATGGATGTGAATGAATTAAGTGTGTTTGAAAGCAAAGAATTACAGAAGATACTTGATTCGTTTCAAGATGTATTTCCTAAGGAATTGCCATCGGATTTACCACTTGAACGGGCAGTAGATCATCGTATTGACTTGATCCCTGGTGCTCATCCTGTCAGTATTCCACCTTATAGAATGAGCCAAGCTGAAGAAGATGAGTTGGCTAAACAACTCGAAGATTATTTGAGGATGGGCCAGATCCGTCCAAGTAAATCACCTTGGGGTGCACCTGTGTTGCTTAGGAGAAAGAAGGACAATACTTGGAGAATGTGTATAGATTACAAAAGATTGAACAAGCTGACCATTAAGAACCGTTATCCTCTCCCTAGATAAGATGACCTAATTGAACGGTTAGCAAGAGCGAAATATTTCACGAAGATAGATTTACGTAATGGCTATCACCAGATACGTATTCATGAAAGGCATGTCGAAAGAACCGCCTTTCGGACTAGGTATGGCCGTTACGAGTTTCTCGTATTACCTTTTGGGTTAACTAATGCTCCAGCCACTCTCCAGCAAATGATGAACGATCTTTTTCGTGAACATTTGGGGAAATTTGTGGTGGTGTTCCTGGATGATATTTTGTTTTATAGTCGTACTCTTGAGGATCATGTCAAACACCTCACGATTGTCTTATCTATTTTAAGACAGAAGCAACACAGGTGCACCCCAAGGTGATTTACTTGGACGGATCTGGCCCATCCTCAAATAATCGACTATATGTTAAGCTAAGTAAATGCGAGTTCTTTATGACCGACATCATTTACTTGGCACACAAGATCACTAGAGATGGATTGAGCATTGACTATGACCGAGTTCAGAAGGTTTTGGACTGGCCTATACCGCGAACAGTGAAACAACTTCGTTCTTTTCTCGGTTTTGTTGTTTTTCTTCGGAAATCTGTACGGGAGTACTCTCAGCTCACACTACCGATGACTGTATGTGTGTGATGCGGATGATTTGAGAGGAAGGAAAGCTCGTTGGGCAGAGTTAATGCAAGATTTTGATTTTGAGATCCGTTATCGGAAAGGGTCCATGAATAGTATTACAGATGCGCTTAGTCGGATTAGAGAGGTGAATACTTTGTCGTTCACCGAGATTTCTACTGACTTATTTCAGTCATTGAGAGGGCTTTGCAGGACTGATAGTTATTTTGGTCCATTTTGGCAGAAGATCCAGGACGGGAGCTCATTGATTGACCAAGACTCGGTGACTGAGCAGTCTACTATTCAGGCTGCAGGAGGTCAGTGGATGATTCGGAATGGTTTGCTATTCCGTAATGACAAAATTTGTGTACCACAGATCTCGGACATTAGGTCCAAGATTCTTAAGGAGTGTCACGACGCCCTTCTGCTGGACACCCTGGGGTACACAGGACGCTATCATTAGTGAAACACACTTTTTATTGGCCGAAGATGAAAGGGTATGTAGAAGATTATGTTCTCAAGTGTCAAATTTGTCAGGCAAATAAAGCTGAACGCTTTAGTCAGGCTGGATTGTTGCATCCTTTGCAAATCCCAGGTAATAAATGGGAAAGTATTTCCATGGATTTTATTACCGGATTGCCAAGAACACATCAAGGCCACGATTCTATTTGGGTTGTGGTAGATCGCTTGACAAAAATGGCTAGATTTTTACTGACCCGGAAGACTATTACAGCTACGCAATTAGCTCGGCAGTTTATCGAGCAATTGTTTAGACTGTACGGGTTACCGCAGGACATAGTCAGTGATAGGGACTCTAAGTTTACGAGTGATTTTTGGAAACTTGTTTTTGAGAAGTTGGAAACAACTTTGAATTTGAGTTCCTCAGATCATCCTCAATCTGATGGCCAGACTGAAAGAGTGAATCAGATTTTGGAGGATATGCTTCGAGCATATGTATCCAAAAGACAGAGTTCATGGGAGGATTATCTTCCTATGATAGAATTTGCATATAACAGTACTAAGCATACGAGTACAGGGTTTAGTCCTTTCATGCTTATGTACGGTTTTCAACCTAGATCACCTGTTACAGTAGGATTCTCAGGACTTCAGCATGATGCAGCACGTAATTTTTTGCAAGATATGGAGGAAATGTTACAAGTTGCAAAGGAATCTATTAGAAGTGCTCAAGACCGAGACAGGTTTTATTCTAATAGACATCGTTCACCTAGAGAGTTCTCTGAAGGAACGATGGTGTATTTGCGAGTTCTGAAAGATTCCGAGACTTTACGGACAGGTCGATCTCCGAAATTATCCCCTAGATACTGTGGACCATTTCGTGTTTCACGACGGATTGGTTCAGTTGCATATGAATTGGATTTGCCTTCTCATGTGAAAGTTCATCCTGTATTTCATGTCAGTTGAATGGGAGAAACAGGAATTAGGGTTAGGTTAGAGTATTCATGTGGGAGACATACACAGAGAGAACAAGGGAGAGAGAGAGAGAGAGAGAGTTGTGGGGATAAGTCAACTCATGAGGCATGAGTGTGTGACTCCCCTATCACACATGTATATTGTACTAGTACACATAGTGCACTTAGTACATTAAAAGTACTAAGTGTACTATGTACTATAACTTATGGGCTTGTACACACTATAAGGGTGGGCATAACGCCTTTACCCCAACAACCTCCCACTTAAAGGCAAAGTGCCCTTAAATGAAGGAAAAGAAAAAATCAGCATGTACATGATAATATACAAGGCCATATCAAGGCTGAAACTGGCCTCATCCAATGCCCATCAAGTGTCTGCAATGAGCAAACCGCTCCGGAGGCAAACTCTTTGTCAACAGATCAGCCGGGTTGTCATCCGTGTGAATCTTAACAAGCTGAATTTGCTTGTTCTCTATCACCTCTCTGATGAAGTGATACTTCACATCCACATGCTTCGTCTTTGCATGAAAAACAGGGTTCTTTGCCAACTGAATGGCACTCTGACTGTCACAATGCAACAATGGAATATCCCCTGTATAACCCAAATCAACCACTAACCGAGATAGCCATAATGCCTCCTTGCAAGCCTCTGTGGCTGCAATATACTCGGCCTCTGTAGTAGATAAGGCAGTGCACTTCTGCATCCTGGATATCCATGACACAGCACCTCCTGTGAATGTAAATACATAACCGGTAGTAGACTTCCGGTTATCTGGATGACCGGCATAATCCGAATCCGTATAACCATGCACTAATGCATCCTGTTTGCCAAAACAAATGCACATATCCTGTGTGCCCTTCAGGTATCTCATGACACCTTTCACTGCTTCCCAATGCTTCTTGCCAGGGTTGGCCATGTATCTAGAAACCACTTCCACTGCAAATGCAATGTCCGGCCTAGTAGCAACCATGGCATACATGAGACTGCCACAAGTTGAAGCATACGGAACCTTGGCCATATCAGCCCTGTCTCTATCTGACTGTGGGCTGTCCATAGCACTGAGTTTCACATATGGAGGCAAAGGAGTACTAGTCTTCTTCCCCCCGTCCATATTGAACCTCTGCAAGACTTTGCCAATGTATTCCTTCTGAGACAAATACAACACATGCTGATTTCTGTCCCGAAGTATCCGCATACCCAAAATGTGATTTGCTTCACCCAAATCCTTCATATCAAAGGTTTGATGCAGCCTTTGCTTCAAGGCATCCATCTCCTTACGAGATTTCCCGGCAATCAACATATCATCAACATACAAGATGAGGATCAATAGACTGCCATCCAAAGCTTTCTTGGTGTACAAGCATTGATCTATGTCACTTCTCCTGAATTTCTGGGATTTCATGAATGTATCAAATTTATGATATCATTCTCTTGGTGCCTGTTTGAGCCCATAAAGACTCTTTTTCAGCTTGCATACAAGCTTCTCCTTTCCACTTACTGCATAACCCTCTGGCTGTTGCATATATATCTCCTCATGGAGATCACCGTGAAGAAAAGTAGTTTTCACATCCATTTGAATCAAGTCCAGATCATCATGCGCAACCAAAGCTAACACAGCTCCAAGTGTGGTCATTTTGACCACTGGAGAGAAGATCTCATCAAAGTCCACACCATATTCCTGCTTGAAGCCCTTAGCCACTAACTTGGCTTTGTATCTTGGCTTTGCATCTGGTGCAACTTTGAGCCTGTATACCCATTTGCATGGCAAAACCTTCTTGCCTGCAGGCAAATGCACCAACTTCCAAGTTCCATTTTTATGCAGAGAATCCATCTCTGACTTCATGGCACGCTCCCAAAGAGCTTTGTCTGCCCTCTGTAAAGCCTCCTTATAACATGAGGGCTCCCCACAGTCAGTGAGCATCAAGTAGTCAACCCCTGGAACAAACCTGTCAGGGGCTCTGGAGGGTCTAGTGGACCTCCGTACCCAATGACCATCATTTGCAGGTTGCTGTCCAGCCTGCATATCACCCATTGGTGGCTCCTGTTCCATGCCATAAGGCTGAAATATCATGCCCGGTATCTCCTCTAACTGTGGTATATCCATGGGGATATCTTCTGCCATCTCTGGCTGTCCATTTGGACCATTTTCAGCACCATTTAAGGGCTGGTTTTCCTGCTGTAATGGCTGATTTACAGCCCTTTGTTGTTGTCCATGATGTCCATCATCATCAAAGATGACTCTGCCAGGCTCCTGTTGCCTTGCAGGCTCCTTATACATGCATGTTTCATCAAAAATGACATCATTGCTGCGTATGATCTTTCTATTCATGGGATCCCAAAGTCTATACCCCATTTCACCTCTGTCACCATATCCTAGGAATATGCATTTGTGAGACTTAGGATCAAGTTTGGTGCGCATTTCCCTGCGTATGTGCACGTACGCAACGCAACCAAACACTCTCAAGTGCTTGTATGACGGAGGCTTCCCTGTCCATACTTCTTCTGGCACTTTCCCACCAAGCCTCGTGTTAGGTGACCTGTTTATAAGATGAACGGCTGTCATAACAGCTTCAGCCCAAAAACCATGAGGTAATGCAGCATGTGACAACATAGAACGGACCTTCTCCTGTATGGTCCTATTCATCCTCTCTGCTGTCCCGTTTTGTGGAGGATCATAAGGAGTAGAGAGCTCCCTCTTGATGCCTTTAGCATCACAAAAGTCCTGAAACTGTTTGGACATATACTCTCCACCATTGTCGGAACGCAAAGCTTTCAGTGTTTTGCCAGTTTGATTCTCAACAAGAGCAACAAACTTCTGAAACACTGAGAATGTATCACTCTTCAAACGAAGAGGATAGACCCACACCTTGCGTGTGGCATCATCAATAAAAGACACAAAATATTTTGCCCCTCCCAAAGAAAGCTGAGGCATCTCACATACATCTGTATGCACAAGCTCTAACTGAGCATCTTTCTGTCCAAGAGCTTTCTTGTGGGGGCACTGTAGTTGCCTACCATATATACAATGCTCGCGAAACTGAAAACTTGAAAACTTTAGAGAAGGCAAGTAACCCAAACGAGACAATTGCTCCATTCCTTTGACACTCATGTGTCCCAACCGGCTATGCCACATAGAAATTTCCGGC
The DNA here is from genome assembly GCF_041138505.1 of Cibotium barometz. Classification (NCBI taxonomy): domain Eukaryota; kingdom Viridiplantae; phylum Streptophyta; class Polypodiopsida; order Cyatheales; family Cibotiaceae; genus Cibotium; species Cibotium barometz. Next base: position 55,754,051 of record NC_141048.1, on the reverse strand, counting down.
AGCTCGGTTGCATTTACATTAGCATGGTGACAAACACCTGCATGCATGAAATAAAGAGTGTCCACCTTAGAGCCTCTGGCAACAACCAGTGAGCCCTTACTAATTTTCCACTTTCCACTACCAAATGTGGTAACATAATCAGCATCATCAAGCTGTCCAGTAGAAAGCAGATTCTTCTTGATCTCAGGCACATGCCTGACATCATGGAGCATAAGCTGTGAGCCATCTGAAAACACAAGCCTCACATCACCTCTGCCAAGAATCTTGCATGCATGGTTATCACCCAAATAAACCACTCCTTCATTGCCAGCAGTATACCTGACAAACAAGTCTCTGCAACCTGTCACATGAAAGGAGGCACCTGAATCAATGATCCATGAGTGCATACCATGACCACCTGTAAGAAGTGAATGGGCATCAAGTGAAGACGTAAATAGGACCTCATCCTCACTGCCACCTGCATGTGACACATTGATTTCTTCAATCTTGACTCCACTTTTGCCCTTTGGCTTTACATCTTTGGCTTCATCTTTCTCTTTGTCTTTGCCTTTTCCCTTTTCCTTTTGATCATTTTTCCATTTGTAGCATTGCTTTTTAATGTGTCCCTTCTTGCCACAATAATGGCATTCCAAATCCTTTTTGGAGCGAGACTTGCTCCTTCCCCTTTCTTGGCTTTTCCCCCTTTGCTGGGATCTCCCACGTGCATTCATTGCATTGGACTTTCCAACAGAGTTGTTTTTCCTGTTCATCTCTTCTTGAAGAAGAGCACCCTCAACATCTGCATATGACAGCATAGCATTCGAATTGCTAGTGGCTGTCCTGAATGTGTCCCAACTCTCTGGCAAAGTGCATAACAGAAAAGTGGCTTTGAACTCATCGTCCATTGCCAACTTTTGATTAATGACCTGGCTGACAATAGCATTAAACTCATTTAGATGGGCTGTCATAGACGCCCCTTCCTTCATCTGAAGACCTATGAGTTTCTTCAACCAATACACTTTGCTTGAGGCACTTTGTTGGGCATACAAGTCCTGCAATCTCTGCCACATTCCCCAAGCTGTCTTCTCTTCACGAATGCTGAAAAGTAATGAGTCTGACACAGACAACATGATAGTAGATCTTGCCAGCTCATCCATATCTTCCCACTCTTCAGCAGTAAGAGAAGCGGGCATTACACCCCTTTCTTTGATAGGCTTGTGCTACTTTTTCTGGAGCAACACATTGTAGCACTGGGTTTGCCAAATATCATAATTATGCGAGCCTCCAAGCTTCTTGATGTGAAGCAATGAAGAGCTCTCACCTGTGGTTGCCATAGCAATATGCAACCTGTCAATGACTGTCTCCCTGCAAAATGTGCAAACACTGCACCAAAAGCACACAAAGTGCTCACAGTTGTTCTCCCAAGCTTTATCTCCCACTGCGGAAGCAAGAATGCAACTTTTCTCCCACTGTATGTGATGAAATCACCAAAATCTGGTTGCTGCAGATTTTGGACAGCACCTTAAATGTGCTCTATTGCCCTTCCAAAGTACTGTACAGCAGTACTAAGTGCTCACCTGTGATGTACCAAACCTGTACCGGCAAGTACAGCAGCTGAAATTGAACCTTTTGGTCACTCAAAACAGTGTACAGCCATGCCAAAACTTGCACAAAGCTGTGCCAAATCTGTACCAGCAGGTACAGTAGCAATAAATGCTCTCCTGGCTGTCCAAATGAGTGAAAATCAGACTTTTACAGTCCTGTATACTGCATACAACAGTCCCGAACAGAAATTGGGCAAAAGCCCCTTAACTGCAAGCTGATTTTTGAGGATTCAAGGCATAAATGTCTTGCCTGCTGCTTTGCCAAGCTCAACAAGCATACGAACTTGAAAAGCCCCTTGATTTAAGATCAATTTTTGATCATACATGGTACATTGACGCACATGAAGGCATCCAGAGTGTTCACGATGCTTCCCCCTGGCCACATATACATTAAATACATGAAACCCCCTTGATTTACAGGCACATTGAGTGCTTGTAAGGCACCAACACATTAACCACAGCATCAACTGCGATTGCCTGCATGCAAATCAACCAAATCGGCACAAAAGCCCCTTGATTTGCACTGCAATTTGCTGCAATTTTGCCCAAATGTGCGATTTCTCACATCATACAGCATGTATGAGTGCTTAATTGCACAATTACATCAAAAGCCCCAAATTTCAACATCCAATTTCTTGCAAATTGATCCTGATGGTGACCAATTTCCTGCAAATTGATCCTGATTGTGACCAATGTCACCCAATTTTGCCAATTTTGCTCAAAAATTGAGCAATTGGGCACCTGTACCTGCTCAATTGTTGATTGTACTTGCTCAATTGCAAATCCCAAAAAAAAATTGAAGCAAAATACCTTGTAATTTTCTGAATTTCTCTGATCTGCAGGCTGAATTTATGTGCAGATATTGAAAGAGCAGCTGTAATAATGTAGGCAGCAGTTCCTCAGGTGGGAGCTCCTTGCTGGGAACGATGCCTAAGAAGGCATGCATAATCTCCAGGAATGCTGCTAGTTGCAGAGGGCGAACCAAGTCCCCAGCAGCATCAAAAGGCTCTGTCGATGGATTGCTTGCCAAATGCCTGCGCAACAGATATGGACGAAGAGGGCAGGATAGGCGACACGAGCTCAGAGGGCTTCGGAAGAGGAGGCGACGAATAGATCGAAGGCTCTCTCGCACGGCGTTCAACTACTGCAGCTGCACGCGGTGGAGAGGCGCCACTGCTCTTCCTTCTCGCTCGCTTGCCTCTGCCTCCCCTTCGCGCTGCAGGTGCTCGCGCTACGAATCTTCGCTCCGATGGACTTGCTCGGGACAGCTCCGTCGGATCCAGCGCTACACGTACTCGCTCACGTAGCTAGCCGTCGACCAAATTGCCACGCTGCCTTCGTGTCCGCCTGGAATTCTTGCTGCCGCCCAGCGCTGAAGTGCGCTTGCTGCTCGAGAGTTTTACGCCTTGCTGCTGTAGGCGCCTGGCTGTGTGCAAAGCGATGTTGGGCAGACCAGCGTGGCTGCTGGGCAGCCCACGCTCACACTGACTGGGTCACGCCGACAAGCTAATTCAGCCCTCCAGGTTCCATGGAGCTACACACACACAGCCTGCATAGCAGAATTTGAGCCACGCTTTCCTCTTTGATGGCAGGGCGTTTCTGAAGAAACTCAGCTACAGAGGATCAAGACAGCAACCTATGCTTTGATACCAGTTGAATGGGAGAAACAGGAATTAGGGTTAGGTTAGAGTATTCATGTGGGAGACATACACAGAGAGAACAAGGGAGAGAGAGAGAGAGAGAGAGAGTTGTGGGGATAAGTCAACTCATGAGGCATGAGTGTGTGACTCCCCTATCACACATGTATATTGCACTAGTACACATAGTGCACTTAGTACATTAAAAGTACTAAGTGTACTATGTACTATAACTTATGGGCTTGTACACACTATAAGGGTGGGCATAACGCCTTTACCCCAACATCAGTAGACTTAAGGAAGTACTGGGTGGAACATATCAGTTAGTTACTCCTCAAGAAATTATAGATGTCCAGGATATGACATTTGTTCCGCACGAACCTGAAAAGATTCTTGGATTTCGTGAACGAAGATTGCGTAATACGCTTATCACGGAATACAAGATCAAGTGGAAGGATCGTGTTGAGGAGGACGCTACATGGGAGACATTGACTTCTCTTCAGAGAGATTACCCTGGCTTTTTAGTGAGCTCAGGAGTGAGCTCTTAGAGGAAGGGGAGTATGTCATGTGCACAGTGTGTATCTACCGTGTGCTATACGCATGCAAGACTAGTTTCGAGGCTTGGGGAAGCTTGGAACTAGACAGGCTGATTGACGAGCTGAGTTAGGGAAATACTAACGGGCGGGCACCCAAGTATGGACGGGCGGGCAGCCAAGTGTGGACGCCCGATGACCGGCCAAGAGCCTATAAAAGGGTGGCCAAGGTTAGTTATTGTATTATAGAGAGTCTCGCGAGTTTGTGAGAGCTCTATGGTCTTGGAGCCTGGATCTAGTGCAGACGTGCACCTGCTTTATGCAGCCGAGGCCGGCAGCAGTCTCGAGGCCCGCGAGGGCAGGTTCGTGGCGGTATGGGACGTCGCGAGGAGGAGATTGGTCGGTACGTCATCCTAGTTAGCTCAGCTCGTGGCTCGGTGGGGATAGCCAAGACTGTGGGCTTGCCCACGGCTGTCATGGTTGGGAGGTGAGTCAGGCCTGCACCCCCTTGCTTGTTTGTTTGTTCGTTTGTTTGCAGGATTCGAGTTTCGAACCAAGATCGATCACGAGGGGATCCGTGGGGATTTGACATTAGGGGGTTCCGGATTAGTGGTTGCCGCATACCCTCCTCTGAGGGCTACGAGAGCTAACTGCCTAAGGGCTGGCCTGCGGTGATCCCAAGCTCAGAGTAAGTTGGCTGCAAATCTGTCCTCAAAAGTTGGGCTGAATCCGTGAGCCCGAATCTCTGTGAAGATCCATTTGGTACTCGGCGGCTAGGTGCCCCCTAGGCTCAGGGTACGGGCTGAAGTTTGGGCCAAGAGGAAGTCCTTCCAAGGCTCACCACCGAGAAGGAGTCCACTAACAATCAACTTGCCTGGTAGGGCGTGGCTCTGAATAGCGGGGTAAATGATACCTAGGCCCTCTCTTCGTCGTGGCTGAATGATCACTCTCCATGCCACCTTGGCTCGGGTAGGCCTCCCGTCATTGCCGGCCCACAAGAAGTTTTGGATCAACCGTTGTACCTGACCAATGCATGCTCAAGAGAAGGCCCAACAAGTAGTAGTGTACCACATGGTGGCAAGGACCCGGTTCGCCCCCACCACTTGATGAGCTAAGGAGAGTCTCGCAAAACTCCAGTACAAAAGCTTCTTCCAAATGCTTAGAAGAAGAGGGGCGAGTTGTTGCACTGGAGAGATGTCGATGCCCACCTAGCATCCAAGATAGCGGATTGGAGTGCCCCTTCGGATCCGCTGGAAAGCCTTGATTGGGTGCCATGTTGGGGCGGGTGCATAGCCTACCCAGAAACCACACGACTTGTGCCAGTTGATGTGGCTCTTGATGCGTGACAAAAGATCTTGATCGCCCTAGCGAATCTCTGGAGATTCCCAACATCTCTTGAATGGTAAGCTGTTGTGTCATTTGCAAACTCTGAGTCAAGTAGCTATCTCTTGAGTATGGAGGGGGAGACGCAATCCGTGGAGCCCCGTCTCCTGAGCTGAGAGAAAACTGCTCATGGCCTCTTCGACGAATAGGAAAAGGTAAGGTGCCAAAGGACAGCCCTGTCAGGACTAAGCGGGAAGGGGGAATATGTCGCCTTGGGAAGCTGGGCTTCTTGAATGAGAACCTAACTGTGAGAGGTTGAGTAAAGTCCTGAAACACCACGGATCCACTCCATTGGGAACCCCATCCTCCTCATCATGCCCTCTAGAAACCCTGTCATAAGCTTTCTCAAACTCTAGGAGTAGCACTGTGAGGTTCTGCTGTCGCATCCTGGGAGAAGCTGTCGCCTCCCAGAAGGTGAAGATGTTGTCCAGAATACTTTGATCTTGAACAAAACCCGTCCGAGTGTCATGGATCAAATCAGGGAGGAAAGGCTGAAGTCTCTAGCTGATGGCTTTGGCCAAGATCTTGTATGTGGTCCCAAGCAAGGTGATGGGTCTCCACTACTGGATTTCCAATCTGTCACCGCCCTCCTTAGGAATCAAGTGTATCAAACCCTCTGAAAGCCTCTCTTGCATGGCACCTGTGGTCATAATCTCATTGAAGGTTGCTTGAAGGCCGCCTTCCATGAGGTCCCCAGTGGCGAAGAAAGAAAGAAATTGGAAGCGCGTCCGCCCTTGAGCATTTGCCTCTAGGAAGAGCTGTCAATGCCTCCGCCAACTCCTTTGCAGTGAAGGGAGTCAATAAGAAGGACTGAAGAGTGGAGGGAACCACCTCTCGTGTGTGCCGCCAAACCCTCTCGCGCGCGTCCATCACCTGTGGGGATAATGGGGCACTTGTGAGGAGAGTTTGGAAAAAATCTATGGTGATGGCTCTCACATGGGGGGGGGGGGGATGTCTCCATCCTGGCCAAGCAACCTGCGAATACCATCAGTCAGTCTGTGGGGGCATGCTATCTCAAAGAAGTCTCTTGTGACTCTATTGCTGGCCTGGGTCCAAAAGGAGGCTCTTGCATGGTACGTGTACTCCACCCTCCTCTCCTCCATAGATCTGATCTTCGTACAGGCGACTGTGAGCTAACTCTCGATCCACGGGCTGTCGGGGGAACTCTCTTGAAGCCGCTGGAGAGAAGCAAGACCCCTCCTTAGGCTCCTCTCTTGCTCATGAAATCCCTCCAATCTGCTATGAGCTGCGGCCTGCTGCCTCTTGCAAAAATCTGTCGATCTCACCAAGGCCCGCATCCAAGGTGCACTTGGTAGAGCCTGAAATAAAATCCAGTCCCGCCCATATCTACTCTATTTTGCTGCAGATCTCGGGGTCCTATATAAGGCTGTTCGGAATCCTAGTGCTCGCGTGCTTGTCCCGCCTCCAGGGGTCCTCTAAGGACATGTAACATGCAGCGGAAGTATTCGTAATTAAGGATCTTGTCACACAAGTCTCACACCGCCTTCTGTATCCTGAGTTTCGTGAGTTTAGCAATCCACTTTTATGACTTCAAACTTTAAGAGATTTAGAGAGAAAGAGAGAGAGAACTGTACACCAGATTGGGTCCCGAATTACCCACTGAAGGGCCCCCTATCCCGTTACCGGAATAGTATTTGCTTTTATTACTTTGAAGAGAATGACTTTGGGCTGACGATAAGCCAAACGCAAGATCTCGGAGGACCAAGAGTCGGGCTGAACTGTACACGGTAGTAGAAGCACCAATGATGACCGATCTCGAGCCTATGCACTCTTCCCAATGGAATGAGGGAAGGCTGCAAATCTGAGGCTGAGATATGGACTGTTTGGGACTGTTCTAGGCTACGTATGAGTGCTGAAAATGAATGAATGCATGCAGCTTACCTTCACCAGAGTGTTGGAGCAAAACGATGATGATATGAATGCTGAAACCTGGTTGCAAGCAGAAAACGCAAGGTCTTCTGATGGGCTGAATGCTGTGAACTGTTGCGTTTTGCTGAAGGAGGCTGAATACTCATGCGTTGATGTTCCTAGATGCTGTAGGATGAAATGCTTGCTGAAAACGCTGAAGGCTGAAGTGCTCTATGGGCTGAATGGTCAATTGTTTATGCTCCTTGTGCTGAAGGCTAAAACGCTTGATGGCTGAATTATGAGATGAATGAATGATGCTATTTATATGGGCTTTGATGCCGGTCAGCTGGCTACAGAGCTGGTCGACTGCATCATGAATTCTACATGACTGTGATAAATGGATAAATAAATACCAATAAATATGGGAAAAATAATGGAATAATGCTGAATAATATTCTGATGCTTCTGCCATGGTCTATGTGGTCTTATGTGCCTATGGGATGGATGATATGCAAAATGCAACCGTGAATGATATGCAAACCCTAAGGCTTTTATGACTTCTATATGAATGATTCTCTCCAAGTGGGTTAAGGGACTTTCTCTGACTGACTGACTGTCTAAGGTTGAGGAATGACCTTTGTAGGTTGTGCCTGCTGACATATCGTGGATTGAGGATTACAATGGGGCCACGACGTACGACAAATATCATCCTAAAGAATTCTAATAGTGTTTAATGCTGCACTGATGATGACGAGCCATCTTGTCACAGTGTAGAGTGCATGTGATAGGACACAATAATCGGACCGTGATCAGAAAAAGTATTGCTTGCCAAGATGTTGATCATACCCCCATGGCCGCAAGCCCACTCATCCACATAAAACCTGCCAAGTCGAGAGAGGTTGGGGCCAGTGCTCCTCCTATCAGACCGCGAGAAGCATAGGCTCCTGGGGTTGCATCCAAACTATGGGAGATGCGAAGGGTCCTATCCCCAGAGTGCTAGGATCAACTCCTCCCATGCAGAGTACTCTGCGCTTGAGACTGTAGCCGTGCCTCCTTCGAGCCCATCCTCTGTAGCCTCAATTATGTTAAATTCTCGACCCATGCACCAAAAGTCAGCTTGAGGAAGGGCCTGACGGACTGTGCTTTGTGCTCTAGAAGATGGCTCTACCTGCCGCAGTGTTGGGGGCATAAACATTGAGGAAGCCCACGCAGTCCTCTCCAACCATAATGGTAACCGTTGTTCCAAGAGGAAAAGAATGTCGATGGGTCCCCCAATTGTAGCTCTATGAAGCTCTCCTCTGAGTATGCCTCACCTCTGAAAGCACTGAGGCCCCCCTAAACCCTGAATGTTCCATGAGGCTATCCACATATCTATCTCTGTGGGAGGCGGAAGTATCGGAATTGCCCTCCACTCGAAGAGTCTTGGGCGTGGGTTTAGATGGGGAAAAATCACAATCAGTCCAAGGGCGAAGGCGTGTAAAGTGGGCGCAGATCCTGTCCTCCATGTGTCGCCACTCTGTTTGAGCGCGAGAGTAGGCATGCCCCGAACTCCATTGATCATGAGCTATCTGTAAGAAGGGGGGGGGGTATTGCAAGACTGAGATAGAAGGAACACAAAGAGCAACACCTCCAAGCTGGAGGCCACCACTCCCCATCGTGGTCTCTATGGCTCGAGCCTCCAAGCTCCATCCTAGCCAAGGCCTAGAGGCGGGTGAGCCCATGGGTGATGCGAAGATTGTGAAGATGGTGTGAGAGCTCTACTGCTTGCCCCTGGATAGCGGCAGCCACCGACTCCGAGTCCCACTCCGTCTCTGGGGCTGCACTCAAGGGAAAGGAGGAGATCATCGCGCCACTCTTTGGCGTAGAAGGACTGGAGTGATGAAACACCACACATATCCGAATGGGAGCTACTGTCTCCTCAAAAATATCTGTCCCTTTCATCGGAAGACATTGAAAGAAACTATAATCCACAGGTAGCCCCAAGATCTTGGGGGCTCCACCTAGGGACTTTGGCGGGAGAGCCCTCATCGGGAAAGCAGCGATGGCCATCTCTACCGGCTCCGAGAATCGATGAATCAAGCAGCGATGCGACTGTCTCCGCTGCGGGTTGGGTGTTGCTGGAGGGCGATGGGAGTGCTCTGGAGAGGCGGAGGGAGGAGGGAGTGCGGGCTCAAAGGTAGAGGATGGGGCAGAGGGGACTGACGCGGGAAGAGTTGGAGGCGAGGATGGAGGAGGAGGAGGAGGAGGAGGAGGAGGAGGGGGGGGTGGGAGGGGGAGAAGAAGGAGAAGGGAGTGGTTGGGAGTGATTGATCGGAGAGGGAGGTTGCTGGGAGGGGCTCGCCGGGGGCTTAGTGGGACTAGTTGACCTCACTAGAAATTGAGAACCGGAGGAGGAATCTCGGCGGGGAAGCGGTCGCCAAACCAGAGGGACCCTTGTAGTGACTGGAAGGGGGCCATCGCCGACGGTACGATAAATGCTTGAAATAGTTCTCTGACAGCACCGAATCCTCTTGTACTTTGCCAGCTTGGCCCGCGCGGTGGCGACGCTTAACTCTGGTCGTCGGTTGATGGCCCTGACGTGGGCCAATGGTCCGCCACTCTCCGGCAACAGGGTCGTCCACGGTCGGGTCTTGGTGCTCAGTTGCCTGAGAGCTTGCCTCTCTCTCTACACCCCCTGGTGAGGATTTGAATGGGGATGCCAGGGGAGGGGGGGACACTAGACTCGCGCCGAGGGCAAGATTTGGTGAGGTGGGCCATCTGTCTGCAAATGAAACACTGGCCAGGAAGGCCCAAGTACTCCACTCATTGAATGATGGGGTCACCCATGGGATAGATATGACATGGAGCATAGTCTCCGGCGAGGTAATATAGATGCAAAGGGATGGAATCCCGGCCACCTGTGCGAGAGACGAGGTGGCCCGCGGGGGGGAGGGGATTCCACCATTCTCCCAATGGCTTCATTGATCACTGGGAGAAGAGGAAGGTATTCCTTCTTGAGACCTGGGAAGCATTATGTCACTTGGAAGCCCGACACGCCAGCTAGTGGGTCGGACATGGGGTCAAAGTTGTGTTGCTACCGTGCAAAGAAGGCCTGGGCCATACGCACTGCAACGGGGCTCAACTGCATGACTATCTCTCACGCCGATGGTGAATACCAGAATAGGCCGAGACTTGCCGAGTGGAGAATGCCCCAAGAACTAAGAAAGTTGCTGGAAGAAGATGGAGGGGCAAAGAAGCCGGAGTAGAGGCTACAGTGGGGGAGGCGGCGGGGGGAGAGGGGGCGTTGGGGGGGGGGAGAGTAGGAGCAGACCGTGGGGGTGAGAGCGGGGCAATGAGGGGGATGGAGGGGGGAGACGCAGGCAAAAGCAGGGAGTGAGGAGGGCTACAGGTAGGTGGCGAGGGGACATGGCAAAGAGGGGGGGGGGTGCAAGCGAAAGAGAGGGGGGGGGGGAGGGCACATGCATCAAGAAAACGCTCACAGATCCACGCTACGAGGGATTGTTGAATCCCCACCTATGGAGGGTTTCTTTGGAGATTTGGTTGGTCAAGGAGAACAACAACTTGAGTAGCAGGTTGAGTATTTTGTTCTCATTTTCAGTCACATTTTCACCAGGGGAACGGGAACGGGCCAAAAGGGGGGAACGAGAACGAGGGGGAATGGAAAGGGGGAACGACCTAGATAATTCCTAGAAATGACAGTAAATCTTAACATATAGTGCTCATTTTAAAACCCGTATTATGTAACCTTATAACAAATAGAATTTCTTAAAGTTTGGATATAATCAAATCAGAGACACACTAAAGTCTAGTGCACCACACAATTTGCATGGCTAGATACTAATAGATCTCAGAGGTCAAAATAAATTAGCCCACATTATACATGACATAAGTGACAAAAGACACAAAATGTGGCCCACGGCCTAGATAGAAGAAACAACCCAAGTCCAGAGTCCAAGCCTCAAGGTGACATGCAAATAGTAACGAGATATCATGCATGGCTACTTCTAGTGATGCCTTCAAGGAGACTATCATCTATGTCATCCAAGAAAGCCATATCATCAAGACCAACATTTGTAGCATCCAAATCTTCAGCCCCATCTTGACCAGGATCTGCAAGTCCATGTGTCTTCTCATCATCTGAGGACTCCTCATCAAGCAATATAAACTTCTCTGGTTTGGGAGAAGCCATATCACCAAGCAAGCGCAAATTAGCACTTACAAAAATCAAGTCATTGATTTGTTTTGTCCCAAATTTGTTCCTCTTCTTGGATGCAACATGGCCAAATACACTCCATAGTTACTCAATCGGAGAGGAGCTTGCACCTTGAGACAAGATCCTTATTGCCAATGATTGAAGCTCTGGTGTACGAGCCCCATAATCCTCCTATCATAAAGCAGTCCCTATCTTAAACCTGTCTCTTTGTGCATCGGCCAATCCAAACCTTTCCAACTTGCTGCGATAAAATCCAAGTTGGTCTTTCACCAACCTTCGTTTGTCTGCATCACGAACCTGCCTAGAAAGCACTGTATCCCAACCATCCATCACCTCATCATCGGGCTCTTGTCCACATCCTTGGAGTTTGGGATCCAAGACATACGTAGCAGCATGCATGGGAGAATGATAACCATTCCATCGTGCTTCACATAATTCAAGAACCTCTGCATATTTCTCATCAGACTAGCTCATTGCTCCTATTTTCTTGATCATTCGGTCAACCCCCTCATAAACCTTGCCAATGCATGGCTCTCGTCCATTTGCAATCCGCATCAAGCGCATGATCAACTTCATCACAGCATTGATAGTGTTGACTTCATCCCAAAATGTGAAGGCTTATATGGTTCTCGCAACCTCTATGCCGGCTCTTGACCGAGAAAGAGCCCATCCCATCCACTCATTGCATACAACCAATTATTTCAAAGGCAAGTTCACTTTGGATAACCTCTTCATCATGAGAAAGTTATAACCAAAGCGTGTCTTCGAGTACTTCAAGGGATCCTTTTTGGGCGATCTCTTGCGGAATTCATTCAAAATAAACTGATAGTTTTGAATAAAGCTTATTATCTCCTTGCCTTTTTGAATGTGTGGATCAACCCATGGCAAGCTTGCAATATCCTTTAGTAAGTTGCTCAAACAATGAGCAAAGCATGGACTAAATGTGATATGCAAATACTTGTCTTCAAGCTTTAGACCAGCTGCTCTATTTGTTGCCTCACCATGAGCTAAGAGCTGAATAACATTTTGCGGGCAAACTTTCTCAATACCTTGGGCCCACTCTTCCACAAGCTGATCTGCAGTTTTTCCAGTCCCAGAAGCATCATGTGAGGAAATGAATTGCATTCTTCCTCGAGAATAAGCAACCATGCCATGAATGGACCTTTTTCGAGTGTCACTCCAGCCATCTGCAATCAGTGACTTTCATGCACAGATTCTAAAGCACATTCAATTGCAGGTTTCACCTTTTGCAACAAGGTGGTGTGTAGTGTCTCATACAAAGGAGGCTCGTATGTTGGGCCATAACGTGCAATCTCCTGGACCATTTCAATAAAATATGGGGACCTGGCAACATTGAATGCTACATGATAAAGAACCTTGCAAGAGCTGCATCTACCCTCTCTTTCTTGCGGGGATCCCGAGCTGCTCCCAAGGTTTGCTGCTTGCCGGAGCTTGCATCCATAGGCTGCGAATCTTGGGAAAATGCAAAGCTCCCAAGTCCTCCATATTGCTGTCCATCTCCCAAGTGTACATCTTCCCCATGTCTACTGAAGTAAGATGCATCAATTGCCAGTTTCTTTCGTGCACATGCTTTCTCCTCTTCACTTGGGTACTTTGCGAAAAGCTTTCTACGCATTTCAGGTGTTGTCCTTGGGCATTTGTTCACTTGTGCTTTTTCATTGTTTACATGACATAGATGTGCTCTCACACGGTTTGCTCCTCTTGACTTCTCTTTGTTACATTGCTTGCATTTTCATCGTGTTGCATCTCCCTTCGATGAATACCGTTCTAGGCTTTCAACCTCGTCCCACCAAGTAGCATTCAAAGCTGATCGCTTTGAGCATGAGGAAGCCATGATTTCCACAAATTCAGGCAACGAGTTGATTAGACTTTCAAAGTTATCCATGAGAAAGAGAGTGTGAGAGAAATGAGTCCTTTTTTTGTCTACTGTATAATGGGGAGAGACTCGAGAGTCGAGAGAGAACAAGGAGTTTCAATTTAACTATTTGCTGTAAATTGTGGAGACTGTGACATATGTAATTTTTAAAAGACTAAAAGTTTCAAAGTTCAAACTAAGAAAGAGAGAGAGAAAAGCTTGTTGCCTTGCCTTGTCACTGTTCGAAGATGATAGGAGTCTGAGTCTTGACTGTTGACATGCTCTGTCAACACTGAAGTGTGAAAAGCACTGGCTTGGACTTGGAGGTTGGTACACATGTCATGGGCAGGGGCAATTGGTTGTAGCAGCGAGGGATCCATCTCAGTCGTCCGAGGTCAAACGTGCATTGTTCTACACAGAAGTCCAAGGTCAGGTGTGCATTGTCCTACACATGAAACAGTGCCAGTCCGCGTGTAAGTCTCCCTCTGGAATGATGTCAGTGATTTTGTGTATCTGGTATGGTATCGGATGCCAGATCATTGTGTAGATAGTTAGGGTTTGCTTTTAGGAATAAGGGCCAGCCCATAGGGCTACCCCAAGTCTTAGTGTGGGCATGGGGATGGTGTGAAACCAGACCCATGAGGGCCAGGAAGGAAGGCCCTGGCTGAACCCACCAACCATGGAGAGGCTGAAGGACAGCCCTAGGGGCATGCCAAGGGCAGCCAACAGTACATGAAGCATTTATATGGCTGTAGGGCATGCATGGGGCAGCCCATACAGGCTGCCCAGCCCACAGACTGCCTGCAAAACAGTGTCCAGCCCCTATAGATTCAGGCACATGATGCCCAGCCAGCCATGAAGAAAAGCGCAGGCTTTTATGTGAATTTTCCAGCATTAAATGCTGAATTTACAGTCGTGGGACAAAAAGTGAACTGGCCGCCTGGATATAAGCTGGCCGACTGCTCATTGGGAGTAGTATAAATAGGAGAGCCACAATTCATTTGTGTTATCTCATATTTCACCAAGTGCTCAAGCAATCCAAGGGGCCAAGACAGCCAAGGCTTGCTAATGCAAAGGGGTGAAGGACCAAAGGTCAAGGGCAGGGATTTCTCAGCCAAGAAAGGTCAAGTTTTCTGTAATTTCTTTATAGATTTACATCATTCTAATAAAGCAAATACACCGTCCGTGGTGGGGGCCCTACAGAGGGTATTTGGGACCCAATACTATATCCTCTCCTCTCTCCCTCTCTCTCTATTTTCTGCACATCTTCATTCAGTTTGTGCGTTAATTCCGTCGTGAAAAGTGTGCTGATTTCTGAGCATTGAAGTTACCGATCTTCTCCAAAGCTTCCGCATGTTACATCTTGTGGCATCTTCCGAAGACCTTCTCGGTATTCAGATGTACCATAACTTCGCGAGCTTTGTGCCTTTTATAAGAAGGTTGTTCCTTTAGACTCTTTGGAGGATTTTTTGCAACATATCAGACCTGGTCCACCCATCTGGTGCTAAAGAGGAGGTGTTGGAAATTATTTCATCCTCAGATGGACTTTCTTATGCACATTCATTTGGCTCCATATGAGGCCCTGCATATGCATCTGCGCACTACATATTTTTTGCCTATTTTTAGACATTATTCCAGTTCTTTTGCATTGTCGGTGTCATGTGCACAGTGGGTATCTACCGTGTGCTATACGCATGCAAGACTAGTTTCGAGGCTTGGGGAAGCTTGGAACTAGGCAGGCTGATTGACGAGCTGAGTTAGGGATATACTAACGAGCGGGCACCCAAGTATGGACGGGCGGGCGGCCAAGTGTGGACGCCCGATGACCGGCCAAGAGCCTATAAAAGGGTGGCCAAGGTTAGTTATTGGATATAGAGAGTCTCGGGAGTTTGTGAGAGCTCTATGGTCTTGGAGCCTGGATCTAGTGCAGACGTGCACCTGCTTTATGCAGCCGAGGCCGACAGCAATCTCGAGGCCCGCGAGGATAGCTTCGTGGCTGTATGGGACGTCGCGAGGAGGAGATTGGTCGGTACGTCATCCTAGTTAGCTCAGCTCGTGGCTCGGTGGGGATAGCCAAGACTGTGGGCTCGCCCACGGTTGTCATGGTTGGGAGGTGAGTCAGGCCTGCACCTCCTTTGTTGGTTGTTCGTTTGTTTGCAGGATTCGAGTTTCGAACCAAGATCGATCACGAGGGGATCCGTGGGGATTTGACAGTGGTATCAGAGCATACCTCGTGAACGAGCAAGTTGGTAGGTAGAGAAGAAGAGGTCGAAGAACGGTATGTGTTAAAAAAGCTTGCTGTTTTTTTTGTGCATACTGCAGTTTTCAGATTTTGTATGTGTTTTTTCTTCATCAAAGAAACCCATGTTGATGGGAGATGGTAGGATTAGTAAGGGTTGATTGCTTTGCAAAGAAGGGGAGTCGTGTTGTGCAGTCGCATGAGAGAAAACAGAAAAAGAAAAAAAGAAAAAAAGCACGTTTATTGCTTTACGTTGAACGCTTGAGCGAGAGAGCACGTGTGAGAAGGTGGCTACGCGGACCGGTGGATGTGTTGGCATATTTGCAGGCAGTGGCTAACGGCGGGCTGGAGGCGCCTCAAACTAGGCGGCCAAGCAACCAGGCCAGGCCGGCGGCTAGGCCAGGCCACGTGGCCTTGTGGCCAGGCTAAGGCAGCCAGCCCAGGCGGCGCCTAGGCCAAGCGGGTAGCACCCAGGCCTACGTAGCCTAGCGCAAGCGGCCCAGGCCAGCGCTTACGCCAGCCACGCCCTGTAGGCGGCCAGCGTAGGTACCACATCCGGCTGACGTCGCAGGCTAGTGCGAAGGTCCTGGCGCCGGCAGTAATGACGACATCAGCGACTCGTCAGCAGCAGCATGCGCCGGCGGGCTAATCCAGGCGCCACCAGATTAGGAGGGAAGCAAAAAAAAAAAACAACGCAAGGGAAGCATTCTTTTTTTTTTGTGCTTTCGCTTTTGTTTTTTTAGGGGAGTTTAAAATTTTTTTTTTAAAGGTTTAAAAGTCCTGCTCTCTCAAAGGTTTCAAGATGTTTATTTTTTTTAAAAGAAAAGCGAATATATATATCCATATATATATATATATATATATTAAAATATATATATATATATATTTATTCACGAAAAAAAAAACACAAAAGCTAAAGCAAAAGCTAAGTCTAGCTTTTCGAGTTTTTTTTGGCTTTTGGGAAACCTTTATAAACCCCCTCACGTGGGCTTCTTGCCACACATCTCTCGAGCTCTCAAGCTCTCAAGTTTTCAAGCTCTCAAGCTCTCGAGTTCTCAAGTTTTCAAGCTCTCAAGCTCTCGAGTTCGCTCGCACTTTCATTGTGCAAAGATCGAATTTTCTCTCCACGTACCCTCTTCACGATGTCGACCCAAGAATCAGAGTTGGAGCCCCTCGTGGAACGCAAAGGCTTGCCGGCTACGGAAGGAACCGATGCCGATCTTTTTGACGAGTTTGTGTCAAAATCAGATTTCCAAGAGTTCAAAGTAGCTCTCGAAGCTTCTTCGTCGGAACGTCAGGCACAAATCGCAGCCCAGATGCAGGCTTTGCAGAACTCCATCGCTCTCTTAACCACTACCCTCTCTACTTTCTCGGGAATGGATACCTTGGCTTCTGCTTTAGGCCCCAATATTACTCCGGAACCGTTCGGGGGCGAGCAAAAGCAGAGAACCAAGGAGATCGTGGACACTTGGCTACACAAGTGGCAAGTTCACTTTCAGTTTCATCCATATGATGATGGAAAGAAGATACAGTTAGCAGCAGGTTTCTTGTCCGGCAAAGCTTTGCTTTGGTGGAAGGAACTGAACCCAAAGCCAACGACTTGGGCACAATTCGAAGACATTTTCAAGAAAGAATTCCTCAAGAAAGAGGATGACTACGATGTTGTTACCCGGTTTTCAGCTTTGACCATGACCTCGCAGCACCTCACTTATGAGGTCTACCTCCAGAAGTTCCGTGACTTGCAGATGAAAGCTACAAAGATGGATTCCACTACTCTTTTGGGGTTTTTCGTAGCTGGTTTACCCGACTCGTACCGATTACAGGTTAAAAATAACAAATGTAAAACTTTGGACGAGGCCATTCATTCAGCTCGTATCTATGATAATACGATGGTCTCTTCCAAGTCAAAACCCGTTACCGAGCACGGAAACAAGCATAAAAGAAAGTTCTCCGCACCTATGGCTAACACGACTGAAGGCAAGTCTTCGGACCAACCTTCGAAGAATACAAGTTCGACACCAGCGAAGAAGAAAAGACTCCTTAGGGCTTTGAAGCTCAAGAAGGAAGGACGTTGTTTTATCTGCGAAGAAAAAAGACACATGCGTAATGAGTGCCCGAAGAAAAAGGGTACCAAGTCAAACGCAGGACCCAAGCCAAAGGCAGCTAACCAGTTGTCTTTGACAGGTACGTCCATTACTGTACTTTCTCGCCCTAGTACTTGGTCTGATTGTCTGTTCAATTCTAAAGTATTTGGCATGCATGATCTTCTCCGAGTTTATGGAGAAGTGAATGGCTATAAAATTCACATTCTTTTAGACCCTGGCAGTTCGCATAACTTTGTTAACTACAAACTTGTGCAGAAATTGAGTCTTGATACGACACTGAGCGACCATATCTATGAGGTACGTCTACCTGCGGGCAGACAAGTTTGGGATCGCAAGGTGGAGCTGCTTCCAATCCAGATTCAGGACTACAAAGATACTCTGGAATGCTATGTTATGCATCTGGAAAATGTAGACTTGTTATTAGGGATTGAGTGGTTTAAGACTCTTGATGTCCAGATAGATTGGTCTAGTCATATTTTTTCTTTTCAGCATAGGGACACCAAGTATAGTATTTTAGGTGATTGTATTCATCCCTCTCAGGGACCTCTTGTAAATACTATTGATTTTGAAAATATAATGGATTCTTCTTTGTACACCGCTTTCCATCGTGTCTTGATTCCACTTTCTTCTTTTCTCATCCCTTCCTTGGATGTGAATGAATTAAGTGTGTTTGAAAGCAAAGAATTACAGAAGATACTTGATTCGTTTCAAGATGTATTTCCTAAGGAATTGCCATCGGGTTTACCACCTGAACGGACAGTAGATCATCGTATTGACTTGATCCCTGGTGCTCATCCTGTGAGTATTCCACCTTATAGGATGAGCCAAGCTGAGGAAGATGAGTTGGCTAAACAACTCGAAGATTATCTGAGGATGGGCCAGATCCGTCCAAGTAAATCACCTTGGGGTGCAGCTGTGTTGCTTAGGAGAAAGAAGGACAATACTTGGAGAATGTGTATAGATTACAAAAGATTGAACAAGCTGACAATTAAGAACTGTTATCCTCTCCCCGGATCAAATGACCTAATTGACCGGTTAGCAGGAGCGAAATATTTCACGAAGATAGATTTACGTAATGGCTATCACCAGATACGTATTCATGAAAGGCATGTCGAAAGAACCGCCTTTCGGACTAGGTATGGCCATTACGAGTTTCTCGTATTACCTTTTGGGTTAACCAATGCTCCAGCCACTTTCCAGCAAATGATGAACGATCTTTTTCGTGAACATTTGGGGAAATTTGTGGTGGTGTTCCTGGATGATATTTTGATTTATAGCCGTACTCTTGAGGATCATGTCAGACACCTCACGATTGTCTTATCTATTTTAAGACAGAATCGACTATATGCTAAGTTGAGTAAATGTGAGTTCTTTATGACCGACATCATTTACTTGGGACACAAGATCACTAGAGATGGATTGAGCATTGACTATGACCGAGTTCAGAAGGTTTTGGACTGGCCTATACCGCGAACAGTGAAACAACTTCGTTCTTTTCTCGGTTTTGTTGTTTTTCTTAGGAAATCTGTACGGGAGTACTCTCACCTCACACTACCGATGACCGACTTATTGAAAGGTCGTGGACGTAAGTCCAATCAGCCTATCACTTGGAATAACGATTTGGATATGGCCTTCAGACTTTTGAAAGATAAAGTCAGGGAAGCACCTATCTTAGGATTGCCTGATCCTAGTCGGCCTTGTGTTCTTGAAACTGATGCCAGTGACTATGCTATCGGGGCTGACCGGTTGCTTTTGAAAGCTAAAAGCTAGACGACACTCAATCTCGTTGGCCAACCCTTGAGAAGGAGCTTTATGTTGTGATTCATGCTCTCAAGGTTTGGAGACATTATTTATATGGTTCCAAGTTTGTGGTATTGACTAATCATCAGTCAATCAAGTATGTGTGTGATGCGGATAATTTGAGAGGCAGGAAAGCTCGTTGGGCAGAGTTAATGCAAGATTTTGATTTTGAGATCCGTTATCGGAAAGGGTCCATGAATAATATTGCAGATGTGCTTAGTCGGATTAGAGAGGTGAATACTTTGTCGTTCACCGAGATTTCTACTGACTTATTTCAGTCATTGAGAGGGCTTTGCAGGACTGATAGTTATTTTAGTCCATTTTTGCAGAAGATCCAGGACGGGAGCTCATTGATGGACCAAGACTCGGTGACTGAGCAGTCTACCATTCAGGCTGCAGGAGGTCAGTGGATGATTCGGAATGGTTTACTATTCCGTAATGACAAAATTTGTGTACCACAGATCCCGGACATTAGGTCGAAGATTCTGAGGGAGTGTCACGACGCCCCTTCTGTTGGACATCCTGGGGTACATAGGACGCTATCATTAGTGAAACACACTTTTTATTGGCCGAAGATGAAAGGGTATGTAGAAGATTATGTTCTCAAGTGTCAGATTTGTCAGGCAAATAAAGCTGAACGCTTTAGACAGGTTGGGTTGTTGCATCCTTTGCAAATCCCAGGTAATAAATGGGAAAGTATTTCCATGGATTTTATTACCGGATTGCCAAGAACACATCAAGGCCACGATTCTATTTGGGTTGTGGTAGATCGCTTGACAAAAATGGCTAGATTTTTACCGACCCGGAAGAATATTACAGCTACGCAATTAGCTCGGCAGTTTATCGAGCAATTGTTTAGACTGTACGGGTTACCGCAGGACATAGTCAGTGATAGGGACTCTTTACGAGTGATTTTTGGAAACTTATTTTCGAGAAGTTGGAAACAACTTTGAATTTGAGTTCCTTAGATCATCCTCAATCCGATGGCCAGACTGAAAGAGTGAATCAGATTTTGGAGGATATGCTTCGAGCATATGTATCCAAAAGACAGAGTTCATGGGAGGATTATCTTCCTATGTTAGAATTTGCATATAACAGTACTAAGCATACGAGTACAGGGTTTAGTCCTTTCATGCTTATGTACGGTTTTCAACCTAGATCACCTGTTACAGTAGGATTCTCAGGACTTCAGCATGATGCAGCACGTAATTTTTTGCAAGATATGGAGGAAATGTTACAAGTTGCAAAGGAATCTATTAGAAGTGCTCAAGACCGAGACAGGTTTTATTCTAATAGACATCGTTCACCTAGAGAGTTCTCTGAAGGAACGATGGTGTATTTGCGAGTTCTGAAAGATTCCGAGACTTTACGGACAGGTTGATCTCCGAAATTATCCCCTAGATACTGTGGACCATTTCGTGTTTCACGACGGATTGGTTCAGTTGCATATGAATTGGATTTGCCTTCTCATGTGAAAGTTCATCCTGTATTTCATGTCAGTTGAATGGGAGAAACAGGAATTAGGGTTAGGTTAGAGTATTCATGTGGGAGACATACACAGAGAGAACAAGGGAGAGAGAGAGAGAGAGAGAGAGTTGTGGGGATAAGTCAACTCATGAGGCATGAGTGTGTGACTCCCCTATCACACATGTATATTGTACTAGTACACATAGTGCACTTAGTACATTAAAAGTACTAAGTGTACTATGTACTATAACTTATGGGCTTGTACACACTATAAGGGTGGGCATAACGCCTTTACCCCAACAACCTCCCACTTAAAGGCAAAGTGCCCTTAAATGAAGGAAAAGAAAAAATCAGCATGTACATGATAATATACAAGGCCATATCAAGGCTGAAACTGGCCTCATCCAATGCCCATCAAGTGTCTGCAATGAGCAAACCGCTCCGGAGGCAAACTCTTTGTCAACAGATCAGCCGGGTTGTCATCCGTGTGAATCTTAACAAGCTGAATTTGCTTGTTCTCTATCACCTCTCTGATGAAGTGATACTTCACATCCACATGCTTCGTCTTTGCATGAAAAACAGGGTTCTTTGCCAACTGAATGGCACTTTGACTGTCACAATGCAACAATGGAATATCCCCTGTATAACCCAAATCAACCACTAACCGAGATAGCCATAATGCCTCATCTGCATCTTCTGCCTTTGCAGCCTCACTCTCAAGGTCACTGCCGGTAGCCGAGTCCTCAAATGCCTCATCCTCTAGAGGTGCAGGTGCACCACTAGTACTAGCCTCTCCAGAAGATCGTGTAGTGCGAGCCGGAGCCATGATCTCCTCATAGAGCATAGAATAGATGTCTCTCCTCCTGAGGAATGTCGGGAATCTCCTTGCACTTCATGATATCAATCTTATCTGGATTCACTTGGCGAGGCTCAATGGGATGACCCTTTTGTTCTAGCAATCAGAGATTGCAATGACAAAAGACAAGCCTCTCCAATTGTGCTGAGGAGAGTCTATTTCTCTTTTTCGTGTGAAAAAGAGCCCATGTACTCCAGTTTCTCTCACAAGGCCCTGAACTGCAATCCTGGGAGAGAATTCTCAATGCAATCCGTCTCTACATTGTACCAAAAAAAAAAAAAAATTGGATGATGAAAAAAACGCGTTTCATACAGGACGAAACGTTTCGTACGTTTCGAACCTGTATGAAACGCGTTTCTATGCAACTGTGGGTGGAAGGAACTGAACCCTAAGCCAACGACTTGGGCACAATTCGAAGACTTTTTCAAGAAAGAATTCCTCAAGAAAGAGGATGATTATGATGTTGTTGCCCGGTTTTCAGCTTTGACCATGACCTCGCAGCACCTCACTTATGAGGTCTACCTCCAGAAGTTTCGTGACTTGCAGATGAAAGCTACAAAGATGGATCCCACTACTCTGTTGGGGTTTTTCGTAGCTGGTTTACCAGACTCGTACCGATTACAGGTTAAAAATAACAAATGTAAAACTTTGGACGAGGCCATTCATTTAGCTCGTATCTATGATGATACGATGGTCTCTTCCAAATCGAAACCTGTTACCGAGCAGGGGAACAAGCATAAAAGAAAGTTCTCCGCACCTATGGCTAACACGACTGAAGGCAGTCTTCGGACCAACCTTCGAAGAATTCAAGTTCGACACCAGCAAAGAAGAAACGACTCCTTCGGGCTTTGAAGCTCAAGAAGGAAGGACGTTGTTTTATCTGCGAAGAAAAAGGACACATGCGTAATGAGTGTCCGAAGCAAAAGGGTACCGAGTCAAACGCAGGACCCAAGCCAAAGGCAGCTAACCAGTTGTCTTTGACAGGTACGTCAATTATTGTACTTTCTCGCCCTAGTACTTGTTCTGATTGTCTGTTCAATTCTAAGGTATTTGGCATGCATGATCTTCTCCGTGTTTATGGAGAAGTGAAGGGCCATAAGGTTCACATTCTTTTAGACCCTGGCAGTTTGCATAATTTTGTTAACTACAAACTTGTGCAGAAATTGAGACTTGATACGACACTCAGCGACGATACCTATGAGGTACGTCTACCTGCGGGAAGACAAGTTTGGGATCGCAAGGTGGAGATGCTTCCAATCCAGATTCAGGACTACAAAGACACTCTGGAATGCTATGTTATGCATCTGGAAAATGTAGACTTGTTATTAGGGATTGAGTGGTTTAAGACTCTTGATGTCCAGATAGATTGGTCTAGTCATATTTTTTCTTTTCAGCATAGGGACACCAAGTATAGTATTTTAGGTGATTGTATTCATCCCTCTCAAGGATCTCTTGTAAATACAATTGATTTTGAAAATATAATGGATTTTTCTTTGTATACTGCTTTCCATTGTATATTGATTCCACTTTCTTCTTTTCTCATCCCTACCATGGATGTGAATGAATTAAGTGTGTTTGAAAGCAAAGAATTACAGAAGATACTTGATTCGTTTCAAGATGTATTTCCTAAGGAATTGCCATTGGATTTACCACCTGAACGGGCAGTAGATCATCGTATTGACTTGATCCCTGGTGCTCATCCTGTCAGTATTCCACCTTATAGAATGAGCCAAGCTGAAGAAGATGAGTTGGCTAAACAACTCGAAGATTATTTGAGGATGGGCCAGATCCGTCCAAGTAAATCACCTTGGGGTGCACCTGTGTTGCTTAGGAGAAAGAAGGACAATACTTGGAGAATGTGTATAGATTACAAAAGATTGAACAAGCTGACCATTAAGAACCGTTATCCTCTCCCTAGATAAGATGACCTAATTGAACGGTTAGCAGGAGCGAAATATTTCACGAAGATAGATTTACGTACTGGCTATCACCAGATACGTATTCATGAAAGGCATGTCGAAAGAACCGCCTTTCGGACTAGGTATGGCCGTTACGAGTTTCTCGTATTACCTTTTGGGTTAACCAATGCTCCAGCCACTTTCCAGCAAATGATGAACGATCTTTTTCGTGAACATTTGGGGAAATTTGTGGTGGTGTTCCTGGATGATATTTTGTTTTATAGTCGTACTCTTGAGGATCATGTCAAACACCTCACGATTGTCTTATCTATTTTAAGACAGAAGCAACACAGGTGCACCCCAAGGTGATTTACTTGGACGGATCTGGCCCATCCTCAAATAATCGACTATATGTTAAGCTAAGTAAATGCGAGTTCTTTATGACCGACATCATTTACTTGGCACACAAGATCACTAGAGATGGATTGAGCATTGACTATGACCGAGTTCAGAAGGTTTTGGACTGGCCTATACCGTGAACAGTGAAACAACTTCGTTCTTTTCTCGGTTTTGTTGTTTTTCTTCGGAAATCTGTACGGGAGTACTCTCAGCTCACACTACCGATGACTGTATGTGTGTGATGCGGATGATTTGAGAGGAAGGAAAGCTCGTTGGGCAGAGTTAATGCAAGATTTTGATTTTGAGATCCGTTATCGGAAAGGGTCCATGAATAGTATTACAGATGCGCTTAGTCGGATTAGAGAGGTGAATACTTTGTCGTTCACCGAGATTTCTACTGACTTATTTCAGTCATTGAGAGGGCTTTGCAGGACTGATAGTTATTTTGGTCCATTTTGGCAGAAGATCCAGGACGGGAGCTCATTGATTGACCAAGACTCGGTGACTGAGCAGTCTACTATTCAGGCTGCAGGAGGTCAGTGGATGATTCGGAATGGTTTGCTATTCCGTAATGACAAAATTTGTGTACCACAGATCTCGGACATTAGGTCCAAGATTCTTAAGGAGTGTCACGACGCCCTTCTGCTGGACACCCTGGGGTACACAGGACGCTATCATTAGTGAAACACACTTTTTATTGGCCGAAGATGAAAGGGTATGTAGAAGATTATGTTCTCAAGTGTCAAATTTGTCAGGCAAATAAAGCTGAACGCTTTAGTCAGGCTGGATTGTTGCATCCTTTGCAAATCCCAGGTAATAAATGGGAAAGTATTTCCATGGATTTTATTACCGGATTGCCAAGAACACATCAAGGCCACGATTCTATTTGGGTTGTGGTAGATCGCTTGACAAAAATGGCTAGATTTTTACCGACCCGGAAGACTATTACAGCTACGCAATTAGCTCGGCAGTTTATCGAGCAATTGTTTAGACTGTACGGGTTACCGCAGGACATAGTCAGTGATAGGGACTCTAAGTTTACGAGTGATTTTTGGAAACTTGTTTTCGAGAAGTTGGAAACAACTTTGAATTTGAGTTCCTTAGATCATCCTCAATCCGATGGCCAGACTGAAAGAGTGAATCAGATTTTGGAGGATATGCTTCGAGCATATGTATCCAAAAGACAGAGTTCATGGGAGGATTATCTTCCTATGTTAGAATTTGCATATAACAGTACTAAGCATACGAGTACAGGGTTTAGTCCTTTCATGCTTATGTACGGTTTTCAACCTAGATCACCTGTTACAGTAGGATTCTCAGGACTTCAGCATGATGCAGCACGTAATTTTTTGCAAGATATGGAGGAAATGTTACAAGTTGCAAAGGAATCTATTAGAAGTGCTCAAGACCGAGACAGGTTTTATTCTAATAGACATCGTTCACCTAGAGAGTTCTCTGAAGGAACGATGGTGTATTTGCGAGTTCTGAAAGATTCCGAGACTTTACGGACAGGTCGATCTCCGAAATTATCCCCTAGATACTGTGGACCATTTCGTGTTTCACGACGGATTGGTTCAGTTGCATATGAATTGGATTTGCCTTCTCATGTGAAAGTTCATCCTGTATTTCATGTCAGTTGAATGGGAGAAACAGGAATTAGGGTTAGGTTAGAGTATTCATGTGGGAGACATACACAGAGAGAACAAGGGAGAGAGAGAGAGAGAGAGAGAGTTGTGGGGATAAGTCAACTCATGAGGCATGAGTGTGTGACTCCCCTATCACACATGTATATTGTACTAGTACACATAGTGCACTTAGTACATTAAAAGTACTAAGTGTACTATGTACTATAACTTATGGGCTTGTACACACTATAAGGGTGGGCATAACGCCTTTACCCCAACAACCTCCCACTTAAAGGCAAAGTGCCCTTAAATGAAGGAAAAGAAAAAATCAGCATGTACATGATAATATACAAGGCCATATCAAGGCTGAAACTGGCCTCATCCAATGCCCATCAAGTGTCTGCAATGAGCAAACCGCTCCGGAGGCAAACTCTTTGTCAACAGATCAGCCGGGTTGTCATCCGTGTGAATCTTAACAAGCTGAATTTGCTTGTTCTCTATCACCTCTCTGATGAAGTGATACTTCACATCCACATGCTTCGTCTTTGCATGAAAAACAGGGTTCTTTGCCAACTGAATGGCACTCTGACTGTCACAATGCAACAATGGAATATCCCCTGTATAACCCAAATCAACCACTAACCGAGATAGCCATAATGCCTCCTTGCAAGCCTCTGTGGCTGCAATATACTCGGCCTCTGTAGTAGATAAGGCAGTGCACTTCTGCATCCTGGATATCCATGACACAGCACCTCCTGTGAATGTAAATACATAACCGGTAGTAGACTTCCGGTTATCTGGATGACCGGCATAATCCGAATCCGTATAACCATGCACTAATGCATCCTGTTTGCCAAAACAAATGCACATATCCTGTGTGCCCTTCAGGTATCTCATGACACCTTTCACTGCTTCCCAATGCTTCTTGCCAGGGTTGGCCATGTATCTAGAAACCACTCCCACTGCAAATGCAATGTCCGGCCTAGTAGCAACCATGGCATACATGAGACTGCCACAAGTTGAAGCATACGGAACCTTGGCCATATCAGCCCTGTCTCTATCTGACTGTGGGCTGTCCATAGCACTGAGTTTCACATATGGAGGCAAAGGAGTAATAGTCTTCTTCCCCCCGTCCATATTGAACCTCTGCAAGACTTTGCCAATGTATTCCTTCTGAGACAAATACAACACATGCTGATTTCTGTCCCGAAGTATCCGCATACCCAAAATGTGATTTGCATCACCCAAATCCTTCATATCAAAGGTTTGATGCAGCCTTTGCTTCAAGGCATCCATCTCCTTACGAGATTTCCCGGCAATCAACATATCATCAACATACAAGATGAGGATCAATAGACTGCCATCCAAAGCTTTCTTGGTGTACAAGCAGTGATCTATGTCACTTCTCCTGAATTTCTGGGATTTCATGAATGTATCAAATTTATGATATCATTCTCTTGGTGCCTGTTTGAGCCCATAAAGACTCTTTTTCAGCTTGCATACAAGCTTCTCCTTTCCACTTACTGCATAACCCTCTGGCTGTTGCATATATATCTCCTCATGGAGATCACCGTGAAGAAAAGTAGTTTTCACATCCATTTGAATCAAGTCCAGATCATCATGCGCAACCAAAGCTAACATAGCTCCAAGTGTGGTCATTTTGACCACTGGAGAGAAGATCTCATCAAAGTCCACACCATATTCCTGCTTGAAGCCCTTAGCCACTAACCTGGCTTTGTATCTTGGCTTTGCATCTGGTGCAACTTTGAGCCTGTATACCCATTTGCATGGCAAAACCTTCTTGCCTGCAGGCAAATGCACCAACTTCCAAGTTCCATTTTTATGCAGAGAATCCATCTCTGACTTCATGGCACGCTCCCAAAGAGCTTTGTCTGCCCTCTGTAAAGCCTCCTTATAACATGAGGGCTCCCCACAGTCAGTGAGCATCAAGTAGTCAACCCCTGGAACAAACCTGTCAGGGGCTCTGGAGGGTCTAGTGGACCTCCGTACCCAATGACCATCATTTGCAGGTTGCTGTCCAGCCTGCATATCACCCATTGGTGGCTCCTGTTCCATGCCATAAGGCTGAAATATCATGCCCGGTATCTCCTCTAACTGTGGTATATCCATGGGGATATCTTCTGCCATCTCTGGCTGTCCATTTGGACCATTTTCAGCACCATTTAAGGGCTGGTTTTCCTGCTGTAATGGCTGATTTACAGCCCTTTGTTGTTGTCCATGATGTCCATCATCATCAAAGATGACTCTGCCAGGCTCCTGTTGCCTTGCAGGCTCCTTATACATGCATGTTTCATCAAAAATGACATCATTGCTGCGTATGATCTTTCTATTCATGGGATCCCAAAGTCTATACCCCATTTCACCTCTGTCACCATATCCTAGGAATATGCATTTGTGAGACTTAGGATCAAGTTTGGTGCGCATTTCCCTGCGTATGTGCACGTACGCAACGCAACCAAACACTCTCAAGTGCTTGTATGACGGAGGCTTCCCTGTCCATACTTCTTCTGGCACTTTCCCACCAAGCCTCGTGTTAGGTGACCTGTTTATAAGATGAACGGCTGTCATAACAGCTTCAGCCCAAAAACCATGAGGTAATGCAGCATGTGACAACATAGAACGGACCTTCTCCTGTATGGTCCTATTCATCCTCTCTGCTGTCCCGTTTTGTGGAGGATCATAAGGAGTAGAGAGCTCCCTCTTGATGCCTTTAGCATCACAAAAGTCCTGAAACTGTTTGGACATATACTCTCCACCATTGTCGGAACGCAAAGCTTTCAGTGTTTTGCCAGTTTGATTCTCAACAAGAGCAACAAACTTCTGAAACACTGAGAATGTATCACTCTTCAAACGAAGAGGATAGACCCACACCTTGCGTGTGGCATCATCAATAAAAGACACAAAATATTTTGCCCCTCCCAAAGAAAGCTGAGGCATCTCACATACATCTGTATGCACAAGCTCTAACTGAGCATCTTTCTGTCCAAGAGCTTTCTTGTGGGGGCACTGTAGTTGCCTACCATATATACAATGCTCGCGAAACTGAAAACTTGAAAACTTTAGAGAAGGCAAGTAACCCAAACGAGACAATTGCTCCATTCCTTTGACACTCATGTGTCCCAACCGGCTATGCCACATAGAAATTTCCGGCAGCTCGGTTGCATTTACATTAGCATGGTGACAAACACCTGCATGCATGAAATAAAGAGTGTCCACCTTAGAGCCTCTGGCAACAACCAGTGAGCCCTTACTAATTTTCCACTTTCCACTACCAAATGTGGTAACATAATCAGCATCATCAAGCTGTCCAGTAGAAAGCAGATTCTTCTTGATCTCAGGCACATGCCTGACATCATGGAGCATAAGCTGTGAGCCATCTGAAAACACAAGCCTCACATCACCTCTGCCAAGAATCTTGCATGCATGGTTATCACCCAAATAAACCACTCCTTCATTGCCAGCAGTATACCTGACAAACAAGTCTCTGCAACCTGTCACATGAAAGGAGGCACCTGAATCAATGATCCATGAGTGCATACCATGACCACCTGTAAGAAGTGAATGGGCATCAAGTGAAGACGTAAATAGGACCTCATCCTCACTGCCACCTGCATGTGACACATTGATTTCTTCAATCTTGACTCCACTTTTGCCCTTTGGCTTTACATCTTTGGCTTCATCTTTCTCTTTGTCTTTGCCTTTTCCCTTTTCCTTTTGATCATTTTTCCATTTGTAGCATTGCTTTTTAATGTGTCCCTTCTTGCCACAATAATGGCATTCCAAATCCTTTTTGGAGCGAGACTTGCTCCTTCCCCTTTCTTGGCTTTTCCCCCTTTGCTGGGATCTCCCACGTGCATTCATTGCATTGGACTTTCCAACAGAGTTGTTTTTCCTGTTCATCTCTTCTTGAAGAAGAGCACCCTCAACATCTGCATATGACAGCATAGCATTCGAATTGCTAGTGGCTGTCCTGAATGTGTCCCAACTCTCTGGCAAAGTGCATAACAGAAAAGTGGCTTTGAACTCATCGTCCATTGCCAACTTTTGATTAATGACCTGGCTGACAATAGCATTAAACTCATTTAGATGGGCTGTCATAGACGCCCCTTCCTTCATCTGAAGACCTATGAGTTTCTTCAACCAATACACTTTGCTTGAGGCACTTTGTTGGGCATACAAGTCCTGCAATCTCTGCCACATTCCCCAAGCTGTCTTCTCTTCACGAATGCTGAAAAGTAATGAGTCTGACACAGACAACATGATAGTAGATCTTGCCAGCTCATCCATATCTTCCCACTCTTCAGCAGTAAGAGAAGCGGGCATTACACCCCTTTCTTTGATAGGCTTGTGCTACTTTTTCTGGAGCAACACATTGTAGCACTGGGTTTGCCAAATATCATAATTATGCGAGCCTCCAAGCTTCTTGATGTGAAGCAATGAAGAGCTCTCACCTGTGGTTGCCATAGCAATATGCAACCTGTCAATGACTGTCTCCCTGCAAAATGTGCAAACACTGCACCAAAAGCACACAAAGTGCTCACAGTTGTTCTCCCAAGCTTTATCTCCCACTGCGGAAGCAAGAATGCAACTTTTCTCCCACTGTATGTGATGAAATCACCAAAATCTGGTTGCTGCAGATTTTGGACAGCACCTTAAATGTGCTCTATTGCCCTTCCAAAGTACTGTACAGCAGTACTAAGTGCTCACCTGTGATGTACCAAACCTGTACCGGCAAGTACAGCAGCTGAAATTGAACCTTTTGGTCACTCAAAACAGTGTACAGCCATGCCAAAACTTGCACAAAGCTGTGCCAAATCTGTACCAGCAGGTACAGTAGCAATAAATGCTCTCCTGGCTGTCCAAATGAGTGAAAATCAGACTTTTACAGTCCTGTATACTGCATACAACAGTCCCGAACAGAAATTGGGCAAAAGCCCCTTAACTGCAAGCTGATTTTTGAGGATTCAAGGCATAAATGTCTTGCCTGCTGCTTTGCCAAGCTCAACAAGCATACGAACTTGAAAAGCCCCTTGATTTAAGATCAATTTTTGATCATACATGGTACATTGACGCACATGAAGGCATCCAGAGTGTTCACGATGCTTCCCCCTGGCCACATATACATTAAATACATGAAACCCCCTTGATTTACAGGCACATTGAGTGCTTGTAAGGCACCAACACATTAACCACAGCATCAACTGCGATTGCCTGCATGCAAATCAACCAAATCGGCACAAAAGCCCCTTGATTTGCACTGCAATTTGCTGCAATTTTGCCCAAATGTGCGATTTCTCACATCATACAGCATGTATGAGTGCTTAATTGCACAATTACATCAAAAGCCCCAAATTTCAACATCCAATTTCTTGCAAATTGATCCTGATGGTGACCAATTTCCTGCAAATTGATCCTGATTGTGACCAATGTCACCCAATTTTGCCAATTTTGCTCAAAAATTGAGCAATTGGGCACCTGTACCTGCTCAATTGTTGATTGTACTTGCTCAATTGCAAATCCCAAAAAAAAATTGAAGCAAAATACCTTGTAATTTTCTGAATTTCTCTGATCTGCAGGCTGAATTTATGTGCAGATATTGAAAGAGCAGCTGTAATAATGTAGGCAGCAGTTCCTCAGGTGGGAGCTCCTTGCTGGGAACGATGCCTAAGAAGGCATGCATAATCTCCAGGAATGCTGCTAGTTGCAGAGGGCGAACCAAGTCCCCAGCAGCATCAAAAGGCTCTGTCGATGGATTGCTTGCCAAATGCCTGCGCAACAGATATGGACGAAGAGGGCAGGATAGGCGACACGAGCTCAGAGGGCTTCGGAAGAGGAGGCGACGAATAGATCGAAGCCTCTCTCGCACGGCGTTCAACTACTGCAGCTGCACGCGGTGGAGAGGCGCCACTGCTCTTCCTTCTCGCTCGCTTGCCTCTGCCTCCCCTTCGCGCTGCAGGTGCTCGCGCTACGAATCTTCGCTCCGATGGACTTGCTCGGGACAGCTCCGTCGGATCCAGCGCTACACGTACTCGCTCACGTAGCTAGCCGTCGACCAAATCGCCACGCTGCCTTCGTGTCCGCCTGGAATTCTTGCTGCCGCCCAGCGCTGAAGTGCGCCTGCTGCTCGAGAGTTTTACGCCTTGCTGCTGTAGGCGCCTGGCTGTGTGCAAAGCGATGTTGGGCAGACCAGCGTGGCTGCTGGGCAGCCCACGCTCACACTGACTGGGTCACGCCGACAAGCTAATTCAGCCCTCCAGGTTCCATGGAGCTACACACACACAGCCTGCATAGCAGAATTTGAGCCACGCTTTCCTCTTTGATGGCAGGGCGTTTCTGAAGAAACTCAGCTACAGAGGATCAAGACAGCAACCTATGCTTTGATACCAGTTGAATGGGAGAAACAGGAATTAGGGTTAGGTTAGAGTATTCATGTGGGAGACATACACAGAGAGAACAAGGGAGAGAGAGAGAGAGAGAGAGAGAGTTGTGGGGATAAGTCAACTCATGAGGCATGAGTGTGTGACTCCCCTATCACACATGTATATTGCACTAGTACACATAGTGCACTTAGTACATTAAAAGTACTAAGTGTACTATGTACTATAACTTATGGGCTTGTACACACTATAAGGGTGGGCATAACGCCTTTACCCCAACATCAGTAGACTTAAGGAAGTACTGGGTGGAACATATCAGTTAGTTACTCCTCAAGAAATTATAGATGTCCAGGATATGACATTTGTTCCGCACGAACCTGAAAAGATTCTTGGATTTCGTGAACGAAGATTGCGTAATACGCTTATCACGGAATACAAGATCAAGTGGAAGGATCGTGTTGAGGAGGACGCTACATGGGAGACATTGACTTCTCTTCAGAGAGATTACCCTGGCTTTTTAGTGAGCTCAGGAGTGAGCTCTTAGAGGAAGGGGAGTATGTCATGTGCACAGTGTGTATCTACCGTGTGCTATACGCATGCAAGACTAGTTTCGAGGCTTGGGGAAGCTTGGAACTAGACAGGCTGATTGACGAGCTGAGTTAGGGAAATACTAACGGGCGGGCACCCAAGTATGGACGGGCGGGCAGCCAAGTGTGGACGCCCGATGACCGGCCAAGAGCCTATAAAAGGGTGGCCAAGGTTAGTTATTGTATTATAGAGAGTCTCGCGAGTTTGTGAGAGCTCTATGGTCTTGGAGCCTGGATCTAGTGCAGACGTGCACCTGCTTTATGCAGCCGAGGCCGGCAGCAGTCTCGAGGCCCGCGAGGGCAGGTTCGTGGCGGTATGGGACGTCGCGAGGAGGAGATTGGTCGGTACGTCATCCTAGTTAGCTCAGCTCGTGGCTCGGTGGGGATAGCCAAGACTGTGGGCTTGCCCACGGCTGTCATGGTTGGGAGGTGAGTCAGGCCTGCACCCCCTTGCTTGTTTGTTTGTTCGTTTGTTTGCAGGATTCGAGTTTCGAACCAAGATCGATCACGAGGGGATCCGTGGGGATTTGACATTAGGGGGTTCCGGATTAGTGGTTGCCGCATACCCTCCTCTGAGGGCTACGAGAGCTAACTGCCTAAGGGCTGGCCTGCGGTGATCCCAAGCTCAGAG
This sequence comes from Cibotium barometz, assembly GCF_041138505.1. NCBI lineage: Eukaryota > Viridiplantae > Streptophyta > Polypodiopsida > Cyatheales > Cibotiaceae > Cibotium > Cibotium barometz. The sequence continues at coordinate 55,720,952 of NC_141048.1, read as the reverse complement.
TAAGTTGGCTGCAAATCTGTCCTCAAAAGTTGGGCTGAATCCGTGAGCCCGAATCTCTGTGAAGATCCATTTGGTACTCGGCGGCTAGGTGCCCCCTAGGCTCAGGGTACGGGCTGAAGTTTGGGCCAAGAGGAAGTCCTTCCAAGGCTCACCACCGAGAAGGAGTCCACTAACAATCAACTTGCCTGGTAGGGCGTGGCTCTGAATAGCGGGGTAAATGATACCTAGGCCCTCTCTTCGTCGTGGCTGAATGATCACTCTCCATGCCACCTTGGCTCGGGTAGGCCTCCCGTCATTGCCGGCCCACAAGAAGTTTTGGATCAACCGTTGTACCTGACCAATGCATGCTCAAGAGAAGGCCCAACAAGTAGTAGTGTACCACATGGTGGCAAGGACCCGGTTCGCCCCCACCACTTGATGAGCTAAGGAGAGTCTCGCAAAACTCCAGTACAAAAGCTTCTTCCAAATGCTTAGAAGAAGAGGGGCGAGTTGTTGCACTGGAGAGATGTCGATGCCCACCTAGCATCCAAGATAGCGGATTGGAGTGCCCCTTCGGATCCGCTGGAAAGCCTTGATTGGGTGCCATGTTGGGGCGGGTGCATAGCCTACCCAGAAACCACACGACTTGTGCCAGTTGATGTGGCTCTTGATGCGTGACAAAAGATCTTGATCGCCCTAGCGAATCTCTGGAGATTCCCAACATCTCTTGAATGGTAAGCTGTTGTGTCATTTGCAAACTCTGAGTCAAGTAGCTATCTCTTGAGTATGGAGGGGGAGACGCAATCCGTGGAGCCCCGTCTCCTGAGCTGAGAGAAAACTGCTCATGGCCTCTTCGACGAATAGGAAAAGGTAAGGTGCCAAAGGACAGCCCTGTCAGGACTAAGCGGGAAGGGGGAATATGTCGCCTTGGGAAGCTGGGCTTCTTGAATGAGAACCTAACTGTGAGAGGTTGAGTAAAGTCCTGAAACACCACGGATCCACTCCATTGGGAACCCCATCCTCCTCATCATGCCCTCTAGAAACCCTGTCATAAGCTTTCTCAAACTCTAGGAGTAGCACTGTGAGGTTCTGCTGTCGCATCCTGGGAGAAGCTGTCGCCTCCCAGAAGGTGAAGATGTTGTCCAGAATACTTTGATCTTGAACAAAACCCGTCCGAGTGTCATGGATCAAATCAGGGAGGAAAGGCTGAAGTCTCTAGCTGATGGCTTTGGCCAAGATCTTGTATGTGGTCCCAAGCAAGGTGATGGGTCTCCACTACTGGATTTCCAATCTGTCACCGCCCTCCTTAGGAATCAAGTGTATCAAACCCTCTGAAAGCCTCTCTTGCATGGCACCTGTGGTCATAATCTCATTGAAGGTTGCTTGAAGGCCGCCTTCCATGAGGTCCCCAGTGGCGAAGAAAGAAAGAAATTGGAAGCGCGTCCGCCCTTGAGCATTTGCCTCTAGGAAGAGCTGTCAATGCCTCCGCCAACTCCTTTGCAGTGAAGGGAGTCAATAAGAAGGACTGAAGAGTGGAGGGAACCACCTCTCGTGTGTGCCGCCAAACCCTCTCGCGCGCGTCCATCACCTGTGGGGATAATGGGGCACTTGTGAGGAGAGTTTGGAAAAAATCTATGGTGATGGCTCTCACATGGGGGGGGGGGGAATGTCTCCATCCTGGCCAAGCAACCTGCGAATACCATCAGTCAGTCTGTGGGGGCATGCTATCTCAAAGAAGTCTCTTGTGACTCTATTGCTGGCCTGGGTCCAAAAGGAGGCTCTTGCATGGTACGTGTACTCCACCCTCCTCTCCTCCATAGATCTGATCTTCGTACAGGCGACTGTGAGCTAACTCTCGATCCACGGGCTGTCGGGGGAACTCTCTTGAAGCCGCTGGAGAGAAGCAAGACCCCTCCTTAGGCTCCTCTCTTGCTCATGAAATCCCTCCAATCTGCTATGAGCTGCGGCCTGCTGCCTCTTGCAAAAATCTGTCGATCTCACCAAGGCCCGCATCCAAGGTGCACTTGGTAGAGCCTGAAATAAAATCCAGTCCCGCCCATATCTACTCTATTTTGCTGCAGATCTCGGGGTCCTATATAAGGCTGTTCGGAATCCTAGTGCTCGCGTGCTTGTCCCGCCTCCAGGGGTCCTCTAAGGACATGTAACATGCAGTGGAAGTATTCGTAATTAAGGATCTTGTCACACAAGTCTCACACCGCCTTCTGTATCCTGAGTTTCGTGAGTTTAGCAATCCACTTTTATGACTTCAAACTTTAAGAGATTTAGAGAGAAAGAGAGAGAGAGCTGTACACCAGATTGGGTCCCGAATTACCCACTGAAGGGCCCCCTATCCCGTTACCGGAATAGTATTTGCTTTTATTACTTTGAAGAGAATGACTTTGGGCTGACGATAAGCCAAACGCAAGATCTCGGAGGACCAAGAGTCGGGCTGAACTGTACACGGTAGTAGAAGCACCAGTGATGACCGATCTCGAGCCTATGCACTCTTCCCAATGGAATGAGGGAAGGCTGCAAATCTGAGGCTGAGATATGGACTGTTTGGGACTGTTCTAGGCTACGTATGAGTGCTGAAAATGAATGAATGCATGCAGCTTACCTTCACCAGAGTGTTGGAGCAAAACGATGATGATATGAATGCTGAAACCTGGTTGCAAGCAGAAAACGCAAGGTCTTCTGATGGGCTGAATGCTGTGAACTGTTGCGTTTTGCTGAAGGAGGCTGAATACTCATGCGTTGATGTTCCTAGATGCTGTAGGATGAAATGCTTGCTGAAAACGCTGAAGGCTGAAGTGCTCTATGGGCTGAATGGTCAATTGTTTATGCTCCTTGTGCTGAAGGCTAAAACGCTTGATGGCTGAATTATGAGATGAATGAATGATGCTATTTATATGGGCTTTGATGCCGGTCAGCTGGCTACAGAGCTGGTCGACTGCATCATGAATTCTACATGACTGTGATAAATGGATAAATAAATACCAATAAATATGGGAAAAATAATGGAATAATGCTGAATAATATTCTGATGCTTCTGCCATGGTCTATGTGGTCTTATGTGCCTATGGGATGGATGATATGCAAAATGCAACCGTGAATGATATGCAAACCCTAAGGCTTTTATGACTTCTATATGAATGATTCTCTCCAAGTGGGTTAAGGGACTTTCTCTGACTGACTGACTGTCTAAGGTTGAGGAATGACCTTTGTAGGTTGTGCCTGCTGACATATCGTGGATTGAGGATTACAATGGGGCCACGACGTACGACAAATATCATCCTAAAGAATTCTAATAGTGTTTAATGCTGCACTGATGATGACGAGCCATCTTGTCACAGTGTAGAGTGCATGTGATAGGACATAATAATCGGACCGTGATCAGAAAAAGTATTGCTTGCCAAGATGTGGATCATACCCCCATGGCCGCAAGCCCACTCATCCACATAAAACCTGCCAAGTCGAGAGAGGTTGGGGCCAGTGCTCCTCCTATCAGACCGCGAGAAGCATAGGCTCCTGGGGTTGCATCCAAACTATGGGAGATGCGAAGGGTCCTATCCCCAGAGTGCTAGGATCAACTCCTCCCATGCAGAGTACTCTGCGCTTGAGACTGTAGCCGTGCCTCCTTCGAGCCCATCCTCTGTAGCCTCAATTATGTTAAATTCTCGACCCATGCACCAAAAGTCAGCTTGAGGAAGGGCCTGACGGACTGTGCTTTGTGCTCTAGAAGATGGCTCTACCTGCCGCAGTGTTGGGGGCATAAACATTGAGGAAGCCCACGCAGTCCTCTCCAACCATAATGGTAACCGTTGTTCCAAGAGGAAAAAAATGTCGATGGGTCCCCCAATTGTAGCTCTATGAAGCTCTCCTCTGAGTATGCCTCACCTCTGAAAGCACTGAGGCCCCCCTAAACCCTGAATGTTCCATGAGGCTATCCACATATCTATCTCTGTGGGAGGCGGAAGTATCGGAATTGCCCTCCACTCGAAGAGTCTTGGGCGTGGGTTTAGATGGGGAAAAATCACAATCAGTCCAAGGGCGAAGGCGTGTAAAGTGGGCGCAGATCCTGTCCTCCATGTGTCGCCACTCTGTTTGAGCGCGAGAGTAGGCATGCCCCGAACTCCATTGATCATGAGCTATCTGTAAGAAGGGGGGGGGGTATTGCAAGACTGAGATAGAAGGAACACAAAGAGCAACACCTCCAAGCTGGAGGCCACCACTCCCCATCGTGGTCTCTATGGCTCGAGCCTCCAAGCTCCATCCTAGCCAAGGCCTAGAGGCGGGTGAGCCCATGGGTGATGCGAAGATTGTGAAGATGGTGTGAGAGCTCTACTGCTTGCCCCTGGATAGCGGCAGCCACCGACTCCGAGTCCCACTCCGTCTCTGGGGCTGCACTCAAGGGAAAGGAGGAGATCATCGCGCCACTCTTTGGCGTAGAAGGACTGGAGTGATGAAACACCACACATATCCGAATGGGAGCTACTGTCTCCTCAAAAATATCTGTCCCTTTCATCGGAAGACATTGAAAGAAACTATAATCCACAGGTAGTCCCAAGATCTTTGGGGCTCCACCTAGGGACTTTGGCGGGAGAGCCCTCATCGGGAAAGCAGCGATGGCCATCTCTACCGGCTCCGAGAATCGATGAATCAAGCAGCGATGCGACTGTCTCCGCTGCGGGTTGGGTGTTGCTGGAGGGCGATGGGAGTGCTCTGGAGAGGCGGAGGGAGGAGGGAGTGCGGGCTCAAAGGTAGAGGATGGGGCAGAGGGGACTGACGCGGGAAGAGTTGGAGGCGAGGATGGAGGAGGAGGAGGAGGAGGAGGAGGAGGAGGAGGAGGGGGGGGTGGGAGGGGGAGAAGAAGGAGAAGGGAGTGGTTGGGAGTGATTGATCGGAGAGGGAGGTTGCTGGGAGGGGCTCGCCGGGGGCTTAGTGGGACTAGTTGACCTCACTAGAAATTGAGAACCGGAGGAGGAATCTCGGCGGGGAAGCGGTCGCCAAACCAGAGGGACCCTTGTAGTGACTGGAAGGGGGCCATCGCCGACGGTACGATAAATGCTTGAAATAGTTCTCTGACAGCACCGAATCCTCTTGTACTTTGCCAGCTTGGCCCGCGCGGTGGCGACGCTTAACTCTGGTCGTCGGTTGATGGCCCTGACGTGGGCCAATGGTCCGCCACTCTCCGGCAACAGGGTCGTCCACGGTCGGGTCTTGGTGCTCAGTTGCCTGAGAGCTTGCCTCTCTCTCTACACCCCCTGGTGAGGATTTGAATGGGGATGCCAGGGGAGGGGGGGACACTAGACTCGCGCCGAGGGCAAGATTTGGTGAGGTGGGCCATCTGTCTGCAAATGAAACACTGGCCAGGAAGGCCCAAGTACTCCACTCATTGAATGATGGGGTCACCCATGGGATAGATATGACATGGAGCATAGTCTCCGGCGAGGTAATATAGATGCAAAGGGATGGAATCCCGGCCACCTGTGCGAGAGACGAGGTGGCCCGCGGGGGGGAGGGGATTCCACCATTCTCCCAATGGCTTCATTGATCACTGGGAGAAGAGGAAGGTATTCCTTCTTGAGACCTGGGAAGCATTATGTCACTTGGAAGCCCGACACGCCAGCTAGTGGGTCGGACATGGGGTCAAAGTTGTGTTGCTACCGTGCAAAGAAGGCCTGGGCCATACGCACTGCAACGGGGCTCAACTGCATGACTATCTCTCACGCCGATGGTGAATACCAGAATAGGCCGAGACTTGCCGAGTGGAGAATGCCCCAAGAACTAAGAAAGTTGCTGGAAGAAGATGGAGGGGCAAAGAAGCCGGAGTAGAGGCTACAGTGGGGGAGGCGGCGGGGGGAGAGGGGGCGTTGGGGGGGGGGAGAGTAGGAGCAGACCGTGGGGGTGAGAGCGGGGCAATGAGGGGGATGGAGGGGGGAGACGCAGGCAAAAGCAGGGAGTGAGGAGGGCTACAGGTAGGTGGCGAGGGGACATGGCAAAGAGGGGGGGGGGGTGGAGGCGAAAGAGAAGGGGGGGGGGAAGGACACATGCATCAAGAAAACGCTCACAGATCCACGCTACGAGGGATTGTTGAATCCCCACCTATGGAGGGTTTCTTTGGAGATTTGGTTGGTCAAGGAGAACAACAACTTGAGTAGCAGGTTGAGTATTTTGTTCTCATTTTCAGTCACATTTTCACCAGGGGAACGGGAACGGGCCAAAAGGGGGGAACGAGAACGAGGGGGAATGGAAAGGGGGAACGACCTAGATAATTCCTAGAAATGACAGTAAATCTTAACATATAGTGCTCATTTTAAAACCCGTATTATGTAACCTTATAACAAATAGAATTTCTTAAAGTTTGGATATAATCAAATCAGAGACACACTAAAGTCTAGTGCACCACACAATTTGCATGGCTAGATACTAATAGATCTCAGAGGTCAAAATAAATTAGCCCACATTATACATGACATAAGTGACAAAAGACACAAAATGTGGCCCACGGCCTAGATAGAAGAAACAACCCAAGTCCAGAGTCCAAGCCTCAAGGTGACATGCAAATAGTAACGAGATATCATGCATGGCTACTTCTAGTGATGCCTTCAAGGAGACTATCATCTATGTCATCCAAGAAAGCCATATCATCAAGACCAACATTTGTAGCATCCAAATCTTCAGCCCCATCTTGACCAGGATCTGCAAGTCCATGTGTCTTCTCATCATCTGAGGACTCCTCATCAAGCAATATAAACTTCTCTGGTTTGGGAGAAGCCATATCACCAAGCAAGCGCAAATTAGCACTTACAAAAATCAAGTCATTGATTTGTTTTGTCCCAAATTTGTTCCTCTTCTTGGATGCAACATGGCCAAATACACTCCATAGTTACTCAATCGGAGAGGAGCTTGCACCTTGAGACAAGATCCTTATTGCCAATGATTGAAGCTCTGGTGTACGAGCCCCATAATCCTCCTATCATAAAGCAGTCCCTATCTTAAACCTGTCTCTTTGTGCATCGGCCAATCCAAACCTTTCCAACTTGCTGCGATAAAATCCAAGTTGGTCTTTCACCAACCTTCGTTTGTCTGCATCACGAACCTGCCTACTTGTCTCACTTTGATCCACTTTCTTGCCACATGTCCCAATCTAAGAGATGGGTCCTTCCATAATCTTTACCTCTAAAAATATCCCAACTGGTAGACATTCTGTCATAGGCACTTTGCCAACTCTTGGTATCTGCTCAATTCCAGATGTAATGACGTGAACAGAATTTCCATTGGAGTCGGGCCAAAAATAGCAACTCTCCTAAATTTTAGGAGTGTGGTCCTTTGTATTCTAGGATAATCCCCCATTCCCAAGGCTTGTACTTTCCAAATATTTAAACATCCTGGAGTCCACCAGACCCCTTTCAGACTGGGAAATGCCCAGGCTGGTACTCTTTTGGGATTCTTCGTAGCTGGTTTACCAGACTCATACCGTTTACAGGTTAAAAATAACAAATGTAAAACATTAGACGAGGCCATTCATTCAGCTCGTATCTATGATGATACAATGGTCTCTTCCAAGGCGAAACCCGTTACCGAGCAGGGGAACAAGCATAAAAGAAAGTTCTCCGCACCTATGGCTAACACGACAGAAGGAAAGTCTTCGGACCAACCTTCGAAGAGTTCCAGTTCGACACCAGCGAAGAAGAAACGACTCCTTAGGGCTTTAAAGCTCAAGAAGGAAGGACGTTGTTTTATCTGTGAAGAAAAAGAACACATGCGTAACGAGTGCCCAAAGCAAAAGGGTACCAAGACAATCGTAGGACCCAAGCCAAAGGCAGCTAACCAGTTGTCTTTGACAACTGTACTTTCTCGCCCTAGTACTTGTTCTGATTGTCTGTTCAATTCTAAAGTATTTGGCTTGCATGATCTTCTCCGAGTTTATGGAGAAGTGAATGGCCGTAAAATTCACATTCTTTTAGACCCTGGCAGTTCACATAACTTTGTTGACTACAAACTTGTGCAGAAATTGAGTCTTGATACGACACCCAGCGATCATACCTATGAGGTACGTCTACCTGCGGGAAGGCAAGTTTGGGATCGCAAGGTGGAGATGCTTCCAATCCAGATTCAGGACTACAAAGATACTATGGAATGCTATGTTATGCATCTAGAAAATGTAGACTTGTTATTAGGGATTGAGTGGTTTAAGACTCTTGAAGTCCAGATAGATTGGTGTAGTCATATTTTTTCTTTTCAGCATAAGGACACCAAGTATTATAGAGAGTCTCGCGAGTTTGTGAGAGCTCTATGGTCTTGGAGCCTGGATCTAGTGTAGACGTGCACCTGCTTTACGCAGCCGAGGCCGGTAGCAATCTCGAGGCCCGCGAGGGCAGCTTCGTGGCTGTATGGGACGTCGCGAGGAGGAGATTGGTCGGTACGTCAACCTAGTTAGCTCAGCTCGTGGCTCGGTGGGGACAGCCAAGATTGTGGGCTTGCCCACGGCTGTCATGGTTGGGAGGTGAGTCAGGCCTGCATCCCCTTGTTTGTTTGTTTGTTTGCAGGTTTCGAGTCTCGAACCAAGATCGATCACGAGGAGATCCGTGATCGATCACGAGGAGATCCGTGGGGTTTTGACAACTACCATGAGTATATAACATGCACGTTCCTAAAAGGTGAATTTGGGCATGTTCTTGGATTCATCTAGGTATATATATGTATCCTTCAATGATCTAGAAGGTCCAATCGATAACATACATTGTTGATCTTCTTTTGTAATTTGAAAAGGTCCATAATACCTAGGAGCAAGCTTTGGATCCTTGTGCTCCTTGGCTTTAGACTTCCTAAGTCTTGCTTCCTCGAATCTCAACAAGACCCAATTCCCTTCTTCAAATGAGACCTTCCTTCTATGCTTATCCGTAGCAAACCTGTGCAAAAGCTGTATCCAAGTCTCGAACAAACTCATCTGCATGGAAGATCTCTTCCTTGGTTCTAAGCACGAGCAACAACAATGGTTTGCCATAGATAATCTCGAAAGGAGCCTTGCCTGTAGATGAATGAATGGTGTTGTTGTAAGCATACTCAACCAAAGGCAAATACTTCTCCCATTGTTCCTTTGCTTCGAGAGCATAATACTTTAGCATATCCAAGATAGTGAGGTTTGCAATCTCACTTTGTCCATTAGCCCTGAAGAGAAATTCAGCTTTGTATCCATATTGTCGAAAAGAGCTCTCCAAAAGAAACTGGTAGTTCGAGGATCTCTACCCCTCACAATGGACTTAGGCAATCCATCGTGCTTGAGAATCTGTTGAGTAAACAATCTCGCCATATGCTCTATGCGAATGGTCTTCTTCATTGGAATGACGTGGGCTTGCTTATTGAATGTATCAATAATAGTCCATATACCATCATTTCCATTTCTTGACTTTGGTAATCCAAAGATAAAATCCATAGCAATACTCTCCCATGGAACATTCGGAATCGATAATGGTTGCAATAGTCCTATTGGCTTTTGTCGATCAAATTTGACCTTCTGACAAACCAAACATTCTTGAACATATCATTCAATGTCCTTTCTCATGCTTGGCCAATAAAAGTAGTGTCACGGTGATAAATCTGTCAAATTTGATGTCTTTCATGGTGAACATGATGCTTCTAAGGTGTTAGCGTTTGTGGCACAGTTCGACATTGCTTTTAGCGATGAGGACTTTACAGAAAAGTCGAAGGTGCGCCATGCTAGCATGTTTCTGAAAGGCACTGCTGCCCATTGGTGGATCACTGAAAAGATCACCAAGGATCCCATCTCTACTTGGAAGGAATTCAAAGATAGATTTTATGCTCAGTTCTTGCCACCCAATGCAGAGCAAACTCTCACTCAAAAGTGGGACAGGCTGGAACAAAAAGATAATGAGAGTGTGCAACAGTATGTGAACAAATTTTGGAAAGTGTTGCTGGAAGTGACTCCCTTCATGCTAATCACAGAAGATGAAAGAAAAAGGAAGTTTCGTTCTGGATTGCAACCTGCTTATAGATCGGGTATTGAATTGCACCCAAAACATACATTGCAACAACTCACAGCTTCTGCCCTTGCTACAGAGCAATTGGTGCTCAAGATCAAGCAGGATCAAGGAGGTTCCAAGGCGAAGGACAAGGCTGTCCCAAATCAGCAAAAGGGCGGACAGCCATTTAAAAAGAACTTCCGGGAGCCTTACAAGGGTGGTAAAGCTGAAAATAACCCATCTAAAGAACAGGGCCCAAGGAAGAACAAATTTGGATTAACTCCGGAGCAAAGAGAGCAATATGCTAAGGATGGAAAATGCTTCTCTTGTGGTAGCAAAGACCACATGTTTCGGCAATGCCCAGATCGCAAACCAAAGCACGAGGACAAGCATACCAAAGCAAATGTTCATGCAGTTCCTGATGTGCAGGGTAATACAGGTCATGATGCAAAAGAGCGTATGGTTTGCAAGGCTTGGGGGCAAATCAAGGATCAGCCCGCACTCTTTATGTTTGATGACTGTGCAACTGACAATTTCATCTCTATGCAAATGGCAGCTGCATTGGGTATTGAGGTTGAGAACATGGGACCTCAGATTGAAGCCGAAGCTGCATTTATTGGTAAAGAGGTGCAGGTTACCCCTTTGATTGGGAAGTTGCGTATTCATATTCAGGGATACCTTGATAATGAGCATTTCCTAGTTGCTCCTCTGAATGGATGTGATGTATTGTTGGGCAAGCCGTGGCACCATAGGCTTGAGCCCCGCAAAGACTACAAGTCCAATATGATTTCTTTTATGCATAAAGGCCGCATGCACTTTATTGATGCTGGCAAAGAAGGGGATTCTATCCCAGTTGTATCACACATCCAAATTAATAAAGCAATGAAAAAGAGTCTTTCAGCGTACTTGATTTTTGTGCGTGATAGTCTTGTGCCAAATCATCAAAATGTGGATGCTATGTCTAATGATAGGCTGAATTTTTTTAATGCATTCAACAACTGTTTTGCTGACTCATTGCCAGGTGAATTACCTCCCCAAAGGCCCGAAGATCACCGTATAGATCTTGTGCCAGGTAGTTCTCCACCTAACAGACCCGCATACCGAGTAAGTGCTGCACAACAAGAAGAAATTATGAAGCAGGTTAACGAGCTTTTAGAGAAAGGTTTGGTTCAGCCCAGTTCCTCACCTTACTGCTCTCCTGTGCTTCTTGTTCAAAAGAAGGACGGATCATTCCGTATGTGTGTAGACTATAGAGCTTTGAACAAGCTTACCATCAAGAACAGATTTCCTATTCCACGTATTGATGATATCTTGGATAAGCTTGATGGCTCGGCTTGCTTTAGCAGACTTGATTTGAAGAGTGGTTATCACCAGATACGCGTGGTGCCACAAGATGTCCATAAGACTGCATTCAGGACAGCCTTCGGATTATATGAATTCTTGGTAATGCCTTTTGGTCTCACCAATGCTCCTGCTACTTTTAATCGAATGATGGATAGGATATTCCGACCCCATCGCAAGTTTACAGGAGTCTTCTTTGATGATATCTTGGTTTTCTCCAAGAATGAGCAGGAACACAGAACTCATTTGGTCACAGTGTTCGAAGAGTTGCGGAAGCATAAACTTTTCGTCAATGCCAAGAAAAGTGAGTTTTTCCTTTCTGAAATTCATTATCTGGGACATATTGTATCCAAGGATGGAGTTACAATGGATCCTGCAAAGATAGAGACTATTCGGAATTGGTCCGAATTGCAAAACGTACATCAAGTACGTAGTTTTCTGGGATTATGTTCGTACTACAGGCGTTTCATAAGGCATTTTGCTATGATTGCAACTCCTCTACATGATCTCACGAAGAAGAAAACTGTTTTCAAATGGACTTCAAAGGAACAGGATGCTTTCTTGCAGCTCAAGCATGCGATCATATGTGGTCCAGTATTGATTGTTCCTGACTTGCACAAGTCATTCGTGGTTGAATGTGATGCTTGTGGTGATTGCATAGGAGCTGTCCTAAATCAAGAAGGGCATGCAGTTGCATACGAGAGCCGTCGTTTGCATGATGCTGAGCTTCATATGGATATCTATGAGAAAGAGCTCTTGGCTGTAATTCACGCCTTAAAGATTTGGAAACATTATCTTCTTGGGGCTGAATTTGTAGTCAAGACAGATCATCAAAGCTTGAGATATTTTTTATCTCAAACCAAGCTTTCAGAGAAGCAAATGAGAATGGCGAATTTTCTTTCCATGTTTCATTTTCAGATTGTGCATACTCGAGGAAAGAAAAATGTGGTGGCCGATGCACTATCTAGGAGGCCTTATATTGCTGCAGTCTCAGTGGCCTCTCATGGAGATCTATCTGCTATGAGAGATTTGTATCATTTGGATGCTGATTTTTGCCATATATGGACTGATTTGATGGCTGGTCATTCACATGCCTCTTATGTTATCAATGAGGGTTATCTCATGAAGGATAATTGCCTATGTGTGGTGAAGGATTTGCGTCCAAAGGTTATGGACGAATGTCACGCTCCACCATACGCTGGTCATCGAGGTATTATGCCTACTACTCGCATGATACAGAGGTATTTCTTTTGGCCAAGCATGCGTAAAGACATTGAGGCTTATGTGCGTGCATGTATTACTTGCTAAAAAGTGAAATTTGACAGGCAAAAGCCTCCAGGTTTGCTTCAGCCCTTGCCTATTCCCTCGCAACCTTGGGAGAGTATCACGATGGATTTTATTATGGATTTGCCTAGATCCCAGCATGGGAATGATGCTATTTGGACTATTGTGGACAGGTTTAGCAAGCAAGCTCACTTCTTGCCCGTCAAGAAAACCATTAAAGCTGATCATATGGTAAAGCTTTTTCTTGCTAATATTTTCAAGCATCATGGTATGCCTAAATCCATTGTTGGGGATAGAGATCCCAGGACTACAAGCCTATTTTGGAGGGCTTTGTTTGATAATATGGGTACTACGCTTGAGTTTTCATCAGCTTATCATCCCCAAACGGATGGCCAAAGTGAAGCTGCAAATTCAGCCGTCTTGGATTTGTTAAAGTGTTATGTAGCAGATCAAAAGAGTGCATGGGAGAAGTATCTTCCACTTGTTGAGTTTGCCTACAACAATACAATCCATGCTTCCACAGGAAAGGCTCCGTTTGAGATTATTTATGGCAGAGTGGTCTTGCCACCCATCCTTCGTACTAAGGATGAGATTTTTGCAGCTGATGAATATGTTCGTGACTTGGATGTTGCCTTTAGTCAGGTGCGGACAGCCATTGCAAGATCTCAGGATAAGCATAAAATGGCTGCTGACAAGCATAGAAGGGACATGGAAGTCAAAGAAGGTGATTGGGTATTGCTGAAATTTGAGAAGGCTAGGCTTCGGAAGAGGCCAGGACGAGAAGGATCATATCCTAAGCTTTCTCCTCGCTATTATGGACCCTTCAAGGTGATTCACAAGATCAATGAAGTGTCCTACAGGCTTGCTTTACCTAGTCATTGGAAGATTCACAATGCTTTTCATGTGAGTCTATTTCGGAAATATGTGGGGCCAGATCCTGATGAGCCTGTCACACAGAAGATCCGCCAGAGATTGAAGAGCTTGAGGAGATCCTCCAGCCAGAACAGATTGTTTTTCACAAGGAGAGAAAGCTACCTGCAGGAAAGCTTTCCAGGAGATACCTTGTGAAGTTTAAGAATTATTTGCCTATTGATGCCAAATGGGTAAATGAGGATTATTTTGCAGATTATCCGCAATTGTTGCAGGCATATCTTGAGGCTTTTAAGTTGAGGTCAACTCTTTAGAAGCCCGGGGGGATGTCACCAATTGGCCGACCATTTGGTCCATTCCTAGTTTTTGCGTCTCGTTCACTTGAGGCCAGGCCAGTGTCTCGTGTGAAGAGGCCAGTATTTTTGCTGACATGGACGGGAGCCAGACTGGTGCCACCCGTGTGTTAGCAGGATGGTGTCGTATGGACGGGAGCCAGATCAGTGCCACCCGTGTATGACCTGGACTGTGTTCGATCCATGGGACTGTCACGCCATGGAAGAGCCAGTATTCGTGCCGTGTTTTACCTATGGGACTGTCACACCATAGGGAAACTCGTGCCTGGAACTATGTCTTACCTATGGGACTGTCACTCCATAGGAAGACCAGGATTTTATGTTTTTATGTCGTGCCAGTTTTGTGCCGACAGATATTTTGTACATGTTCCATGAACGGGAGATATGTCCATGTTACTATTTGCACATGCACACATATTTTGTATGCTTGAAACTGTTTTCGCATGACATGTATTTGTGTGTTTGCCTGCTTGACGTGTTACTTACTGAGCGGGGACGCCTGCCAGTGAGTCGTGAAGTCTACTCTGTATTCTGATGAGTTTCAGTGCATGTGAACAGGTGGTAAGTATATGGTACATGTTGTTAAATTGTTATTTAATTCTAACCCCTTTGTTTTATAAGGTTAGGGGTTCACACTCATTTAAAAGTGGGCACCCCCTTTGGGCACCCACTTAGGGGCCAAGGTGGGGAGCCTCACTTTTAAGTGAGTGTGGGGGTGGGCATGGTCACCCACCCCCACTAATCCCCCACATGCAAACGTGGGTATGACCAAGGCTAACTTCACTTTAATTTATTAAAAAGAAATCTCTCTCTTCAAGCGAAAAATCAATCGCTTCTCCCTGGCGCTGATTTTCATCAACCGGCGCTGGCTGCTCTTTCTGCTGGCGATTAGCTTGCTGCAGGTGGCTCCTATACTCTGCTGCCGCTGCTGCACCTGCTCCTTTACAGGCGACTGAGTTTGCTGCTGCTGCAGGCGGCTGCCACCATTTTCTACTGGCTTCGCTTGCCCCTCTACAGGCTGGCTGCAACCACCCCTGCAGGCGGCTGCCTTCTCTTTCCACCTCTACAGGCGACTCCTTCAACGGGCTGTACCCTCTGCTGCCGGCTGCTCTTGCCCCTCTACAGGCTGCAATCAAGCCCATCTACATGCTCCTACAGGCGGCAGCAAATTGGCAGTAGGCGCTGCCTGTTTCTCTTACAGGAAGTCGTGGGTCCTCTCCAGAAAGTCTACGCTTGTTTCTCCAGCAAGCTACCATCTACAGGAAGCTACGCAGGCTGCAGCTAAATAGCTGTGCACAACAGCCTGGTGCCTCCTCCATACTCGGTGGTTTCTTTTCTCTCTCAGGCGGCTGAGCTTACAGCGGGAGGCTATCTTCAGTTGGCAAGTACACAAGCCTATCCTTCTTTCACAGCAGGTGGCTGTGAACTTTTGCGGTGACTCTTGTCTTGGTGGTTCTCCACGAGGCAACTGCTTCTTCATCACCTGGATGACTTCATCATACTCTGAGGATTGGTTTTCATATCAACCATCTACAAGTAAGTGATTTTCAGATTTGAGTAAAGTATTATATGTTTAAATCTGGTAAAAGATTCGTCCCGCTCGGCCTACACCCGTTCGGTGCCGGGTTGTCCAAGCTATATGGGCGAACCTCGGTCCAAAGGTGCTGAGATCGGGAGAGCCAGGCGTTAGTACGAGAGCGCCTGTCTGTGCGTGGTCTCGGAACACCAGTGTGGTGCTCTCCGCGGAGTCCAGTGAAAGCACAGGACCGTAGCGATTGGACCACACCAGTGGTCGATCTGCTTCGAGCTTCTACATCAAAATTCGAGCTATTTGTTTGGTACTGTTTTCATATGTACATGGACATTATCTGGTTCTCAGAACCCATGGAGCATTGTATTCATTAAATACTCCCAATAAATATATCATATATTGAGGGGGGGGTCGGCCCGTTCCGGCCCCAGTACTGGTGTCCATTTTCCATTTCATTTCATTTAATTTCAAGTTGTTTTAAGTTGTCCATTCCATATTTGTGGTTTTAAAGTTGTGCTTTTAAGCGTGTGGGTGTCCAACGGAGTCTTTCCCACTTGACGGGATCGGTTTCAGAGTGATACTTGGACTTGAACTTAGAACTTGGAGTTGAACTTGGGCTTGGATCTAGACTTAGACTTGATCATTGGATTGGAACTAGAACTTGGACTTGATCATTGGATTGGAACTAGAACTTGACTTGAACTTGGGCTTGGATCTAGACTTAGACTACAAAGCATTGGTAAGTAGTGAAGCGGATCTTCTGCTATCTTTAGGGCTCCCTGGATCTTGCGTTGGTATATCCAGGGCGGCAGCTTGCAGTTACATGCTTAGATTGATTCCGATTGGGCTGATGACTATGATACACGGCAATCCACCAGTGGGAGTTGTTTCTTTTTTGGGGCATTCATGCATATCATGGTTGAGCAAAAAGCAGTCCACTGTTGCAACGTCTACTTGTGAGGCTGAGTACAGGACAACCTTTACAGCCACAGTAGATTGTGTATGGTTGAGGAGATTGATGACTGATCTTCAGCAGACACCTACCACCATACTCACTGACAATCAGAGTGCTATAGCCATGGCATGAAACCCAATGTTTCATGCACGTACTAAGCACATAGAGATTCATTATCATTATGTCAAGGAGAGGATTTATGCAAGGGAGATCTCATTATCTTACTGCTCTACACATGACAATGTTGCAGATCTATTCACGAAGGTGTTGCCTCGAGAGAACATGCCCTGCCTCCTTTTAGGAATTAATTTAGGAACAATCCACAGGCTCGCAAGCCAAGATCAATACAAACGCAAACAAATATGCCGATGTAGAAATCAAAGTCGCAGTCGATGCGAAGGCACGAGATCTCATTGCTGAGCACACCACGGGGATGGCCCACAAGATCCCTCTCCGAGCTAGTACCAAATCCGAGGGGAAATTTGCCCAAAACTTGAGCAAAAGCACAAATTCTCCACAAGTTTGATCTTCCCGCATAAAATCCAACGTACCCCAAGCTTGAGAATGAGGTACACAAGTGATAAGTGTAGATGATGAAGTTTATGATGATCAGCAGCAGATGAGACGCCCAATCTGGAGTAGAAACAGCTTAAGAAGGCCGTATAGCTGTTGTTTTAGGCTGTTTAGATGTGGACGGACCAAAGCGGATTCACGTGGCAGCACGGTAGCAGCCAATCGGCGCAGAATAGCAGCACTGTACAGTTTCGTATGAACTGTTTGGATCCGTACAATGTACGGTATGTTGATGAGGTGGCACAAGGTAAACGGCAACATGGCTTTGGAATAGCAGCAAGGCGGCGATGAAGAATTCCACGTTTCAATTATGATGGGGAAGAGAGATTTCCTAGGAAGGGTACCAAGCACTAACCCTTGGGGTTAGGGACTAATCCAACAGGGTTAGGGAGTCGTGGGATTAGGGAAAGTATGTACATTCAGGTGGCTAAGGTTTAGATTTAATGAATCCAAGGTTATTGGCTACTTATGATTGGACTATTATTTATAGCAGCACTAAGCACTATATAAGTGAGTTGGGTTATTATTAATTTATTGTGGTCTGGTCCTGGACCAAGATTCTTACTCTTGCCATGGACATAGTAGATCACATGCGGTCTTGTTGAGGGTCCCTTAGGATAGGCTTTGGTGGTATGGGATGCCATGGCTGACTAGCTTGGACTCGCGAGAGTGGAACCTGAGCCCTTGGCTCGGGGGAGGTTTGTGGACGCAAACCTACAGTTGGGTGGTGAGCTTGCTTGCACCCCTTTTATTTGGTTTCTCTAATCTTGTTTATGCCTGTGTATTAGGTGATCCTCGGGAGGAGTCTCTCCTCACACTGAGCCTAAGTGATGCTTGTGGACTTGCTTCTGAGCCTACTAGTGCCCTAAATATATTCTATGACTGCTACCTCAATCAAGGATTAAATCTGAGATTAGCCATGTCCATGGCTGTGCACGTGGCATTCCCTCTTGCTAAACTTTATGATGGATTGGAAACTTGTCATCCTTCCTCCTTGGACTAGTGACTTTGTACTTTGACTGACTTTGGACACTTTGATTGAAAACCCTATTGTTCCTCTGATTCCACTCAAAGTCTGGTTAGAGAACTGTGCATATGTTCCACTTTGTCCCCATGCCTGCAATCCCTTTCCCTTACCACAGCTATGGTCTCCTGCTGAAAATGATCATGCATGAATCTCCACCTTTGGAAGTGACCTGAGAGCCAATGGTATGCTCCTTTTTACTTCTGCCATGGACATGGTGGTCCACAGGCGGTCTTGCCAAGGGTCCCTTAGGATAGGCTCTGGTGGTACGTCAGGGTTGACTCGCTTGGCTTTTGGGGAGTGGAACCTTAGCCCTTGGCTCGGGGGAGATTCTTGATGGAATCTACGGTTGAGAGGTGAGTTTGCTTGCACCCTTCTGTGTGTTCTAACCTTGTGTGTTTAGCTTGTGTATCAAGTGATCTTATGGGAGCTTAGCATACCTATATCAGTTCATGGACGAGTTTTGCCCGTTGTTGAGAGCTTATCAAGGGGCCATGCAACTAAGGACTGCTGTGATGCAAGTAGGGGAGAATGCGACACACCTATAAGTATGTAGGGCACAACCGGACATTAGATATCAGCTGACAGGTAGAGTCAACATCGCTGATGACACATGGCACTGCCACATGGCAGTTTTGATGTGGCAGTCAGGTACAGGCGGCCGATAGCAATACTACTGGCTGACTAGGAGCATTGGTGCATATATATACTTGGATATCTCTGGAAAATCCTAGCATAGAGGCTCAAGTGTTCTACAATGTTGATGCGGGTTCCCAAAAATTCCCAAGATACACTATTGATGTAAACCCCTTGTGGGTTTTTTCAGAAGCAAGATTCGGAGTTTAAAAGCATAGACTTTAGCTCTGAATTTATTTTATCAAGACGGTTGCTTGTTGTCATGCCACATGCTTTGTTGAGGGATAATTCCTGACCACTGCTTTTTATGATCATGTGATTAAATCAAACATCATGAATTGAACTTTTCTCAAGATCTTGTATTTCTCGATCAGCTCTGTGATGTTTTTGTTGAGACTTCCTGTTTTGCGAGTACTAGAATTTGTAACCAGGATTCTTATCAGAATATTATTGACCACCATTTCTGTACTTTACAGGATCTTCTTGGAGGAAGAAGTCTTGCAGACTATGACAGCCCTTCACTTCATAAAGGATCTGACTTGTTTAGGTATGTTTGACCTCTGTGTCAACCGAACTGCATCATGAAGTAGCCTTTTAGAGAGGTAGCTCAGTTTGACATTGAATTGGGATATTATGCATGGGCAGGTCAACAGGTGCTCTTGTTACAAAAACTACCGTTGAGGTAGTAATCCCTACCCGAGTTGTTACTTCCATCATTGGAGACGGTGGCTCTAAAATTGTTCAAATTCGCCAAGTATGTATTGGACCCTCTGCTGAGGTTGGCTTAGGTGTTGATTTGATAAGGAAAGCACTAATCTTCTTCTTAACAAGAGAGAATCATTTCTGTATATATATATATATATATATATATATATATATATTTGTTTGCCTTCAGATGTCTGGTGCAAAAGTGAATCTCCTAGATGTCAGACCTGGAGCAGCAGAGACCGTTGTGGAGATATCTGGCACACCTGAGCAAACACATGCTGCACAAAGCTTGCTACAAGCTTTTATCTTGAGTGGGCAGACATCGTCTCTTGGCTATGCAGGATGAGTACATTATCTTGGGATGGTGTCTGTAATCTCTTGCGGGAAAGCGTTGATGCATTGTGCGTGTGCAGTAACTCATTTTGCCAGAAAATGCAGGGTTAGAGTGTTTTTAGGTCTCATTATAAAACTGACCTGTATCTACTTTCTTTCATCTTCCTCCTATGATGTGGACACGACAAACCCTTTATTCAAATCTCTCCTAAAGCTAACCCGTTTGAATTGCTCTTAATTTGGCCCTTGCTATAATACAGTAAAGCAAAAGCCAAGGTTTTAGACATCCTTTATTGTATGTACAAAATCACCTGGCATTTTTCTCGCCAGAGATCAGCTAGATTAATGGAAGTTGCAAAGACTCAACTTCTCAGAAGAGCTTCAACAGGCCATCACACCATTATGTGGAAGATGGCCAATCTAGACCTTGCGATTAAAGAGGGTAAGTTATTGGCTCTTATCATATCTCAAAATATTTAGTTGTTGATAACATTCATGATGTTTCATTGAAGTATTTGAGATCGATGCATCCCTCCAACAAAGTGAATCAAGTTAGATTATTGGAGGTTTAGACTCGTTGGCATTTGAATTTTTCTAAGAACTGTTGCTGTCATGGCATCAAGAACTCAGCTCCTTGCATGCTGTGAAGTATTTCTTCCTCTCTACATAGAACCCTGCAGTTTGTACTGACGTCGTCAGTCTTGTAACTTGTACATGATATGATATTTGCAATGTGTGTTCACAGTGAGTACACTCTCTCTAGTTTGCAGTGTTTCAGATTATCTACAGTACGTGCATCAAAAGCTCTTAAAAGGTAGATTCAACCAAGCCTAACCCATGGTTACATGTTACTGGTTACAGGCCAATCAAGGTTGATAGTGAGACATGTTAATGGTTATAAGGTCAATGAAGGTAGATGGTCACTGTTAGGGATTTCGGTAACATGGTCTGCCACTGCCATATGTGTCTTGCTCTGTGTGATGCCGCTTTCATTTGAATACCAGCACAAGTCTGGTGGAGAGGTGGTGCGCCTCTGTGAAAATTGTAAAATTTAAGGGTGGGCTGCTCCTTTTTGGTAGCAGAGATGAAGGGACCTTGATTTCACATGAAATGATGTTCATAGGTCAATGATCAAAGGCCACTAAATGAGTAGTTATAAGATGGTGGTTACTTCTTTGTTACTGGCAAACTGCCCCATGCAAGTGGATTGGGAATGCACATAAGAGTGTCTGATTAGGAGTAGGCTTGCTTATGGTTTTTTCTACAGCTCAGATTTATCTTTCTACAGCTCCAATATATCTGAAGCCTACAAGTGCAGTGAAGTCCTTAATATTGTCTCAAGATTAGTTTGGTAACTTAACTAAAAGGTTTTTTGCCTGGTTAATCTTGCAACAATGCATTCAAGGTGTGTGACATATAGGACTAGGACATGCCAAAAATACTAGCACAAAGGAAAGATTTAACAAAGAATCCTATCTCTTCTTAATGATTGGAGGGGTAGCGTGCCACCTGCATTCTCTATAAAAACCCAACACCTAGTATCAAAGTAATCTAATATTTTTTCCAAGCCGATTAATATTTTATAAAATAAGGATTGGTGGTCTGTACTGAAGGTCATTAGAATATCAAAAGATTTCAATAACTATGCACATGTCAGCATGTGCAAGAAGCCTAATCAAAGACAGACCTAAAAACCTAGTTTTTTATGCACAGGAGAGAATTTCAAAGTCTAATGACGCTTGAAACATTTAACATGAATATCATGCTGAAGTCCAGAATAGCTCTTGGCAAGCTAAAAAAGTTACTATATATGTGTCAAAAGATTTGTAGCACTTCTGATGGATAATGGACTATTAGTCCACAAGAGAATTGACTAGGAAAATAAAGTCTTCATAGATGCAAAAAATTGTTACAAAGTAAAAGAGAAATCATAATTACAACCATTCCAAAACTTGAGGGATTGCATACTTGGTTAAAGTGCATAAGTCAATACAATCACTTCAAGCTTCAAGAAATGCCCAGGTTACTTTTACTAAAAGATAGTCGCTTGAGGAAAACTTTCAACATATTGTAATTTCGAGACAGGTGGATTGCTGATTTAATTTATGCACAACACCTAGTTTTTTTGAGTTGCATCGATGATTTCCAAGTAACTTGGAAGATATTTATTTCTCATTGTACCACGAATGATTACTCTTCTCATTGAGATTTTCTCCATGATAGGTTCTTACGAAATCTGTTTTCCTTTGCCGAAAGTCCCAAAGGTGCCCCACATTTTAGCTCCCTTTTTTATTATTATCAAGATTGTACCTTGAATACATGCCAAGAACCAAAATGGTTCATTGCTACTCCACTTAATTTACATCGCCTTCCATGCCTCCTTAATTGGCTTTTCATCCGGCACCACACTTTCCCAAAAGCTTTCCATAGGTTGAGACGTGTAGTCTGAGTTTCAAACGTGCCACACACGAGTGATACTTCAGGGGATTCCTATAAGATTTTTGTAGAGAGTCCAAAGAAACCCCCTTTTATTCCTAAAGGGAGCAATAAACTATGAAACAGGCCTTTTTCTTGCTTGTGTTGAAAAGGTATTACACATGATAGCTTCACCATTCAAACCCTTTACTTGTTCGTGTTGTAAAGGCAAGAGAATTCATTGCAATATCAAAGAGGAGAGGGGATAAAGGGCATTCCTATCTATTACTTCAACTGGTGATCAAAATGGGAAACCTTCTGCCTTGCACTAGGAAGAAGAAGGGAGAAATGCAAGGATCATAGTCGATTTGCGCCCTTATCTGTTCAAGATAGAACAACCCTCTTTAGTGGAGAAGTAAGGGTTCTCAACCTTGCCTCCATTGGTGTCACCATAATGGAGCTTTGCAATTGGGCATAGAGCAACATTAGTTAAGAGCTTACTTTAGCCTTGTCGAAGCATGTGTTGTTGGGCCTTGCCTTCGAGTCACAAATGCAACTTCCCAGTGTGGGTGTGCTAGCTCGTCCTGTTGTGTCCTCACTCCGTTATCACACCAGAATGCTCCTTTGCCGATGGAGTGAAAGGAGAGCTCTCTATGCTTAGATGGAGGCACAACAAGATAGTCCTTCACGATGGTTTTCTATCACAAAAGGCGGGAAAAGAAGAGCCTAATGGAAGAGGGAAACCTACAATCAAATCTATTCAAACAAGCATCCATCTCGCAGTAAGAATCCAACAGTATGCAAACAAGCAAGAAGAGGTAATTGTTTTTTAAAATGAGAGAGAGAGAGAGAGAGTGAAAATTCAAGGAGCTCACAAGAAAACTATTACATTGTCCATTGGTTAAGCAACTATGTACATGAAGAGTTTGTAGACTTTCCCTTTTCGACGTTAAGGACATGGCAAGACCACTTTATATGGTCCAGTGCTACCTTACAAAAGAACGATAACTGTCCTTACAAGTAAGATGGAAAAGCTCCTTATAGTAGGTTGGGTGGGTGAAACCATGTTAACCTATGGAGTCCATGTTAACCTCTACGGAGTGGTTAACATTAGCCCCTTTCTAATGGTGACCGTGTCCTCGCGTCACCAAAGTTGGTGGGTGAAGCTCCTACTAGGGTAGAAAGTGTGGATGGTATAGGATACGCCATAGAGTTAGCCGATCGAGGTTAAGTGGTATGGTTTAGGGACGATCTGCATTCGGATGAAGGGCAAAGTGGTGGGAAGCTTTGGGTAGCTCTTATGGTAGGCAACATGTGGATGTGATATGAAAATTGATACGTGATGTGGAGGTGCTTTATGGTTGGTATTTGTTGGTTGTGGAAGTTGTGTGGATCCTTCAACATGAGGTAGTTGGTAGAAGACACCATGTTATTAGCAGAATGGGTGTGCTAGGACCACCATGAATGATTTAATGGGGAGATGGTGGTCAGGATCTTCATGGTACAACATGAGTGTATGGCTCGATGTCACTTGTAATGTTGAGAGATGTGGCTTCTTTTTGTGGCAAATACATTAGCCAAGGCGAGGTGTTGGTGATAAATTGGAGTCAAAGTAGAGGATACATGCATGAAAGCTTGTTGGAGGTACCTACAAGATCGGGCGTTCTCCAAGCAATGGGTCGTAGCATGGTCAAGCTTGCACTCACCATGGTCCCCCCCATCTAGAGATGTACTAGAGGGTTGGCATTGATGAGGAGTTGAAGACGAGTTGATGAAAGACTCCTGCTGATTCGAGGAAGGTCTAAGTAATCAGGGGCCATCGTTTGCACCCACCATGGTTCCCCCATCTAAAGATGTACTTGAATAACTATCCATGATGAGGCTCAAAACACATTCATGAAAGAATAGTGCCTATTTGTCTATTACATGTAGAGCTCGTGGATATATTGCAGGAGGTGTGCATCGACGTTAGGCAAAAGGTGGGCCTATGTAGGAGCTTCTTTCATTGAAAACTTAAAGACTTTGCTCTTCGACACTTATTTGTTTGCTTTCTTTGAGTATTGCACATGGTTTGAGATACCAAATTGGTTGTTGATGTGTAATGAGGTTGGCCGATAAGGCGAGTGTGAATAAGGTTGGGTTTTCCATGAGAAGGGAAGAATTTAGGACAAGTAGTGTGCTACGTACATTAGTAAACCGCAAACTATGAGTGGCATGCTGGACATGGCCGAATGGATCAAGTGCTTCTTGAGCATCCTTTTGAAATATTTGTGGCTATTCAGTCCATATGCTTGAAGCATGGTGATGGTGGTGGAAAGAAGGGACGAATTACAAAGCTTCTACATGGCTTGGGGGTGAAATTTTGGATTGCTGTGGGGGCAATGTCGACCTTGGGCATGGGGCATTGCTTTAACCTTTTGGGCATCTGTACCTCCTTGGATTAGCACTAATGTAGGCAAGTTTTATGCTTTAACCTATTGGGCATTTCTACCTCCCTTGATTAACACTGATGTAGGCAAGTTTTATGCCTTGGAGAGATTGAGAAGCATGGTTGATTGAATCACAGCTTTGTGTGAAGTTCTCCATTTAGCATGGATCCTTAGCATGGATCCAATGGCTCCATAGACCATAATGGGGTGCCCATTTGATTGGGTAAGAAGGAAGATTCTCTGATGGTGGGCATCTTCACAGTCCAAGTGTGTCATGCACTAATGGAAGGCTAGAGCCCTTGTGAGTGTGCAATCGTCGGATTTGTGAGTCATGGATGGAGATAGGGCTGGACACAGCATGAGCAAGACTCAATGAAGAAGATGAGATGGGATGCGAGATTGAAGGCAAGCATGATATGGCATAGGGCATGGATGATGGGGAATGGATACTGCATGCAAGAATGGGATCTGATGTCAGAGCCTTGATAAGGTGTGGTTTAGACCATGACATTCAAACGTGCACTCAAAAACATTCGTTTTTGCATATTCACTCATGCATGCACCTTTGTACACATGTAGACACACACCTTTTTACGCAAACGTGCACACAAAGTTTCAACTCCCACTCATGCACACACATGCACCACATCCCCATACGTGCACCCGTGATTAAACAATGCCCCCCCGGTTCCCTTCTCTTTAAAAAGTTAAAACCCACCCTAGCCTTTATTTCCCCCCACTAAGTCGGTAGAGTATTCCCCACGGAGGGTAGAGCTGGGTTTGCAGAGGCACATCACCCGAATAGTCCAACTCGCAAGTTCCCAAAAAACTCCCATTAAGACAAACCCCAAAATAGCTTCCACTTACAACCAAGCCCTTGCACGTTTTTGGTGTCCCTTCAACCCTCTTCACTCACATTCATTTGACACCGACATTTAGGTATAGAGACTAGGACCATCCTTGCTACCTTGTGGTCCATCCGTCGGCACCCATGTCTTGCGCCAATTGCACCCAATGGTCTAAATTGCACCATTGGCTCTTAGGCACATAGACCTGGAACGTCCTTCCTAGTGGTCCATCCGACACCCATCCACACACCCATGCCTTTCTGCTGAATGCACCCAATGGTCTAAACCGCACCCATGCATTTTTTTGAATGCAAAAGGGGTGCGATGAGCAAGGTGTGTAAATGTGGAAGAGTGCACACACCTGAATGTGTGTGGGGTGCATGCACATGAATGCAAGTATATGCGTGCAAATTCTAGCTATGCAAAGGTGCATGTGTGTGTATGTCTATGTACACGCATATGTGTGGATGCATGTGCGGGTGGTGTAAATGGGAGGGGGTTACACATGCACGAGGTGCAAAGTGAAAATGGGTGTGGGGTGCATGTACGTGTGAAAATGTGTAAATATATGTGTGCACACTGTGCAAATGTGTGTGAGAGGGGTGCACGTAAATGAATGTAAGTGTGCATGTGCACGTGTACATGATGATGCATGTGTACGAGAGAGGTGCATTTCTGTGAGAGTGTGTGCATGTGCTAGTGCATGTGCACATGTGGGAATGGGAATATGTGAATGTGTGTGTACTTTTGTACTGGACTTGAGGAAATGGACTAAATCCATCCCTCGGGATCCAGTGGTTAGGTGGTGGTGGTCGCGCTGGAGCATTGGGGTGTTGAACCATGGTTAGATCCAAGCTCGAGTCTCCTCCCCCATTTCCTCAATGAAAGAGGTCAATAGTAAATATTCCGATGCTAACCAAAGTTCTAAAGTTGCCAAAATTGGTATCAATGGTTAAGACCCCTTTGGCTTCAGAGGAAGGTCCATCCGGATCCTTAGAGAGGAGGCACCTAGTTTCCCATGAGGGCAGTTTCAAGAGGGGGGAGCTAGGCTAGCCCTCACATGTGGTAGTAGAGCACATACGATCGTTGACTGGCTAAGGGACAAATGATGACTATGGTTATCATGTGTGTAGGCCATGGAAGAGGGTACCCTTCAAGAATGCCAGGGACTACCTGACAAGATAGATGAGTTCACCTAGGGATACTTGTAGGATATGGCCGAGTAGCCATAAAGAGGATTCATGAATGAGCTACAACCCTTGGATTATTTTTTGGAAATGGTATTAGAACCGTAAGCTTGGAGGATGTTTAGAAAAACTTTTGGAACTCTATCGTAGATGAATGTTTCCCTAGAGGAAATCATCGAGGATTATTAGAAAACATTCTTTTGTGTAAGAAAATATATTGGGAAGGACTAGTACCTGCACCTCTATGGTCTGCTAATCTAGATTTATGCAAAAAGATTAAAACCGTTCCTATTATGTAGTTGACAAAAATTTGTTTGATCCCAAGTTCCATCAGAAACTCGATAGCCTTGTATCTTGTGTTAGAAAGTAGAATCTTATTATTCCTATGCATACCATATGGGGATAGTATGTAGGAGTTAGAGGTTGACCTCTTTGTATATAAATAAAGCAGGGAAGTTCATATCCCCTAGGATTAATAACCATAATGTTTCCTTTTAAACTAGGAAAAATAATCTCTTAGAGATTGTAACTTACCAAAAGAGTGGATTGAATAAGAATCATGCCACCTCGAGTGTAATTTGGCTAATGGTGGATGATGACTTGAGAGATCTTCTCTCGCCAGCTAAGACCCTTCCTAGGGGATAGGCTTAATGTTAGGGAAATTTCAAATCAATGGATATCCTCAATGGAGGATTATTTCGATCTTGAAAGCTACTTAGAGAGACCAATAAAGCTATCATGGCTCGTCTTAAGCTTGAAGGACTAGCCAAAAGTTGGTGAAAGTTATCTTGTTGAACCCAAGTTATGAACGAAGGTGACCTCTCATGGGATCATATAAAGGACATGTTGAAGAGTCGTTACCTCCTCCCAACCCATACCTATACAAAAATGAATCTCTTTTCTTGTACCTAGAGTAACCTCACCATTATTGGCTGGCTGAAGTAGTTTTTGCAACTATAGTTTACATTAATGAGCAAGACCCCCATAGTGGCAGTGCATGATGGTGCTGACTCCAGAAGAGAAGTATACTAGTATAAAACTAAAAATATGGATACATTGTATATGTCCATATTCCTAATGAGCTACGCAATAAGTTAGATCCAAAGGTTGAAAAATGTGTGTTCATTAGTTACTCCCTTGATAAATGTTATAATCGTGTTACATATGAGATGAGGGTGAGTAGGGATGTTTCCTTTGATGAGATGAGCTAGTATAGTACTATAAAAGACTCGATTGGGGCTGATGATGCATATAGGAGCAGTTGGTTATATAGAATACAGGTCAACAATCACAATCATTGAGTGGATCAAGAGAGTCCTCTAGTAATGGGTCTGTTGGATAGACCATGGACATTAGAAAATCAGTCCTATAAGTTCAGCAAGTGCATCACATAAAGGTAAATAGAAGGTTGAGATGAGTCTCTTAGTATGCCTAAGGCATTCGAATATTGATGGAGAGTCTAGTGGATTAGAGAAGAGCCTCGTTGCGGAGGAATTTGGGATTCCAACTATTAGGACACCATAGAGGCTAGCTATTTTGAGTATCGAATGAAAGCTTCCAAAAATAGCGACCACTTATTCCGAGTATCAGATGGTAAGGCTTTGAACCATACTTTGGCTTCAGTCTTTAGAAATAAGTGTATAGTCTTCAGTTTCTCTTCAACCGTATCCCTTCTTAACTGAAAGTAGAAAAGCTCCACCTCATCCAAGAAGGCTTGATCCTCCGTAAAGGATGGCCTCTACATCTCTAGGAAATAGCAACCATCAACTAACTAAGATACTAGGAACCCAAGCCTCAAACCAAAAACCTCCCAGGGCATCAATCTCCCAGGCAGTCACCCAAGCCTCTCAAAGCATAAGCAAGATAAGACATCTTCAACGAATGGTGATAGCTCTCCCAAAGTGCTAGCAAGAGACCCTAGGAAGTGACCACATGGTGGCATGGATCAAAACAAACTGAAAAACCTTTTCAAAAATGAAAACTAAGTCAAATCCAAGGTTGCTCCTCTCTTTTCACCACAAGAACAAAGAGTGAAATGCTTGAAGTAACTCAATGACTTGAGTTTTAAACATGTTTTCTTGATTTTAAAAAAAGTGATGATGAAGTAGTTTATCATCATGGTAATAAATTTTCTTCTTGTGATGAGTGGCTACCATTAAGTAGTCTATGTCTCATGAGATTTGTACTAGAATCAATTATGAAAGATCCAAAGATGGAACCAATAAAATTCTTGAAGAAAGCCAAAGATGCTGTAAAGACATGAAGAGAAATTAACTACATAAATTAGTGCTAAAATCCATGGGGGAGATTAGGATCTGGTAACTCTTTTTTTTTTTGGCTAGTCACGTGAAAACATGTGTCACACTCAAACACACTTAAAAATAAAGGAGATTGATATTATTCTTCATGTCAATGCAAGGGAGATGTACCTAGGGACTAGAAGGAAACAACTCCAAGAGATTTGGATTTGTAAAGTCATAGGAATGGAGAAGAAAGAAAAGGAGACACAATCTCTTTGTCATAATGTTTTGGTATAAAACAAATCATGAAAATGCATTTTAGGAAAAACATGTCGTAGAAACGAGAAGTGGAGTACAAGTAAGAGGAAAAAAAATACAAAAAGAATATATACCCTTAGCACTAGTACCTTGAAACTTGATGAGGTGGATATACTTGTTTATGTTGAGAAATGTGGTGCGTGCCAAAGAGAACAAGGAAGAGGTAGGGAGTGAGTTGAGTAAGCCAAGAAAGTGCAAAGCCTAGCATGAAGCCACATGAGCAAAGGGATTTATCCCACATTGATGTACAAGCCCACGGGCTACCTCCTCATATAAAAGGGGGCCATTTCAAGCAATGAATCATATCATTTGCAAAGGGATTCATCCCACATTGATGTACAAGCCCAAGGGTGTACCTCCTCATATAGAAGGGGGTCCCATTTCAAGCAATGAATCATATCACTTGTACACATCTCAAGCCTCTTTACGAGTACAAGTCTTAATCTTGTAACCATATTGTGTTTGAGTCTAGTACACATACTCATCTCATCATGAGTAAACTTAGATTACATCCACCTTATTTTAATCACATTAATCATGTTTAATTAGTATAGGATTAGGCTTGATTACGTAGATATTTTTCTAATAGGAGAGCTTGATCCATAGTTTCAACATGGTATCAGAGCCATCCCTCTTCCCATGAGCCTCTCCAATCTTGCCACTCTACTACATTAGCTCAATCAATCTTTATTAGCAATAATCTTATCTCATTAAGTGAATCTTATCTTTATCTCCTTCATGTGGATGATATTGCAAAGCTCATCTCTCTCCATTCTCTTAGCCATTGCCCAAGAAATTCTAGTGGATTAACCACTTGAGTAGGGAGCTTCATTCCACTAAAGCATTTAACGTTTATTGCTGTCATCAGCGCGAATCTGCCATCTCGCTAGCTTGACTGGAAAAACGAAGCATTCGTCGTGCACACTTAAAATTATCTTTAGCACTTTTTTAGGCTTGTTACTAAGCTTACAAGGACCTCACAACTTGAATCTTTAGCCACTTCATAAACTAGGCGAGGCAGAAACAACAAACAACCAGTCACACTGTGCGTAGAAAGCACAAATTTGTCCATTTTGTGGGGTTTTGAGCTAGATTTTTTTTAGCATAATCCAATTTTCCTCATCAAGGGGGGTAAGAAAGATATAATAAAAGCCCCTTCAATGGTTGCATCTACAAGCTCAATTTCATCCTCCACATTCTATTATGTCTAATCACCTTTATTAAGCACTAATTACCATCATGAGTGTAATATTAGTAAAAATTGAGCTAATCAAAGTTCAAAATTAGAAAATTAAGGTGTAAATCCATTATGGAAAACTCTCTCTTGCACCCGATCATCGCACTCATTTGCATTGCTCAATTTGAGCGGTTTTCACTATATTCAGTTCAATTTTAGTACATCAGTTTGCATCTTGTCATCTGCATCAACTTGAAATCAGTCATTGCACAAAAAATTAGAGCAGCTTAATCTTCTATGAGAGTACATATACTACCATAGAGACTTGTCACAAGCTCATGGTAAGACCCTCTCCTGGCATTAAACATTGGGAAGGGTCACATATCCTCGGACAAATCAAGTACCTCACAAAGCAAAACATGAATTTACAAAGCACAATCCTAAGCATGTCTAAAGAACAAGTGCATGATATGACCATAGCACAAACATGGCATCCACACTAAATGCATCAAAGGCATATAAGAAAATCAAGAACCAAGCATCAAGTCGCAACAAGACTGTAAAAGAGCCAGTAGTCAAGCCAAAGAGCAAAGGCCAAGAGCCAAGAAGCAGTTAACAAAATGAAGAAGGAAATGACATCGGCATAAAGAACAAAGAAAGCAACAAGGGTCTTCATCAAGAAAAGCAAGGAGATCTCGAGAAGCCAGCAGAATCACTAAGCAACATCGAGCTACCAACCACTACCCAAATCTTAAACTAAAATTTGTTATAAAAAATTCTTACTTCTTACAAAAAGTGCTGGTATCTACCCTCTGGCACTAGTGACGTAGCCAAGGTAGAAGAAATAGGCAAAAAATAATCTTAAAAGAGACCTCTAGACCTCAAAGATAGGTCAAGACTCTATCAAGGGGGGGACCTCACTCTTAGAGATGAACTCTAGGCCTCAAAGATAGGTCAAGTCATCATAAAGGGGGGGAAGTGCTAAAGTAGTACATGAGCCAAAGTTGCTCATAGCACATAGGGGAATGTAGAAAGTAAAAAGTCAAACAACATTTTGTAACCAACATCCAACCACCTTGAGTAGCCCAAAGATTTGGCACCAAGGGGGCGTGTTGAGAAATGTGGTGCCAAAGAGCACAAGGAAGAGGTAGGGAGTGAGTTGAGTAAGCCAAGAAAGTGCAAAGCCTACCATGAAGCCACATGAGTAAAGGGATTTATCCCACATTGATGTACAAGCCCAAGGGTGTACCTCCTTATATAAAAGGGAGCCATTTCAAGCAATGAATCATATCACTTACACACATCTCAAGCCTCTTTATGAGTGTAAGTCTTAATCTTATGACGTAATTGTGCTTGAGTCTATTGCACATACTCATCATGAGTAAACTTAGATTACATCCACTTTAGATTAATCACATTAATCATGTTAAATTAGTATAAGATTAGGCTTGATTAGGTAGATATTTTGCTAGTAGGAGAGCTTGATCCATAGTTTCAACAGTTTATAACTTTACTTTTATAAAGAGAGGATATCTTAGTAAGTCTAATAGCCATTCTTGAGGAGAAAATTTCGAGCTAGAAAACAAGTGTTCTAATCATGTCTTCCCATCTCCACCTTCTCTGGTCTCCCACACCATAGACAACCTTACTATAGCAGGGTTTCAACGTCAATGAAACCCTGATGTTGGTGGTACTTCCATGCAAGCACACATATCACTCAATGTGCTTTGCATCATTATTCACTCTTAGGGATCGATGTATATTTTCCTATTGTACTATGGTGATTCCATGTAGTGCTCATTTGAGTGTGGTTTGGAGAGCAGGTAAAGACCTTTGTTTCATTTTAACATGTATATAATTTGTCACCAATATGCTAGTTAACACTCACATGTACGGTAGTTGATAGGATCTAGTATGCTAGTTAATAGTCAACTAACATGTTAGTCAATAGTCACCTATGTTAATTAGCACTTAACATTTTCTAGTTAACAGTCACCTATTCAATAGTATGCTAGTCAACAGTCACCTATATGCTAATTTATAGTCCCCAGTATGCTAGTTAACACTTACTAGTATGCTAGTTAATAGTGCCAAGTATGCTTGTTAATAGTCACCTGTTAACAAGCATGATAGTTAATAATGCATAGTATGCTTGTTAATAGTCACCTATTAGCAACCATAATAGTTAACAGTGCCCAATATGCTAGTTTATAGTCCCCACTATGCTATTTTATAGTCCCCAATATGCTAGTTATTAACACTTATCAGTATGCTAGTTAACACTTATCAGTATGCTAGTTAACAATGCCCACTATGCCTGTTAACAGTCACTGTTAACAAGCATGATAGTAAACAGTACCCAGTATGAATGCAATTGAATTTCGCATTCTGGATGAGAAGCTTTGAATCTACGAAACAACTCAACCTATAGATAAAAAAACCAAAAAGATACATTACTTAACATGAAAGATGTGCTACTTGGGTTGAAAAATATGCTAACAGTACGATAGATATGCTACTTAGTATGACCTGAAGCAGGAAAGATATGCCAACTAACATGCAAGATATGCTATTTAGCATGAAAGATATGTTACTCAGAGTGAAAAATATGCTAACTAGCATGTTTGATATGCTACTTATCATAAAAGATACATTACTTAGTATGACTTGAAACTAGCCAGATCAAATAGATGTCCTACTTAGTATGACTTGAAACTAGCCAGATCAAATAGATGTCCTACTTAGCAGGAAATATATGCTAACTAGCATGCAACATATGCTAATTAGCATGAAAGATATGCTACTTAGGATGCAAGATATGCTAACATCATGATTTTCATGCTACTTAGAAAAATATGTTACTTATAGTATTAAATATGCTAACTATCATGTATAATATGCTACTTAGCATGAAAGAAATGCTAACTAAATTGAAATATATGCTGATTAAATTGAAAGATATGCTACTTAGGATGCAAGATATGCTAACATCATGATTTTCATGCTACTTAGCATGAAAAATATGTTATTTATAGTAATAAATATGCTAACTATCATGTACAATATGCTACTTAGCATGAAAGAAATGCTAACTAAATTGAAATATATGCTGCTTAACTTGAAAGATATGTTACTTTTCATGAAAGATATTCTATTTAGCATGATAGATATATTACTTAGTATGATAGATATACTACTTAACATGATAGATATGCTAACTAGCATGAGAAATATGCTACCTAGCATATATGAACTTTTTATGCCAGTTAGTTAGTATCATTTAGGCTAATCAGCAGATGATAAATATGCTAATTAGGCAAAGAATGTGCCCATAAAATGAATTAGTAAGTTGGTTAACACTTAAAACTAGAATAGTTAAACATAATATACTTGCGGCTCATTGAGTAGATGGATTGGGTATTTGATGTAACTTTTCTTTCCTAATCTTTTTCTACAAACATCCTTCTTATTGGGAGAAACATGTGACTCACAGATTCCCAAAATGAATAAACTAGTTCTTTCAATTCTTCAGTTATGGTACTGCCACGTTGATGCTTTCAGCATGCCGCCAATGAGAATAAGCCATTACCATCATCTGAAGTGGCTTGGACACGAGACCTTGCCTTGTACAAAGATGGCTTGGAAACCTGCAAAACCCTGCTGTCAGCAGATTTACAGCGAATTCAATACATGTGCAGGGAACTCAATGCATGTGCAGCTCTGAAATTTGTAGCAAATTCGAAATGTTCAATCTTCATGTGTGTGTACAGATTTCAGTTTCTCTACATGTGCAAGTTTAACAGAGAACGAAAATGCAGGTTTAACAGATAACTAAAATGCACAAAATTAAAGATGCAGAAAACTAAACTAAGCTAAGAACAGAAAATAAAACGAAATGCAAAAAATTGAAACTGTAAAAATTATCCTTAAACAGAATGACAAAAACGCAAAAACAGGCCTCTCTCTTTCGCACAAAAATTAAAATTTGCAGGTTTAGCGCCTACCTCCAATCCTTCCTGTGTGTCAAATCCTTGTCCTGGCCTCAAGGGAGAAGTGTAGCTCGCCAATCGCACTCAAATTGCAGAAGACAAATAAAGAGAATTTAACAACAGATTAGTCTTAAATAAATACCAAAATTAGTCCCAAAGCCTGCTCTTCTATCCAATAGTTTTGCAACCGATTGGAGCTTAACAAGGAGTGGTAGTGTGTGTATGGTGCTCAACTAATGTAGGCACTCGCTTCTCGGCAGTAGCGGCGCCATTGTAGAGCAGTTCTCTCTACCGTGCAATATAGTCCTCATAGAGTACTACCGATCAACAAATGTGTTAAGAAACACAATGTCAATCCGAGGACTTGACCCGATTAGTGCATGAAGGCTTATCCCATGAGGGAGAGTTCACATACACAAACCACCACTTGACGATTTAACCATTCAACACCTCAATCAATCTCTCAATCCCTTAAATCCACTACGCTAATCAAGACAACAAGCAATGCATAGCAATCTCTTAATCCCATTCAAACATTGATTAAATCTTAGCTTTCCCTAATGCCTGCAAATCCATAAGCGTGCATCTACTAACCCACAAGCTTAAGCAAGCAGAGAATGTAACATTCACAAACCCACAAGCTCATAGTAGAGAGAGTCTATCCATGAATAACTCATTGCCAAAGAAGTGGGCAGGAGCTTGCATCAATGGAGACTACACACACACACTACAAGCATGCAGCATACACAAGAGAAAGAAAGAAGCATTCAACTAATCATAGATTAATCTACTTCAATGATGCTAAAACAGATTAAGAGAAAGAAGTGGAGCTATACTCATTGGAGCTTGATGCTCATTAATCATAGCATTCAACTAATCATAGATTAATCTACTTCAATTATGCTAAAACAGATTAAGAGAAAGAAGTGGAGCTATACTCATTGGAGCTTGATGCTCATTAGAGTACAATAGAGAGAGAGTTAGAGAGCTGCCATAGCTTGAGAGCTCAAGAGCTTCACTCAATAGCTTATGAGAATGGCAAAAAACGTCCACTTTCTTTAGCTAACCTCTCTTTTGTAGAGATGTCACTAACCCTAACCCTAGGCCTCTTTCACACATGGGCGGACAACCCCATAAGTGAGCCTTGCTTAATACACTTAGAACTCTCATTTAGAACCCACATTGGCCTAAAACGATTTACATTGCACTTCGGCACAGAAATATGGAAAAATTATGTGCGTCTTTATGTTCCCATGGCTACAATTCCGCTCTCTCGCATTAATTGCGTCCGGCCTCCTTCCATAATCCGTGTTCCCGTGGAACAGTATATGATGGAAAGAATCTGGTTAAAATGACCCTAGAATTGGCTTCGTAGCATAGTTTTTACTCTAGTTTTGACTCCTCACATGACAAAATCGGGATAAAAACTAAAATTAAAGGAGGATTTGCAACACAATTTTTTTTTTTGTGTTTTTGAAGATTTTTGTATTTTTGCATTAGTGCAAATTCGCAAGTAAATTAGTCTTAATCCTCTTTCTAATTTTGGGCATCTTGACTAGTTGGCTGCATTTAATGTGTATAGCTTTTTAGGCCACTAGTCACAAAAATCTGAATCCTGACATACTAATTTTGTGGATAATTTGGGATGGGCTGGCCGCATTCTTTTAGGTAAGATTTCGAAAATACCTCTTTTTGGTAAAACTGAAAATCAAAACCATGAAAGTAAAAAACAAAGCAATAAAAATATAAAAAGTTAAAAATAAAATATCAAAAGTTAAAAAAAAAGGAAAGGTAAAAGGTCCGTAAGAAAAAACATATAGATTTGTTTTCAAAAGTGCACATGCACAAGTTTGCCTAATATATGTTTTAGGCCATTGCGATTGTTTTGACGCAACTTGTGTAACACCCTAAAAAATTATGTTTTTCCATAGTTGAGCTTAACTATGAGAGCCAACGCCTATAGCGCTTGACTGACCCAAAAAGGTACATTATTTTTTGTGCCAGATGGGTTCAGAGACACCAAAAACGTGTTTTGGAAAAAACTTCGGAGAATCTAGAATTTTTTCAAAAAACAAGAAGAAAAAAATAATTAAAAAAAAAATATCAAACTTGTATAGATACACCCCATACTCACATACAACTATGATGTGGGTAGCTTTTAGAGGCAAATTCAGGTGAAAGTGAATCCATAGAGCTAGGTGCATACGAGCCTACACTAGGCTCATGATCTTCAGTTGGAACACAATTTAGCATTGTACACGGACCTGCAATAGGGGGGGCCAGTGATACTCCATTTGACTTTGAGTCAATGGAAGGATCCCTAGTCCTTCCCAAGAAGTGAGAACCCTAACCTGGCCTTACTAGTTCGGCTCGCTAGTCTTTTTAACTGCATAGCTAGCTACCTCAGAGGTTCGGCCTCAATCGCTACACCTCTAAACCAAATCTTACTACATACAAACCACATGATGAAGGAGTTGAGGTAAACTCTCAAGAGAAACCTTGTGTAGTCTCATCGCTATAAGCAGGGAGTGCTCATGTTGATATCCCTGTCCATACAGCTCCTGTTACACTTGCTGCAACTGTGACCATCGAATTTAACACCCCCCCCGTGCACAAGTGCTTATTCTTGACGGTAGAACATTAGAATAAGTGTAGGAAGTAGAGGCACTAATCCAGGTTGCTAGAGTAAAGGAAGAAGAGACTTTACAATTGGCTAGGAGGAAACAAAATCGTAAACTCGCACAGAAGGAACGAGAGGCTTAGGTTGCAGTTGAAGCAGTTGACAAAGGAAAGGAAAATGAGCCTAATCTGTGCCTAAGCACCTGAGCATTATAAGTCATACACCATAGGGGAACATAAGTTAGTGTTTCATAATGCAAAACATAACCCCACAATTGAGAGTGGAGGAGTCTATGATGGGCCTATAGAGGTCAAGGAAGTAGACTTGGATGAACCAAGAGAAGATCCTAAGCCTGTCTACATAGCCAAGGACTTAAATAAGGCTGAGAAGACTGAACTTGTAGCTCCTCTCAAGGAGTATAGGGACTATTTTGCATGGACTTATCAGGACATGAAGGGAGCGCCTGCTAGTGCTGTACAACACACCATCCTAATGGTACCAAATGTTAGACCAGTCCAGCAAAACGACCCTATCCAATGAATCCTAAATATGCCAAAATTTTGAAGGAAGAAATTGACAAGCTTATTGAATGTGGATTCATTTATGAGATAAAACACTCAGAGTGGGTTTCACGTATTGTGGTTGTGCCTAAAAGAAAAAAAAAACTTAGAGTGTGTGTGGATCTTAAGAAGGTGAATGCTGCCAGCCCCACCGCTGCATGGATCACTACCCCTTGCCTTATTCTGAACATGTGCTAGAGTGAGTTGTTGCAGGCAAGAAAGCTTATAGCTTTTTAGGTGGATACTCAGGCTATAATCAAATTTCCATTGCACCTAAGGACCAAGCTAAAACAACATTTCTTACACAAGGTGGGGTGTATGCTTATCGTGTTATGCCATTTGGCCTAACCAATGCACCAAACAACCATGTTCTAAAGGCTGATGATACTTACTTTAAGGACTTCTTAAGAGAGTTTGTTGAAGATTTCTTAGATGACTTATGCATTATTCATCCTGGAAAGAACATCTACCATGCTTAAGAAAGATCTTTGAAAGGTGTAGGCTTTATTGCATATCATTAAAACCTTTCAAATGCCAATTTTGGGTCAAGAATGGAGTGATCTTGGGACATATAGTGTCCAAAAATGGTATTTCAAAGATGAGGGCAAAATTAAAGTTATTTTTGACTTACCGTCGTGCACAAACTACAAGGAAGTTCAAAGATTTATGTGTCATGTTGGCTACTATTGACAGTTCATATTATTCTATGCTGAGATAGCTAGATCTTTGTACAAGCTTCTCATTATATTTGAGTGGACAGAAGAATGCCAAAAAGTCTATGATACATTGAAGTAAGCTTTGGCTAGTGCTCCCATACTATGCGTGCCAAACTGGGATGTTACCTTCCATGTGCCTATTGATGCTTCTAACTTGCAATTGGATGCATCCTAGCCCAGCCAAGTGATTATAAATTGGACTACCCTATTAGTTTCACAAGTCGTCAATTGAATGAGGTTTACTTTTTAGCTACGTTATTCAAGGTTGAGGCTATTCTAGTGTGGAGTGAGAAAATCATTAACTTTTTAGCTAATGGTTTTCCAGAAGGAAAGTAATCGAGGAAAGATTTAGCAAGAAAGAGAGTGAGTCTTACAAACGTATTATTGAAACTCTTTATAAAAGAGGTAAGGTCAATATTCCTAGACACTGTGTGTGGGAGGACGAATACCTCATGATCATAGAATAAGCACACCAAGGGGTAGCAAGTGGACATTTTGCGATCAAAATCATAGCCAGGAAAATGATCCACTCAGGGTACATATTGAACCAAAAAATGCAGCATGATCTGCGGCTATCCCCCAGCGTTAAAATCGCCATTATGCGTGCAAGATTACCATCATTAAGAAGCTCTCATTATGGCTAATCTTAGGGTTAAGCTAATGAAGTCATCCAAGATCAAGCACAAAGAAGGCAACAGAGGGTAAACATTTTGATTAAGGAAGGTAATCAAGATTATCACTAATCTTTCCCCCAATTTCGGTCCCCTCTTTCAAATTTTGGAGCGACCGCCTCAGAATTTGGTCCTCAGCCAACCCATAACCCCAAAACCTTGGAAATTAGCTCAAGAGAAATCAATTTCACTCAATCTAGATTACCATTGCCCATTTCTTGATCAAGCAAACCAAGAATTCCAAGAAAATCAAGAAAGTTCAAGAAAACCAAGAAAATGCAAGAAATTAAGAAAATTTCAAAAAATCAGATTAAAGACATGGCTCTGATACCAATGAAAACAGCTTGCTACCAAGGCTGCTCATAAGTCTGCACCCACTACTAGTGGTGTGAAGAAGCCGGGCCACAGATACAGACCTGGAACCGTTACCCTTAGAGAAATTTGCAAGTACCAAAAGAGTACCGAGCTCTTGATCTGCAAGTTGTCATTTCAGAGGCTCATGTGAGAAATCGCACTGCAGGACTTCAAGACTGATCTTCGTTTCTAGAGCCATGCTATTTTGGACCTTCAGGAGGCTGCTAAGGCCTACCTGGTGGATCTGTTTGAGGACACAAACCTATGCACCATCCATGCGAAGAGAGTAACCATTATGCCTAATGACATTTAGCTTGCAAGGCGTATTCGTGGTGAACGTGCCTAGAGGATATGGATTTAGGGAAAATTTGATGTATAGGAAGAACGTGAACACAAATTTTAACAATCGAGGAGTTTGAAGAAGTCAACAAGGATAATGAAGATGAAATTTTATTGACGGTTTATCTCAGAGATGACGATGATGACCATTAGTCTTACGTATCAACTCACGGATCAGCCTATGTTCGGTAAGATTTAATCTCAAAATCATTCATTGTGAAGTCTTGTTTTTTATTTTTTTATAAACTTACTAACAAGGGTGGGTGGTGGGGAGTCTCGTGGTGATAGCCTCATATGGCTAGTGTCGGGGCTCGATTCCCCTCGAACTCGTTTTTCTTGCTCTAGCTGTGTACAGGGTAATTTTAGCTCCAAGTTTAATGAAAGAAAGTTCGTATCGGGATTCGATTCCCCTCTCCACCAAGGCTTCTATCTCGCGTTTCAATCCCAGTATTAGCATCTCAACCTTCAGTATCCACAATCAAGCAAGGTTCCCTGGATCGACTTGGCCTAGCAGTAGACCATCGAAGCCAGTAGTCTTCTAGCATTTTGTGGCAGTAGTTCCAGCAGCACCCTCAATGACTACCCATAGTACCCTTAACCGCAACACACCCCATGCTGCCCATTGGTATCAGAGCTCTCTGGTGGTAACTTTTTGGTCTCATAGGTCATTTTGGCCTTTTGAAGACGTAAATATAGCATTTCATTTTGTTTCATTTCTCTCTCTCTACTTACCGTGCATTGTTGCGCGGATGACTCAGGAGTTTACGCATTTGTTTCAGCACCACTTCCGACTCCATCCTGCCCCAAACTCTGTCTCTAGTGTGTTGATGACATATTTCTTGTCATCCTCGAGTTGATCGTTGCATTGCAAAATAAAGTCAGTTAGTAATTCAAATAAAAAACTGTAATTCATATTCTTTATGTTAAATAATACTTACTGCCATGGTATATGAACTTGCTGTAGATATGACATGCAAAGATCTCTCATCCGTCGTCTGAAGGCGATGCCGGCTCTGACCTGAAGGATACCCCCGTCAGGTGTGATGTCGCATGTGACACCCAAAGTCCCAGTGTACATGCACATCGGCACTGGTGGGTGGGGGCACTGGTGGTGGGGCACTGGTGGTGTGGTACTCTGCCCTGCTGACGCCTACGCGTAATACAAACATACGATATATTGAGATGTGAGTTCGTAAAGAATACTTGATATTTAATTCGTAATCGCCATAAAAGATATACCTGCGAGAGAGGAACGGCCACTACCCTGTGAATCAGGTGTAGAGAGGAGCTCAATCGGGCCAAGGCTCATATTGGCAGCTGACCATAAGAGAGCGAAGGGCTAAAAGATTACCCACATCTTTTTCCAGCAACATGTTCTCTATTATTGATGTTAGATATGGTGATTCAAAAGCTGTTGACCCAGGTGATGGCCTATTGGATACCTCTCCTGAATGCTAGGTATGGGAAGGGCATGGAGACAAGGAGCCGCATGCTGAATAAACCACATGTGGGACAAACACTGCACTCGTGCTACAG
Organism: Cibotium barometz; assembly: GCF_041138505.1. Taxonomy (NCBI): domain Eukaryota; kingdom Viridiplantae; phylum Streptophyta; class Polypodiopsida; order Cyatheales; family Cibotiaceae; genus Cibotium; species Cibotium barometz. The sequence goes on along the minus strand of NC_141048.1, from coordinate 55,679,980 downwards.
GAGTTGCAACCAGCAAGAGGAATTCATCGTTTTGATGGGGAGTGTGGTGCAGGAGAAACCACATGTGGGAGAAAATATGGAGGAGAAATTGGCTGCCCCAAGAACCACACTCATGAGAGTGAAAAAAATGGGGTCTACTCCGGAAGAGGACAAGACCGAACAAGAGGTCAAGCAAATACCTGGACCTCAATATGGGGCACGCAAGGGGGCACAACCTGGGGACACAGAGGGAACTTCCGTGCAAAAAACAAACGCCCATAGATAAAGGAGAATGGGGACGACCAGACAATGGAGTTTGAGTGGAGTTCTCATGGATGGATAAGTAGCCAACTGTAAGGCCAACACAGAAGCCTTGTGACGCTCCTTGGCTTTTGCAACTCTAGCTTTAGCCTCTTCTTGAGCCTGACGTTTAAGTAGGTCATGTGCTTCTTTCCGTGTGTGGGCAGCATGCATTTGTTGAAACATGATTCAGTTAATGGTTCATTGTATTTCTTGAGACGACTTCCATTAATGAAGTTAGGCATTTGCTCACCTTCTAGTGTCTCTAAATGCACTGCACCACTAGGAGTAAGCTCATTAATCACAAACGGTCCTAAGCCACGTTTCTTGAGCTTTCGCTTATGCTTCTTAAGTGTGTACAAGAGCACAAGGTCCCCTTTTTTGAATCGGCCAATTGTTACATTTCGATCATACCATTGCTTTTGTCTCCTCTTCTCGGCATACATTCCCATTACCGCCAATAAGCGGGTCTCATCCAGATTTTCCAATTCATCAATGCGTTGAGAAAGCTCATGACCAGTCCAGTCCAATTGTTTAGCAACTCGTAGAGTAGGTACAAGAAATTCAATAGGAAGAATTGCATCTAGCCCAAAAGCAAGCTCAAATGGGGTTGTGCCCATAGATGTTTTATAGGCTGTTCTATATGCCCAAAGAACTGAGGGCAACTTTTGCTCCCAATCAGTCCTATGTCCCTCAACAATCTTTGTGAGTGCTGTGCAGAGAATCTTGTTAGTACTCTCAGCTTGACCATTGGTCTGGGGATGATAGGGTGTAGAACGCTTGTGAATTACCATAAATTCTTGAAGTAAAAACTCTATGACCTCATTCACAAAGTGCACACCCTGATCACTAACGATTTCAATAGATAAGCCATAGCGTGTAAACACGTACTCATACAAGAACTTGGCTGTGGTTCTTGCATCATTTTTGACTGTAGCCTTTGCCTCTACCCATTTGGTCAAATAGTCAGTTGTTGCGACTATAATATATTCGGCATGCATGTGACGAGCTGGAGGTTTAATGGGACCGACAAAATCAATACCCCATTTGGCAAACGCCCGTGTGCTTAACATAGGCCGCAATGGCATATTGTCCTTTGTGATGGGAGGTTTGGTCCTTTGACAATCGTCACAACGTTTCACATATTCTTCGGCATCCATTTGTAAGGTTGGCCACCAAAGCCCAGACCACCTAATCATCTTAGCTGTGGTATTGCCCGAAAAGTGTCCACCCCCAACACCTGCATGTGCATGAGCCAAGATTTTCAAGTAGTCAGCTTCACATACACACATGCGCAAGTTGCCATCCTTGCCCCTCTTGTAGAGTTGGCCCTCTATCAGCATATAGTTGGCCGCTTCAACTTCAATAGTACGCTTTCGATGTTTAGGAATTGTTCGATCAGTATGACCATGCTTAAGATAGTCCACAATATACTTACTCCAACTTGGTGTAGTTGAAATTTGGAATAATGTGACATTATGAATTGGTTGTTGAATATGACAAGAAGCACAGTTACGAATAAATTTTTCAGCAGCATGCATGGTAGGCCACCATTGCCCATCCTGAGTTATACGTCGCACACAAGTAGTAGCTGATGCATGGATTCCACCAATACCCTCATGTGCCCATTCCAAGATCTCCTCATATTGGTCAGGGTTAGGTATAAGCCGCAATACTCCATCATTACCATGACGATATAATCTCCCTGAGATTAACTTGAATGGTCGCCATAGGTCCACATTAGGACCCGCTAGTTGTATCTGCCCACTTGTCAAAATTTCTAAGATGGGTTCAGACCATTTAGGAGCTGTCTCTACAAGGAAAAGTGTTGAATCTACATATCATCATCCACACCCACAGGAGCTTCTCCAGAGGTGATTCGAGACAAATGATCTGTCCTTAGATGAGTTGTTCCTTTTCGGACTGCCACTTCAAAATCAAACTCAAGAAGGATGACAAACCACCTCACAATCCTTCTAGTTGCACAAGGCTTATTCACCAAATATAGCAGTGCTTGATGGTCCACAAAAAATATAAATTTGTTTGCCAAAAGGTAATGGCGAAAATTTTTCACTGCATATATCATTGCCACAAACCTTCTCTTTCTGTTGTGGTATAATTCTTCTCAGCATTGTTCAACTGTCGATTAGCATATGAGATTGGGAAATCCTTATTATGTTCTCCCGATTGAGCCAAAATACATCCAATTGCAAAGTTTGAAGCATCAATATGGACATGAAAGATTTGGTTCCAATCTGGTGCCCGTAAGATGGGTGCAGTCACTAATGCTTGCTTCAATTTTTCAAAGGATTCCTCACACTCATTAGTCCAATTAAACTTTACAAGAAGAGCATATAATGGTCTGGCTAGGACAGCGTACATGTAGATGAATCTACGATAATAGCCACAATGTCCCATGAATATTTGTACCCCAGGGTTGATAGGCCGAGGTAATGAGACAATGACATCAATTTTATCCATATCTGTTGAAATCCCATTGCGAGAAACAATATGGCCCATAATTTTCCCTTGTCTTACCATGAATTTGCACTTGTCAGGATTCAAGCATATATGATAAACTTGACACTTTTGAAACACAAGTCTGAGGTGTTCTATATGATCATCACGCTCTTGTGAGTGAACACATAAATCATCCATGAAGATCTCAAGAAATTGCCTAAGGTACTCCTTGAATACATGACTCATTAACCATTGAAAGGTTGCTGGTGCATTTGTTAGACCAAATGGCATAACACGATAGGCAAAGATGTCATCTTCAGTAGAGCAAAGGCTGTCTTGTGTTGATCCTTTGGATCAATTGACACTTGATTGTAACCGGAGAATCCATCCAAGAAACTATATGCCTTTTTCCCTGCAACTCGTTCCAAAACATGATCCGTGATAATTGGAAGTGGGTAATGATCACGTATAGTAGCTGCATTTACCTTCTTGAGGTTTACACATACTCGAAGTTTTCCATTTTTCTTGGGCACCACTACAATAGGGGAGACCCATTCAGTGTGTTCAATGTCATAGATAAATTCTGTCTCTAAGAGCTTGTCTATTTCTTCTTTTATCTTTCGTGCAAAATTCTCATTGTAAGTATAAGGACGTTGCTTGGAAGGCTTTGCATCCTCTCACAATGGAATTGTGAGAGGATGCTTGGATCAACTCCTTTGAGGTCTTTATAACTCTAAGCAAAAACATCGTGATACTCCTTTATTGTTTGAATTAATAACTTCTCCTCATCTAAGGATAAGTCTGTGGCAATCCACACATAGCGAGGCTCTTCTCCTGGCTTGGCGATATCAATTTTTTTTGCATCTTCTGGACCATCATATGAAACCCCTGGCATGCTTGGCTTTTGTCACATGGGCTGTTGAAGAACAATCTTCCGATCTTGAAGAGTGTACTGTGTGAAGTTGGGGGGAACATTGAGACCTTGTTCTTGTCCACTTGAGTCGTCACTCATTGAAGACCATGCGGTTTTGAGCTTTCTTTTGCAATCTTGCATCAGAGTTTTTTGTTCAACCGCAGTTATCTTTGCACTTCCGACACTCTCTTTTGAATCTGTTTGAGACTTGAGTTTTTGTTTTGGTCTCTTTGTTTTTTTTACGACTTTTGCTAACAATTTTTAGCTTTTCTCCTGGTTGGAATCCATCTGATCGTTTTACTTGGTCTTTGATACTATCTTGTGCTTGGACATAGTATAGATATCCATTCTTTCCTGAGAAGTGAGGTGGTGGTCGAGAGTGTTCATTCTTAAACTCCTCGTCTTCTTTTTGTTTTCTCTCACATCGTTCCCTCTCATCTTGTTTACAGATTCTCTTATGGCTCTTACAGCATTTACGTTTAGGTCGGCTTCCAGGGATCTCTATTTGAACCTCCCTTCCTCTCAAGAGTAGGCGTGCCTTTCCTAACTCTTCCTCGGGGATTATCACATCATCTTCAAAATCAGAGTCCCATCCATCTTCCTTATCAGCATCATTAGCAGATTCAAGTGTTAAATCCTCCACTGAGACTTCCTCTACATGCAGTGCTGTTGTGGATGCATACCCATAGTACAAATCATCTAGAAGGTCACGTGGTTGTACCATTCGTATAGGAATAATGTCATATCCATCTGAGTCACAAAATTGAATTGGCTTAGGTAAAGCACATGTTGATAATGTTGCAAGGACATGACTCCATCCTAGTGGATCAATTAAGTGCTCAGGGAAGGGTTGTGGAATGTATGCCTCATCTGATACACTTTGATTATTTTTAAGTCTCTCAGTGTTGAAATCCTTACATGAGGCTCCACACATCCACAGATCTTCTCGCCCATCTGACAATGTAACTCTTGAGCCCTCAGATGAAGCGGAATCAAACTCATCTATTGGAGACCTTGTTACATCACGATATGAGTGATTCTTTAGGTTGACCCTTGTGATGACATAATCATGTCGGAGGTACACATAATTGTATCCCCAGTCTTGAATCATTTGAAATTGTCGCATGAATGGTCTACCCAATATCACTTCATAGTTTGGATGTTTTCCAAAATCCACTACTGCAAATGTGTGCTCATATTCAATCCCACATGTGGTGACCAATATATTCTCTATCAGCCCAATGGGATGTTCTAAGCTTCCATCTGCTAGCTGCAAGCGCATCTTGGTACTCTTAGTAGCTGGTTTGCCCCACTTTTTCCAAATGGACCTTGTCATAATGCCCACTCCTACACCACTGTCAAGTATTGCAGTTGAAGCTACTTTTCGCACTTCTAATGGGAGGGTCGCATTTCCCTGATCGTCCTCACAAAAATTTTCCTACTTTGTTGATAGGAACTGGCATAACATGCTTTGTCTCAGGGTGTATAGTACAATGATGGTGACCCTTTTGTAGCAATACCTGCTCTGACAAACATGTGGCAATATCATTCCACAACTCAGGTCGAAGCTTTATCAAATCAAGCAAAGGTAAGGTACAAGCCACTGGTGCTGACAAAATAGCTTGCACGATACCCATATCCATCTCCTTTGTCAACCTTCTATGCATGGAGGGTATCCTCAAGGTTTGAGAATAGTTCTCATATTCTCCCAAATAAGATGGTAAGGTTTTCATTGTCTGCTTACTTCTAGGAGAAACAATTGTTTGAACTTCCTCCTGGATGCTTGGGCGTCTAAAGTTGTTTTCTGTGCCCGTGGGTAAAATCCACCTCAGAGAATGGAGGTGAAATAATAGAGGACATATTCTCATTAACTTTCTCATGAATTGCTGTCCACATCTCATTTGCCATGTCCTCGTTAGCATCAATAACTTCATCATTGCATGGGAAGGCAAGACCAGGTGGTGGCAGAATGCCTTCTTTCAATGGGGTGTCAATTGTTGCAGACTTTTCGCTATGAGCTTGGGAGATCAGCTCACTTTTCATTTTCCAACTTGATGACACTTCTGGTATGGTTTCTAACGTTGGCTTAAGAGAGGTTGGGCCCCGAGGGATAGGTAGAGGTGGGCCCTTAAGTATTGATTGAGCTTCCCTAATGAGTTGCTGATGTACAGCTAGATTGATCTTCTCCTCCTCACGAGGGTTTGGGTATTCTTGAAGCTTCTTGGGTAGCTCAGATAAAGCTGCAATGCGACTTCTATGAGCATCAATGATGGCATCTAGAGTCCCGTTCACCTTATCCACAAAAACAGAACCCCCTGAACTACGGTTGTACTAGCCTCATCTTGTTTAGCACTAGGCCCAGGTTGAGGTTGATGCTCCTCATGCACTTCTTGGGATGTAAAGGCTTGATCCTTCATGTTTTGTTTAGCACTAGGCCCAGGTTGAGGTTGATGCTCCTCATGCACTTCTTGGGATGTAAAGGCTTGATCCTTCATGTTTTGTTTAGAGACTTCTTGGGAACTAGTGGATACTATCTTAGTTTGCTTGTTGCGGTTCTTTTTCCTCCTAGTGGTCCTTTTTCTATTGGAATGTAGGGTCTTGTCCACTAGATTTGCCTTTGCATCCCTAGTTCGAGGTGTCTCATCAGTCTGCATTTCGGCATTTCGTGTCTGTGATCTAGTCATGACTCTAAGTGGCAAGACATCCTCATTCTCTGATGAAGGTGGCGATGGAACTGCCTCTACAAAGTTGAGTGAGACCTTTGGTTGAGAGGTAGTTTCCTCATGTGGTTTCAGCAAACAATCCTTTGGAAAGTGTTCTACACAACACCCTAGACAATATCTTTCAATTGGTGAAAACTGTGGTACTGTTGTATTGGATCGAGCTGCTTGCCTTGGGCGATGTGGACAATCACAAGCCCAATGAGGTTCTCCGCACTCATAACAGGGGCCCATTAGTTTGGCTTCTACTTTCCTTTGCTGCCATTGACCTGAGGGGCTTGGAGTCCTAGGTTGGTAGCCGCCTAGCAACATCAAAGAATTTTGTTCCCCTGGTTGAGGTTCTAGTGCTTGGCTTGGATATGCGGGATTTTCAAGGAGATTTTCCTTGGATGAATATGATGCATATTCCTCCTCCACATAGCTTGGGTTTACCAAGTCTCTACACATATTTGAATTGTCGTAGTCAAAAAACCTCACAGGAGCAGTCCCAGGAGCAGGAGGTTGAGCTCCAAGTATAGGTCATGCTTGCTCTTGTGCCATTGGTGGCTTACGTTCAAAATTAGTATACTGTTGATGCATTTGTGGAGCCATTGCACCCCTTTGTTGCTCACGCTCTTGTCTCATTCTTGCAATGCGAGTACATTCCTGTGTGGTGTGGGTAAAATTCCAAGCACAGGCCTGGCACCACTTCTTTGTGGGTTGGTTTGTGACTAGAGGAGAAAAGGTATTACATTCTTCGGTTTTATGGTTACCGCCACATGCTCCACAAAGATGAGGACCTGTAGGTAGTACACTCCTCATTCGCTGGCTGCTGCTCTGCTGTTGTTGTGGCTGCATGGGTGGGCGATAGGTTTGTCCCAATCTCCTTAGTACTAGGTTAGCTATGTGGTCTGGATTTACTAGCGCGCTAGACCCTGAACTTTGGTCATCACCCCACTGATCTCTAGGTTTCACCTCAGGGCCAGTACCCTCTTGGAATTTGAAGTTATCTGTGAAATCCATAGCATCATGGCAACACTCATTGAAATTTGTATGCTTCTTTGCATAGAGATGTGTGTGCAGTGTTGAATTTTTGAGTCCTTTTAAGAAGAGAGAAATTAATCGACTCTGGGTGGGCTTCTCATCTTCTGGGCAACGATTAATGTACTACTTCATCCTATTTACACAGTCTCTAACACTCTCAGTCTCGCCTTGCTTGAAAGAGTAGATGTTTGCTACCGTGTCATGTTGAATCCCCATCAAGGAAAAAGCAGCAATGAATCTCTCTTCCAAAACTCGTAAAGAAGATTTTTCTGAAGCCTCTAGTGCCTGAAACCAAGCAAGGGCCTCTCCCTCAAGAGTGAGCCCAAATCCTTCAATTTACGTATGCTTGTCAGTCACTTGCTCAGCTCGAACTGCTTGCCTAAATGCTGCTACATGGTCATATGGATCTCCCGACCCTTCGTACTTCTTTACCAGTTTCTGAAGAGTTAATGGCCTTACTTGTCTTGAATACTCATCATAGGGCCTACGACCTCTCACTCTCAGTGGGAACTGTTCCTGTCTTTGGTAAGATGGTCCACATGCATCCCAAATTGGTGTGGGTCCCCTATTACCTACCTCACCAACCCCCTCAAAAGATCTTGTTACCCGCATTTCAGGAGGTGCATTAATGGGAGGCGGAGTTGGCTCCCCTACCCTCCGATTGTCATAGTGAGAGAAACGTTGTTGTTGTGGTGTGATCTGTGGTCGCACTTTTGGTGTAGGATAATATCTTGGTGCTAGAGTTGGGCTACTTGCAGTGGTCCACTTCGATGTTGAACGTCCCTCTCTAGTGAACTCTCATAAGGGAGGAGCAACAGTTTCTCCAAGAAAGGCTGTCTCTCCTGGTTTAGCTGTATTAGTTGAGAACACTTCCATGAATAATGGTTGTCCTCTCCACGTGAGCTCACGAATCTCCTTCCAATCTAAGGTTCGGTATTCATTAGCCCATTTATCAACGATTCGGTTTTTGTGTCGTCCTGCAAGCTTCTCGACTACCACCACAAGTGCTAGAGGAAGATCTAGCTCTGGCAATCTAGTTGTGGCATAATATCCTTCTAAAGAGTCCTTATAGACCTCTTGAAGTGGGTCCTCCTGAAAGACCTTTGTCATTGGAATTTGTCGTACAAACTCCCATTGGTTCTCAGCCCCTGATCCATTTTCCTCTTGCCTTTCCTGTCCCTTTCCAAATTTAGATCTACACAAAGTAAATCATCTATGGATGGCTTTGAGGACTAGGCATTGGATGGTCCAGGCATGTCCGGCTCAATGAGCCAATCATTTCTAGACTCCCTTCTTGCTCCAGAAGGCTTTAATAAATCTAGGAACTCACTCTTAGAGAGCTCTCCTAATTTGAGGACTAGGCATTGGATGGTCCAGGCATGTCCGGCTCAATGAGCCAATCATTTCTAGACTCCCTTGCTCTAGAAGGCTTTAATAAATCTAGGAACTTTAAGGTTTTCATGAATCTCTCTAGAAAAAACATCCATCAACTATGGGACAGTCCTTGCAACTATAACCTCATCAATAACATGAACTAAGAGGAGCATCTGAATGGTTAATATTCTTGTTGGTAGAAATTTTTCTACCATGCACATGGCTTCCAAGGAGTTTAGACGTGCTGAATCTAAGGTATCTTGCCTTATTTCCTTGGTGGAGATCCAACGCACCAATGTACTAATATTGTATATGGTAGCTTTTTTTTCTTCGATGAGGCATCCCTTTATTGCAATTGGAAGCACAAATTGTAGAAATTTGTGCCAATGGTGTAACTTTAAGCTAGAAAACTTGTCATCTTTTGTCCCAGGTTTAGGCCATGCATACATCTGGTTGGGGTGCGAAACTCTGCAATGGTCCTCTTTAGTTGTTTTTCCTCCAATTTATTTAGGGCCCACGGTGCTTTAGGTAGGACCACCTTCCCATCGGGTCATGGTTATGGCCACAATTCTTCTATATGAAGACCTACGACCATGAGATCATCCCTTTTTACCTTGCTATCTTTGGCCCCACTTATGATTTTCCAAATAACCTTGTTTGCCATGTATGGAACTGTTCCCTGTTAAATTTAGCTATTTCTTGTGCAGTGCTCATGAGATGATGTGAAGGGGGTCTTACTTCTTGATCCAATCCAAGATTCAAGGACAGTGTCTACCCTTTTACAACTCAAATTTAATGTTAAATGATGATTACAAGATTTACAAGCATGAATACACCAAACATTGTATAAAGCCAATTTGTCTACATTCTCAGGATGATAGGTGACTTCATAGGCGAACACCATCTCCACCAATGTACATGTTACCCTGGTCATTGACTAGAGGTGCTCTATCAAGCTCTGAGAAAAAGTCTGCGATCTTAACGAGATACCGTTGTTGTGGAGGATCCCTAAAGATCTCAGCTCCTTGAGCATTCGTGTAGACATATTGAAGTCTCACATTGAGTGGTAACCCCATGGTGTCGGCTTCAAATGGATTAAAAGATCTTGTGGGTGTCCTATTTGGGGCTAAGGGATGACTATTTGACGGCCCTAGATTGTCCATAGACAATGAGCTAGTTGTCCTGGAAAGGGTATCAGATTGGGATTCGAAAACGGTTTCAGCAATATCTGCCAAATTTCCTACCGATTGGGTCCCACTTTCCTGTGTAGGTACTCTAGAAGGTGCCCTAGGCCCTATGGCAGTGTCTATATGGTGCCCCGACCGCAAGTGCATAAGGTCAAATTTTAAGGGTTTTTTTTATTTTTTATTTTTTTTTCAAAAAATCCAAAAAATTTCAAGTTGGCTCAAACTTTGCCAGAACCCATTTTGAACCCCCTCGAACACATTAGGCTAAAAAAATAGCGTATTTTTTCGGATCGAAAATCGCCTAAAATTTACCAGTTTCCCATACTGACTCACTATGGGAAAATGGTTCCGGGACCGAAATTTTGACGATGGGTGTTTTCTAACTCCTCTCAAAAAGTTAGATAACTTCCCAAATTTTTGCGGCAGAAATGAAAAATTTTCCACTCTTTTTTTTTTGGCACCTCCTTATCCGCGGTGCGGTGGCGGTCTTTACGGTGCAGTGTGTGGGTCTCTCCTCGCGGTGCGTTGTTCACGCACAACCACCTTCTTTTATTACTATTTTTTTTTCTTTTTTGAAATGCATGTGCACTGAACTCAATGTGTGTGCAGCTGTCAGATTTACAGCGAATTCAATACATGTGCAGGGAACTCAATGCATGTGCAGCTCTGAAATTTGTAGCAAATTCGAAATGTTCAATCTTCATGTGTGTGTATAGATTTCAGTTTCTCTACATGTGCAAGTTTAACAGAGAACAAAAATGCAGGTTTAACAGATAACTAAAATGCACAAAATTACAGATGCAGAAAACTAAACTAAGCTAAGAACAGAAAATAAAACGAAATGCAGAAAATTGAAACTGTAAAAATTATCCTCAAACAGAATGACAAAAATGCAAAAACAGGCCTCTCTCTTTCGCACAAAAATTGAAATTTGCAGGTTTAGCGCCTACCTCCAATCCTTCCCGTGTGTCAAATCCTTGTCCCCACCTCAAGGGAGAAGCGTAGCTCGCCAATCGCACTCAAATTGCAAGACAAATAAAGAGAATTTAACAACAGATTAGTCTTAAATAAATACCAAAATTAGTCCCAAAGCTTGCTCTCCTATCCAATAGTTTTGCAACCGATTGGAGCTTAACAAGGAGTGGTAGTGTGTGTATGGTGCTCAACTAATGTAGGCACTCGCTCCTCGGCAGCAGCGGCGCCATTGTAGAGCGGTTCTCTCTACCATGCAATATAGTGCTCATAGAGTACTACCGATCAACAAATGTGTTAAGAAACACAATGTCAATTCGAGGACTTGACCCGATTAGTGCATGAAGGCTTATCCCATGAGGGAGAGTTCACATACACAAACCACCACTTGACGATTCAACCATTCAACACCTCAATCAATCTCTCAATCCCTTAAATCCACTACACTAATCAAGACAACAAGCAATGCATAGCAATCTCTTAATCCCATTCAAACATTGATTAAATCTTAGCTTTCCCTAATGCCTGCAAATCCATAAGCGTGCATCTACTAACCCACAAGCTTAAGCAAGTAAAGAATATAACATTCACAAACCCACAAGCTCATAGAGAGAGTCTATCCATGAATAACTCATTGCCAAAGAAGTGGGCAGGAGCTTGCATCAATGGAGACTACACACACACACTACAAGCATGCAGCATACACAAGAGAAAGAAAGAAGCATTCAACTAATCATAGATTAATCTACTTCAATGATGCTAAAACAGATTAAGAGAAAGAAGTGGAGCTATACTCATTAGAGCTTGATGCTCATTAGAGTACAATAGAGAGAGAGTTAGAGAGCTGCCATAGCTTGAGAGCTCAAGAGCTTCACTCAATAGCTTATGAGAATGGCAAAAAACGTCCACTTTCTTTAGCTAACCTCTCTTTTGTAGAGATGTCACTAACCCTAACCCTAGGCCTCTTTCACACATGGACAGACAACCCCATAAGTGAGCCTTGCTTAATACACTTAGAACTCTCATTTAGAATCCACATTGGCCTAAAACGATTTACATTGCACTTCGGCACAGAAATATGGAAAAATTATGTGCGTCTTTATGTTCCCATGGCTACAATTCCGCTCTCTCGCATTAATTGCGTCCGGCCTCCTTCCATAATCCGTGTTCCCGTGGAACAGTATATGATGGAAAGAATCTGGTTAAAATGACCCTAGAATTGGCTTCGTAGCATAGTTTTTACTCTAGTTTTGACTCCTCATGTAAGATCCCTGTCCCCACCATGCGACGGATTCGGGGTACTAGCAACGGAAGTGGCACTTCATGCGCGGGGCAGGGATCCACACTCGTGGCCTCGCCCACGGATATCCGGACAAGAGACTAATCCGTCGGTTTGTCCAAAACCGAAACCGGAAAAACTTCCTTTACCCGGAAAGCATGGGCGATTCCACCAGGATAACTCTTTACTCTATCGTAGTCAAGATCATTACGGATCAACTGATCTGATTGCACCTTTAACGGTACTTGGTCAATTCAAGGAAGAAACTTGCACTTGGATCATTTGGATCAACGCTTTTTTCCCCATCAAGAGGCACAGCCATTGATTCCTATCCATAGAACAATTTCTATTCGGGATTTACTTCATCTATCGTAATAATAGAAATTAAATCTCGATTTACGGATCCATCAGTCCAGCCTAACCCCATCCGATCCCACGGGTTAGCCAACCGCCCAACCATTGTAGTGATGGGATCCAATTTGGAATTTGGTTAGGTTTTGTCCCGGGTACCAAGGAAAAGAGTTCCGAGGCCCCCTAGCCGGAAGTTCATGCAAACATAAAACTAGCCACACCACTTACACACCCAATATGAAATTGCCTTTTTCTTAGCATCAGCTAACTTTAAAACAATCCTTTAATGAAACCATAGTACCACTGATCACAATCTTCCAATTTATCCGGTTGATTCATAATTTCCCATCAACCTTCATCAGAGTATCTATGGCATCATTGGCAACTAGAACGCTCACCACCTGTCCACACAGGGGCCTTTTCAATAGTTCCTAGCCCATAATACTCGGCAAGATAATCACTTATAAAAATCAAGATGGACTCTCGTTGAAGATCAGCAAGATCAACCAACAGATCCATATAAAGAGCCATGGACTCATCCATTGAAGACCAGCAAGGTCAATCAACCAGATCCATGCCCGGTTTCACAAAACAACTCTTACTCCTTGTTCCAATATCTTCCACGACGCACGTGTGGGTATCTTCGGCGACCCAGAGCCCGAGCACCGTATGGTCAGCACCCTCTAGGATCCTTCGCAGGTGACCTAGCGCTTCACTCATAGGCCGCTTCCTTGGTCCCTCATCCACCGTACCGGAAGCTCACCATTTAAATCGAGCCGAGGCTGGTCAAGACCTCGGTCGACCTTGCTACGCGAGACGTCCTCCATTGACTCTCCGTCAGCAGTTGCAACTTTAACAGTTAGGTCTTCATGACCTTAATCCATAAGACGGTCAAAATGCTTCCCCAGCATTCTTGACATAAAACAGTCATTTACAAACAATCACAAAATACAGTTTCTAAATCGAACTCTCGTCTTTCCACATTATCCCTCCTTAGTCCACATTACTTATTCCACATTCCATTCAATGTGTACTCATTCTCATCCATTTCCTCATATCGACGACACATTAATTCACATACACATTCACCTTCACATCCATACATCCACATTTACATGTATACATCCATTTTCACATCCTCATTTATACATCCACATCCCATATCCACATTCATACATACACATCCATATCCACATCCAACATCCACATCCACATCCACATTCACATTCACATCCACATTCACATCCTCATTTATACATCCACATCCACATCCACATTCACATCCATACATCCACATCTACATGCATACCTCCATTTTCACATCCTCATTTATACATCCACATCCCTTATCTACATTCATACATACACATCCATATCCACATCCATACATCCACATCCACATCCACATTCATATTCACATCCATATATCCACATCTACATGCATACATCCATTATCACGTCCTCATTCATACATCCACATCCACATACATACATACATCCACATCCACATACATACATACATCCACATCCACATTCTCATTCACATCTATACATCCACATCTACATCCACATACATACATACATCCACATCCACATTTCCATTCACATCTATACATCCACATTCATATACATCCACATCCACATTCCCATTCACATCTATACATCCACATCTACATCCACATACATACATACATCCATATCCACATTCCCATTCACATCTATACATCCACATCTACATCCACATACATACATACATCCATATCCACATTCCCATTCACATCTATACATCCACATCTACATCCACATCTACATCCACATTCACATCCACATTCCCATTCACATCTATACATCCACATTCATATACATCCACATCCACATTCCCATTCACATCTATACATCCACATCTACATCCACATACATACATACATCCATATCCACATTCCCATTCACATCTATACATCCACATCTACATCCACATACATACATACATCCATATCCACATTCCCATTCACATCTATACATCCACATCTACATCCACATTCACATCCACATTCCCATTCACATCTATACATCCACATCTACATCTATATCCACATTCACATCTATACATATACATCTTCATGCATACATCCATTTTCACGTTCATATATCCATTTTCACATTCATACATCCATACTCCCATCTCCACATCCACACATCCACATACATACATCCATTTCCACATTCCCATTCATGTAACCCCATATGCCTTCACATCTAATCTTTTACATCACATCCATTCTCGTCCTATCACAACCCATATGCATCTTATCCTATCACATACACTTCTTACCTCATCCCATACACATCTTATCACATCTTAATTCATCTTATCACCTCTTATCATCTCTTATACACCTCTTATCACATCCTATCACATCTCATATCTATTTATAGAATACAAGAGAACTCTTATATTTGATATAAGATTTCTTTACACATTTACTTATGCATAAATTCCATTTAAGGAGATTAATACTTCCGAAGAAAAATCAATCTTTTATGCATCTTCCTATGCATAAATTCATTTTAAATGAAAATGACACTTTTGAATTAAAATTCAATCTTTTATGCATCTTCCTATGCATAAATTCAATTTAGATGAGAATGACACTTTTGAATTAAAAATCATTTTTTTAAAATGCATCTTCTTATGCATAAAGTCAATTTGGTAGGAATTACACTTTTAGAATAAAAGAATTTCTCTTATGCATCTAAGTTATGCATAAAATCCATTTATGATGAAAATCACACTTTTAGTATAAAAAGAATATCTTTTATGCATACCTCCATGCATGAAATCTAATTATGATAAAAGTTACACTTTTATAATAAAATAATCAACTTTTATGCATACCTCTATGCATGAAATTCAATTGTGACAAAAGTAACACTTTTTACATTAAAATAATCATCTTTTATCCATACCTCTATACATGAAATCCAATATGATAAAAGTATCACTTTTGATATTAAAAAAAAAATTATCCTTTATGCATACTTCTATGCATGAAAATTAAAAATGATAAAAGTAACACTTTTGATATAAAAATTTTCCTTTATGCATACTTCTATGCATGAAAATTAAAAATGGTAAAAGTAACACTTTTAATATAAAAAAAATTATCTTTTATGCATACTTCTATGCATGAAAATTAAAAATGATAAAAGTAACACTTTTGATAAAAAAAAATTTCTTTTATACATACTTCTATGCATGAAAATTAAAAATGATAAAAGTAACACTTTTGATATAAAAATTTTTCCTTTATGTATACTTCTATGCATGAAAATTAAAAATGATAAAAGTAACACCTTTGATATAAAAATTTTCCTTTATGCATACTTCTATGCATGAAAATTAAAAATGATAAAAGTAACACTTTTGATATAAAAATTTTCCTTTATGCATACTTCTATGCATGAAAATTAAAAATGATAAAAGTAACACTTTTGATATAAAAAAAAATTTCTTTTATGCATACTTCTATGCATGAAAATTAAAAATGATAAAAGTAACACTTTTGATATAAAATTTTTTTCTTTATGTATACTTCTATGCATGAAAATTAAAAATGATAAAAGTAACACCTTTGATATAAAAATTTTCCTTTATGCATACTTCTATGCATGAAAATTAAAAATGATAAAAGTAACACTTTTGATATAAAAATTTTCCTTTATGCATACTTCTATGCATGAAAATTAAAAATGATAAAAATAACACTTTTGATATAAAAATTTATCCATTATGCATACTTCTATGCATGAAACAAAAATGGTAAAAATAACACTTTTGATATAAAAATTTATCCATTATGCATAATATTAAAATTTAATTTCTCCATGATTGTAATGAAATTCTTTTAATTAATCTAGGATGATAATTCCTAGAATATGGTAGGAAGTCCTCTTTTTATGCTTTGAATGAGATTATTTTATGCATAATTTTTATAAAAATTTTGCCATAGCTCCGCTGCTATGACTGATAAATCTCAATTTTTCTAAGGATAATGCTTATCATTAAGAAAATAATTAAAATAATCTCTAATTGGATTATCAATCCATAATGGATTGAATCATTAATATACATAAACTAAAAGCATAGAAAAAAGCCATAATTTGGCCTCAAGCATAGTTAATCTTGGGTTAAGGAAAAGCTTTATGAAAAGCTTGATTTGGATTGAGAACGGTTCATGAGTATGACCATTTCTTGAGTGAGAGAGAGAATTTACATAAAAATCATTAGAATTTAAACATAAATAAAAATTAACTTCAATAGCATTATGTAACTCTTCACTACTATTCAAACTTCAATAGCATTAAAAAAAACCATACCAATTAAACTTCTCAAGCTTGAGAGGGGTTGAGAAGAGAGAAACATTGAGAAATTATAGAAAGATCAATATTCACTAATTACCTTACAACTTGCTTGATTCTTTGTTCACGGTAGAGGCCCCCAACCAATCAATTGGTTAAGTATGTTGATGGAGCCACTAATGGGGATTGAAGAAAGAGAGAAGCTCCAAAAACTAGTGAATTATTAAATGAATTCACAGTTTCTGGCTTAGGTGGAGTAGAGTAACGATGCATAAACACTATATATTTTTCAACAAGGGGGAGGCTTCTATTTATAGGAAAAATTGAGCTCCTAACCAAACAAACTGATTCTAGAATTTTCTAAATCAGTTTGGTCAATATTTGACCATTTTTAGATCAGTTAAGCTAACTTTTTGGAACTAGACTTGAATGAGGAGAGAGGAGAGATGAAATATCTCAATTTTTATGAGTTTAAAACTCATTCAAGCATGTGAAATATGCACCTCCTTTAAAGAACTCCCCTTCCTTACATATGTGTCATAATGGAATCATTTTAATATTGCTCATAGTTTTTTTACTAATAAACCTTGTACATTTTCAACTCTTCATCTTATGTGAAATATGCACCTCCTTTAAAGAATTCCCCTTCCTTACATATGTCATATTTTTAATATTGCTCATAGTTTTTTACTAATAATCCTTGTACATTTTCAACTCTTCATCTTATGTGAAATATGCACCTCCTTTAAAGAATTCCCCTTCCTTACATATGTCATATTTTTAATATTGCTCATAGTTTTTTACTAATAATTCTTGTACATTTTCAACTCTTCACCTCATGTGAGCATTTACTCATTTTTGGGTATTTTCTTTTTACAAGTTGGATTTATCTCCTCCCTATACATGGATTGATGCTATTGGTCCATAGGAACCTTAATTGGACCATAGTCTAAAGATTTCTGAAAATCTAGACCCTTAGGCTAAGGTTCTCTATAGCTATTTTCAATTAATTCCAATTGCACATTGGGAAATTCTTTTTGAATTTCTGTTTCAGGGGAACTCATCTGAATTAGAAGAGATATTTTTCTATCCAAAAATATTCAAAATCTGAATATTCTCTCTCTAGAATATTTTTCTCTCTCTAGGCTAAAACAGATAGAAACAAGGTCTTTATATTTCTGAAGAGGGATTGATTACAGGGAAAGATACTAGACATAAAAAAGGGGGTGGGGGAGGAATCTTACATTCTACCCCACTTAAAAAAATGCGAGATGTCCTCATCTCGCAAACTGGGATAATTTCGCAAGATGCACGAATATGAGACTTAGAGAAAAATTTTAATCAAGATTAACCACCAAGATAAGTCTTAAAGAGAGTAAGATTCAAAATACGAACAAGATTTAAACTTTATTCATTCTCGGAACTTATACAGTAAAGATAGAGGAACTCTTTACACTTCCATAAGCCCGTCCATCATATGGTCACAAAAGCAGTCCTCACAAGCTGCACAAGTATAAGGTAACTCATCTATGGGAATGATTCTGTGGGTTATTGCTGCGCCTATCTCAGTGGTATGAGGTGTTCTAACAAAAGGACCTCTGAGAGAGGCAAGCCAAAAACGGGGTAAAGGCATATCTTCTCATGAGGAAGAAAACACGCCAGTAAGAAGACCCGCTCAGAAAACCCAAGATGTCTTGATCTCATGACGCAGTAGTATCGGGGACCCAATCCAAAGCTTCAATAGCCATGGCCAAGCGGACATTATTACGAAAATGTTGCTGACCCCAGGGTGTTACCCTAGTTATGTCTTGATAGGTCCGCCATTTGGTCTGCGCTACAGAAGTTCCCAAGTGAGGGAAAAGTGAGCGCTCATACTGTTCTATAAAATCCTTCTTCACAGACTCACTTGCGTCTTGAAGGTGAGGAATCATTATGGATAAAACTAGTTCTTGTTGCCAAGCCATGGAGGAGATTAAGAAAGAAAGGAGATCGATGGAAGTAAGATTACTGTGAGCGACAAGTAAAAGTTACGACTTATATAAAGGAAGGAGCTAGCGTAACCTAGAAGCCAACGGTAACTTGCCACTGAAGTTTTACCGTCTTTCCATGATTTGGGTTTGGCACATTTTTCTATAGAAGGCATTAAGAACTTTGAGATGAGGAGATAAAAGAAGCTTGTAGGCTAAGTCACCTACTTTCATTGAATTCAGATAAGGTTCACAATATCTGGGGGATAACTTCTTATACTCCCCAAGAGATAAAGAACTTCTTTTTGGGCCGTACTCGAATGAAAACCAAAACCGTGGTATCCAAAACACCGATTTTCACTTCTGAACTCATTGTTCTGAATCCTTAAAACAGGTGGGACTCCTGAGAAGTATTCTAGGAAAAGGATCTTTCTTTTTTTTTATATATACAGAATCTTTCTTTTATTTTAGAGAGGGAATAATTATAAGATCAAAAGGGAGATTCTTACTCCTATATACCTCGAAGGTTGGGGAGGAATCTTACAGCTCACATGACAAAATCGGGATAAAAACTAAAATTAAAGGAGGATTTGCAACACACAAATTTTTTTGTGTTTTTGAAGATTTCTGTATTTTTGCATTAGTGCAAATATGCAAGTAAATTAGTCTTAATCCTCTTTCTAATTTTGGGCATCTTGACTAGTTGGCTGCATTTAATGTGTATAGCTTTTTAGGCCACTAGTCAAAAAAATCTGAATCCTGACATACTAATTTTGTGGATAATTTGGGATGGGCTGGCCGCATTCAAGGCATGCAAGATTTTAGGTAAGATTTCAAAAATACCTCTTTTTGGTAAAACTGAAAATCAAAACCATAAAAGTAAAAAACAAAGCAATAAAAATATAAAAAGTTAAAAATAAAATATCAAAAGTTAAAAAAAAAGAAAAGGTAAAAGGTCCGCAAGAAAAAACAAATATAGATTTGTTTTGAAAAGTGCACATGCACAAGTTTGCCTAATATATGTTTTAGGCCATTGCGATTGTTTTGACGCAACTTGTGTAACACCCTAAAAAATTATGTTTTTCCATAGTTGAGCTTAACTATGAGAGCCAACGCCGATAGCGCTTGACTGACCCAAAAAGGTACATTATTTTTTGTGCTGCCAGATGGGTTCAGAGACACCAAAAACGTGTTTTGCAAAAAACTTTGGAGAATCTAGAAATTTTTCAAAAAACAAGAAGAAAAAATTAATTTTAAATTTTTTTTCTCAAACTTGTATAGGTACACCCCATACTCACATACACCTATGATGTGGGCAGCTTTTAGAGGCAAATTCAGGTGAAAGTGAATCCATAGAGCTAGGTGCATACGAGCCTACACTAGGCTCATGATCTTCAGTTGGAACACAATTTAGCATTGTACACGGACCTGCACAACAATAGGGGGGGCCAGTGATACTCCATTTGACTTTGAGTCAATGGAAGGATCCCTAGTCCTTCCCAAGAAGTGAGAACCCTAACCTGGCCTTACTAGTTCGGCTCGCTAGTCTTTTTAACTGCATAGCTAGCTACCTCAGAGGTTCGGCCTCAATCGCTACCTCACCAAATCTTACTACATACAAACCACATGATGAAGGAGTTGAGGTAAACTCTCAAGAGAAACCTTGTGTAGTCTCATCGCTATAAGCAGGGAGTGCTCATGTTGATATCCCTGTCCATACAGCTCCTTTTACACTTGCTGCAAACTGTGACCACCATCGAATTTAACACCCCCCCCCCCCGGTGCACAAGTGCTTATTCTTGATGGTAGAACATTAGAATAAGTGTAGGAAGTAGAGGCACTAATCCAGGTTGCTAGAGTAAAGGAAGAAGAGACTTTACAATTGGCTAGGAGGAAACAAAATCGTAAACTCGCACAGAAGGAACGAGAGGCTTAGGTTGCAGTTGAAGCAGTTGACAAAGGAAAGGAAAATGAGCCTAATCTGTGCCCAAGCACCTGAGCATTATAAATCATACACCATAGGGGAACATAAGTTAGTGTTTCATAATGCAAAACATAACCCCACAATTGAGAGTGGAGGAGTCTATGATGGGCCTATAGAGGTCAAGGAAGTAGACTTGGATGAACCAAGAGAAGATCCTAAGCCTGTCTACATAGCCAAGGGCTTAAATAAGGCTGAGAAGACTGAACTTGTAGCTCCTCTCAAGGAGTATAGGGACTACTTTGCATGGACTTATCAGGACATGAAGGGAGCGCCTGCTAGTGCTGTACAACACACCATCCTAATGGTACCAAATGTTAGACCAGTCCAGTAAAACGACCCTATCCAATGAATCCTAAATATGCCAAAATTTTGAAGGAAGAAATTGACAAGCTTATTGAATGTGGATTCATTTATGAGATAAAACACTCAGAGTGGGTTTCACGTATTGTGGTTGTGCCTAAAAAAAAAAACTTAGAGTGTGTGTGGATCTTAAGAAGGTGAATGCTGCCAGCCCCACCGCTGCATGGATCACTACCCCTTGCCTTATTCTGAACATGTGCTAGAGTGAGTTGTTGCAGGCAAGAAAGCTTATAGCTTTTTAGGTGGATACTCAGGCTATAATCAAATTTCCATTGCACCTAAGGACCAAGCTAAAACAACATTTCTTGCACAAGGTGGGGTGTATGCTTATCGTGTTATGCCATTTGGCCTAACCAATGCACCAAACAACCATGTTCTAAAGGCTGATGATACTTACTTTAAGGACTTCTTAAGAGAGTTTGTTGAAGATTTATTAGATGACTTATGCATTATTCATCCTGGAAAGAACATCTACCATGCTTAAGAAAGATCTTTGAAAGGTGTAGGCTTTATTGCATATCATTAAAACCTTTCAAATGCCAATTTTGGGTCAAGAATGGAGTGATCTTGGGACATATAGTGTCCAAAAATGGTATTTCAAAGATGAGGGCAAAATTAAAGTTATTTTTGACTTATTGTCGTGCACAAACTACAAGGAAGTTCAAAGATTTATGTGTCATGTTGGCTACTATTGACGGTTCATATTATTCTATGCTGAGATAGCTAGATCTTTGTACAAGCTTCTCATTATATTTGAGTGGACAGAAGAATGCCAAAAAGTCTATGACACATTGAAGTAAGCTTTGGCTAGTGCTCCCATACTATGCATGCCAAACTGGGATGTTACCTTCCATGTGCCTATTGATGCTTCTAACTTGCAATTGGATGCATCCTAGCCCAGCCAAGTGATTATAAATTGGACTACCCTATTAGTTTCACAAGTCGTCAATTGAATGAGGTTTAAACTAATTATACCACCACATGGCGTGAGGGTTTTAGAATGGTATATGTTGTTAAGAAATTTAGGCATTACCTTCTTACTAATAAATTTATTTTTTATGTTGATCATCAAGCCCTCTTGTACCTTGTTAACAAACCATGCTCCACATGGAGAATCAGAAGAAGGTTGTTATTGATTCTTCTCAAATTTGATTTCACCATAATTGTGAGACCTGGCAAGAAACATGCCATGGCGGATCATCTATCATGTATACATAATGTTGAAGCACCAATCGGAGTTGATGATGAGTTACCGAATGCTAAATTATTCAAGGTTGAGGCTATTCTAGCATGGAACGAGAAAATCGTTAACTTTTTAGCTACATTATTCAAGGTTGAGGCTATTCTAGTGTGGAGTGAGAAAATCATTAACTTTTTAGCTAATGGTTTTCCAGAAGGAAAGTAATCGAGGAAAGATTTAGCAAGAAAGAGAGTGAGTCTTACAAACGTATTATTGAAACTCTTTATAAAAGAGGTAAGGTCAATATTCCTAGACACTGTGTGTGGGAGGACGAATACCTCATGATCATAGAATAAGCACACCAAGGGGTAGCAAGTGGACATTTTGCGATCAAAATCATAGCCAGGAAAATGATCCACTCAGGGTACATATTGAACCAAAAAATGCAGCATGATCTGCGGCTATCCCCCAGCGTTAAAATCGCCATTATGCGTGCAAGATTACCATCATTAAGAAGCTCTCATTATGGCTAATCTTAAGGTTAAGCTAAAGAAGTCATCCAAGATCAAGCACAAAGAAGGCAACAGAGGGTAAACATTTTGATTAAGGAAGGTAATCAAGATTATCACTAATCTTTCCCCCAATTTCGGTCCCCTCTTTCAAATTTTGGAGCGACCGCCTCAGAATTTGGTCCTCAGTCAACCCATAACCCCAAAACCTTGGAAATTAGCTCAAGAGAAATCAATTTCACTCAATCTAGATTACCATTGCCCATTCCTTGATCAAGCAAACCAAGAATTCCAAGAAAATCAAGAAAGTTCAAGAAAACCAAGAAAATGCAAGAAATTAAGAAAATTTCAGAAAATCAAATTAAAGACATGGCTCTGATACCAATGAAAACAGCTTGCTACCAAGGCTGCTCATAAGTCTGCACCCACTACTAGTGGTGTGAAGAAGCCGGCGGGCCACAGATACAGACCTGGAACCGTTACCCTTAGAGAAATTTGCAAGTACCAAAAGAGTACCGAGCTCTTGATCTGCAAGTTGTCATTTCAGAGGCTCGTGTGAGAAATCGCAACGCAGGACTTCAAGACTGATCTTCGTTTCTAGAGCCATGCTGTTTTGGCCCTTCAGGAGGCTGCTGAGGCCTACCTATGGATCTGTTTGAGGACACAAACCTGTGCACCATCCATGCGAAGAGAGTAACCATTATGCCTAATGACATTTAGCTTGCAAGGTGTATTCGTGGTGTGAACGTGCCTAGAGGATATGGATTTAGGGAAAATTTGATGTATAGGAAGAACGTGAACACAAATTTAACGATCGAGGAGTTTGAAGAAGTCAACAAGGATAATGAAGATGAAATTTTATTGACGGTTTATCTCAGAGATGACGATGATGACCATTAGTCTTATGTATCAACTCACGGATCAGCCTATGTTCGGTAAGATTTAATCTCAAAATCATTCATTGTGAAGTCTTGTTTTTTATTTTTTTATAAACTTACTAACAAGGGTGGGTGGTGGGGAGTCTCGTGGTGATAGCCTCATATGGCTAGTGTCGGGGTTTGGACTCGTTTTTCTTGCTCTAGCTGTGTACAGGGTAATTTTAGCTCCAAGTTCAATGAAAGAAAGTTCGTATCGGGATTCGATTCCCCTCTCCACCAAGGCTTCTATCTCGCGTTTCAACCCCAGTATCAGCATCTCAACCTTCAGTACCCACAATCAAGCAAGGTTCCCTGGATCGACTTGGCCTAGCAGTAGACCATCGAAGCCAGCAGTCTTCTAGCATTTCGTGGCAGTAGTTCCAGCAGCACCCTCAGTGACTACCCGCAGTACCCTTAACCGCAACACATCCCATGCTGCCCATTGGTATCAGAGCTCTCTGGTGGTAACTTTTTGGTCTCATAGGTCATTTTGGCCTTTTGAAGACGTAAATATAGCATTTCATTTTGTTTCATTTCTCTCTCTCTACTTACCGTGCATTGTTGCGCCGATGACTCAGGAGTTTACACATTTGTTTCAGCACCACTTCCGACTGCATCCTGCCCCAAACTCCGTCTCTAGTGTGTTGATGACATATTTCTTGTCATCCTCGAGTTGATCGTTGCATTGCAAAATAAAGTCAGTTAGTAATTCAAATAAAAAACTGTAATTCATATTCTTTATGTTAAATAATACTTACTACCATGGTATATGAACTTGCTGTAGATATGACATGCAAAGATCTCTCATCCGTCGTCTGAAGGCGATGCCAGTGTACATGCACATCGGCACTGGGGCACTGGTGGTGTGGTACTCTGCTCTGCTGACGCCTACGCGCAAGACAAACATACGATATATTGAGATGTGAGTTCGTAAAAAATACTTGATATTTAATCCGTAATCGCCATAAAAGATATACCTGCAGGAGGAACGGCCACTACCCTGTGAATCACGTGTCATCTGAGTATGAGGAGATACATCAGGAGTAAGCCGTTGACTCTCGTGATGTGATGTAACTGGGATGGGAGTCCTAAGCAAACAAAGACATCAAAAGGATATATATATTAAGAATTCGGATGACATTACTATTTTATCAATCAAGAAGCTTACCGATGCGCAGTAGTATGTGCATGCCAAGACGTCTCCACTCCTGCATGTGGCTGGGAGGATGTACCCTCTCCAGGTGTCGTACGAGCATACTGAATCTCCCAAGAATCTCAATCGCGCTGTCTAAACCCGCATCATCCATCTCCACATAATCTGTCATGGCCTTTGACAGTGTATCTCCAGAAAGTCCAGTGCCTCATAGCAAAGACTTGATGATCGCCAACTTCACTTTACGACCGTGGTCACTCATCGTATCTATATATTTAAAACAACTATATGTCAGACTAGAGATACATTGTTAGAGAAGAGCTCAATACATTGTTAGAGAGGAGCTCAATAAATTGTTGGAGAGGAGCTCATCGGGCCAAGGCTCATATTGGCAGCTGACCATAAGAGAGCGAAGGGCTAAAAGATTACCCACATCTTTTTCCAGCAACATGTTCTCTATTATTGATGTTAGATATGGTGATTCAAAAGCTGTTGACCCAGGTGATGGCCTATTGGATACCTCTCCTGAATGCTAGGTACGGGAAGGGCATGGAGACAAGGAGCCGCATGCTGAATAAACCACATGTGGGACAAACACCGATGGAAAAGACCACTCGCGCAGGAGTTGCAACCAGCAAGAGGACTTCATCGTTTTGATGGGGAGTGTGGTGCAGGAGAAACCACATGTGGGAGAAAATATGGAGGAGAAATTGGCTGCCCCAGGAACCACACTCATGAGAGTGAACCAGCTGGGGTCTACTCTGGAAGAGGACAAGACCGAACAAGAGGTCAAGCGAATACCTGGACCTCAATATGGGGCACGCAGGGGGGCACAACCTGGGGACACAGAGGGAACTTCCCTGCAAAAAACAAACGCCCACAGATAAAGGAGAATGGGGACGGCCAGACAATGGAGTTCTCATGGATGGATCGTGGGTGTAGAATAGATCTTGGCTGGAAAGGAACTCGAAACCTGAACCAGGAGATACATGATAACCTGCCAGGAGACGACTCTCATGAAAAGATGAGATACAAAACCTCTGAAAACAAGAGGATGCAACCACCAGAGGAATGGAGGATGGAGAAGGATGCATGGAAGAGTTTGTTCGTGCATACAGCTTTGGCAGGAGGTTGGAAAGAGTTGAAGACGAATTTGACCATTTCCAATGGATGATGCACCAAGAAGGAGACAAGGAAGGTAGTAGCGACGATGAAGAGGAAACTTTACAGGAAGCCATGGAGGAGGCCAAACAGGCACTTGAGAAATTGCATGTGCAGATGGATAACTTATGGGAAGCATTCATGGAGGATGATCAAGAGTGGAAACGATTGGAGGAGCAAAACCATTCACGTCATCAAGCATGGGAGAATGAAAACCTATGGTTAAGTGAAGCACATGACCGAAAATGCATCATGGCAGTAGCAAATTCGGAAAGAAACTTCACAGTCGGTACGTTGGAAGAGAGATGGCAGGGACTCACGGACAAGTATGAAAACATCACACAGGGGCCAAACAACGATGAAAATGACAAGGAGATGGAAGATGAGGAGAAACCAATGAAAAGAAGCATGAACATGTCTATGAAGCGGACGAAGAGGACAATGTGAAGGGTGCAAGGTGGTATGTTGAACCAGATGGGGATTGGGATGGAGACCTCCCCATTCTCATCATGGAGGAAGTAACACTTAAGCCGAAGGAAGGTATGGGACAGGAGAAAATATGGAGGAGAAATTGGCTACCAGGAACCACACTCATGAGAGTGAACCAGCTGGGGTCTACTCCGGAAGAGGACAAGACCGAACAGGAGGTCAATGGAATACCTGGGCCTCAATACGGGGCACGCAGGGGGCACAACCTGGGGACACAGAGGGAACTTCCCTACAGAAAACAAACGCCCACAGATAAAGGAGAATGGGGACGGCCAGACAATGGAGTTCTCATGGACGGATCGTGGGTGTAGAATAGATCCTGGCTGGAAAGGCACTCGAAACCCGAGCCAGGAGATACATGATAACCTACCAGGAGATGACCCTCATGAACAGATGAGATACAAAACCTTCGAAAACAAGAGGATGCAACCACCGGAGAAGGATGCATGGAAGAGTTTGTTCGTGCATACAGTTTTGCATGAACATGTCTATGAAGCGGACGAAGAGGACAATGTGAAGGGTGCAAGGTGGTATGTTGAACCAGATGGGGATTGGGATGATGGAGAAAGAAAGCCAATTCAAAACGGCCTAACAGGGCAGCAACACCCCGCGTGACAGGGAGATCATTGGATGAGATAAAGGATAAGTCCCGTAAACTAGTGATAATGGAGTACAGAGAGGCTAGATTCACCATAAATTGACATCAACATTCATATAGTGCTTTTGTGGAGTATTGGAGCATGCAGGTCATGCAATGGAACATGGGAATCATAGGTGAAGCAAGGGTAGCTTGTCTCATAGGCACCTGAACATCACACACAGGGATATGATACACAAGACATCAATGACAAACATGCGGTCAGATTCTCAGGTATGTTACGCGGCATATAGCATTGAAACACACGAATATGCCACCCACAACACAACTAAGCTCGGGTGCCATCAAGTTTGGCATTCTAGAATGTTGCATTGGATTGTCTCAAACAATGGCATGATTAACGTAGAGGACAAGCACAATCAACAAGAACATTGGAATACTTGTGTATGTTTCATTTTTGGTGAGTATGGGGATTTCATGGAACTCAACACAGTCCCCACTACACCCATGCAATGGTTATTAACGTGGGAGCATCAAATTGATCAAAGCAGTCAGTCGTTTTACCCATGGACGGTACCAGCTCATGTAAACCCAATAGAAAACCCAACACAGAGAGATACAGGTTAGGTCGCATGCGGAATCATGCAGTCAAAAAACAAGCTCACTGGAGGCTATGGAATGCACAGGAAAATACACGCTATGGCTGATTGCCTGGATCAATACATACATACACCGACAAACCACAACAGCATACTATCAGCCCCCACTTAACATTGAATATTACAAATGGGGAGCCACCTGCATGGGATATCCAACAAGTAGCCACACACAAGATATATAGGAGACATGTGCGCGCAAAAAACTATCAGACGCTGGGAGATAAAGGCCATCATTTTTGACACATGTATAGTGCAAACCCTTTTTTATGGGGTGGAAGTTTGGGGTGCTAGCATTTCAGCCCACACATGGAATGAGATCAGAAAGATACAAAAAAAGTTTCTATGTAGACAATTGGGCGCGTCAAGAAAACTACACCATACTCAGTGTTGCTCTTGGAAACTGGAAATATGCCTCTAGAGATAAAGGCTTTGAAAAGGATGTTTACATACATCATGAAAGTCAAATTGATGCCCATCACTCGCATCCCCCGCATGGCATGGGAAACTGGGTGTGCACCACAAAAGATTAAGAAGAGTAAATTTATAGCTTCTAGTCTCATTCAAGACATCAAAAAATGGTTTGCTAAATGGAATGTGGAAGCATATGTAGACATGCCGATTGACAAAGGAAAAGAAGGTGAACATATGCTGAATTTTGACATAGCCATACTAGATTCCCTCCACATCAAATGGCAAACGACCATACACCGATCCAAATTTGACTACTATTGCAAATATGTAAACACAAAATACTGGGAGCACTATAGTACAAGCCAACCGGACGTAAATATCAAATCAAATTTCCCTCTCTCTCTCTCTATATATATATATATATATATAGAGAGAGAGAGAGAGAGAGAGAGAGAGAGAGAGAGAGAGAGAGAGGAGAGAGAGAGAGAGAGAGAGAGAGAGAGAGAGATCTCTCTCTCCCTCTCTCTCTCTCTCTCTCTCCTCTCTCTCTCTCTCTATATATATATATATATATATATATATAGAGAGAGAGAGAGAGAGAGAGAGAGAGAGAGAGGAGAGAGAGAGAGAGAGAGAGAGAGAGACGCACGCTCTCTCTCTCTCCCTCTCTCTCTCTCTCTCGGAGAGAGAGAGAGGGAGAGAGAGAGAGAGAGAGGAGAGAGAGAGGAGAGAGGAGAGAGATAGAGAGAGAGAGGAGAGAGAGAGAGAGAGAGAGGGAGAGAGAGAGAGCGTGCGTCTCTCTCTCTCCCTCTCTCTCCCTCTCCCTCTCTCTCCCTCTCTCTCCCTCTCCCTCTCTCTCCCTCTCTCTCTCTCTCTATATATATATATAGAGAGAGAGAGAGAGAGGAGAGAGAGAGAGAGTATATATAGAGAGAGAGGTAGAGAGAGAGAGAGACGGACGCTCTTAGTTGTACTACATACACACACACACACATACATACATACAAACACACAATCTTACCTCTCCGTGCTCTCGCCGCCCAATCGATGAGATGATCACAAATGCGTTCTCTCTCTCCCGCTGTGTGCAGTCAAACAGAAATGAGGTTCTCGGTGCGCGCAGGAGTATTAAAATGGGTAACGTCACTTATGCGATGCTAGTCAGTGTGCAAGCGTCACAACAGACGTCATTGAAGAGCGTCGCTTACGCGATAGCAACAAAAAGCATCGCATAAGCGAGGGTTTTTTTTTTTAAAATTTTCAACGGCGCTTAAGCGACATTGCATCGCTTAAGCAACGCGTTCGTCATCGTTTAAGCGACAGTGTATATTTTTAACACCCTCGCTACAGCCCCCAATGGCTAGTAGTGACGGGAGAGTCCTTTATATTATGAGAGACATTCACTTATATACATGGCCATAAGTGTTCACACTCACTTAAACTGTCGACCGGACACTTTAGGCTCATAAGAGGCCTAATTATATTACAATGACTACTCTCATATTATATCCATGAAGTACACCACTTGGGACTTCATCCTAACTTGCTACCACATGCTCTTGAAGCGAAAATCATCGTAAGTATTCCAACGGACCATTATGGGCACCTGTCCAAGTTGTAGATTTGGACACCATTGCTTCATATCTTGAATGTAAGACCTTTTGGTGTATCTATCTTAACTTATTGATGTAAGATAATGGCGGTAGCTCTAGTTAACCCTAGGAATGGGTTAACAGTCATGCGTGTACTAGCCAATTCCCTCGCGTGGAAACACATTGAGGAGAAATGGCCTATTTTTAAGGAAGAGCCTCGTAACATTTATCTGGGGCTAGCAATTCTTACAAATCACGTTTAATAGAGTTTTCTATCTCTAATACTTAAAAAATACGAGAATAGTGTTGGTTTGTAATCTCATGTGGACCGTTTCGCTAAATTTGGTTGTTTGTAAAACTATACTACTTTGGAGAGGTCTATTTTAAGAAAAGTTTACTTGAGAATTCATAAAAGTGAGAAATGTACTCGGAATATTAATTCCATGGATTAACTCCAATCTGTAAATAATAAAAAACATGGGAATATATATTTCAGGAATTAACTCGTCTCATAACATGCCTGGAGGGTGACAAGAAATTGTCCTCGGTGTCACAAAATCATAAATAATCATGGGCGAGTATCCTTGCTGTGAGATGTAATCAAAGATAGATAGGTAGTGAGGGCACTATCAGGAAGCCAGTAAGAATCTTTGATGAGGTATTCTTTATACTTGACCAAATATATGTGATAAATGTTTCCTCCAATACCTCTCTTTAATTATACAATCAACAAAAAAAGTAATTGAGAATAACAAATAATCATGAATTCACTTACTTGACAGGCTGCCTAAAAGATGGTTAAGCAGCAGCTCTACAACTTTGTAGAAGAAGTCAAAATTTGGTTCGGTTATTTACGGTCAAAATCGTGTTCCATGTTAGGGTGGGAAAAAATAGCTATCGGAAAGAAAAATAAAAACAATATGGCTCTATTTTTATTGTGGAATGTTGCCATAGCTCTGATACCATTGTTGCGAGGTGTAACAAATTGAAATCAAAATAATCAAATGTTTACTTCAAATAATAATTTGCAAGAAAATAAAGCATAGAGATATAAACACCATATTGGGTCAAATTTGTCCCCCCCCCATTTGAGACCCGATCGTTCACATGAGTATTTCAATGATTTATTAGGATATGAAGTAATTTGGTACAATCAATCTCTTTGGAGACATCATCTCATCTCATTGGAGAAGAAAAGAGAATATAGAAAGAAATGAGAGTTTCATCCAAGGAACGTGCAATTCTTACAAATGACGTCTAAATATAGAGTTCTCTCTCTCTCTCTCTCTCTCTCTCTCTCTCTCTCTCATGAAATAATTAAACCATACAAGAAAAATAGTAAAAGAAACTAATACTCTTTGTAGACGTTTGCATGTCTTAGCCTATCGTGGTTTCCTATATATGGGTACATGCCTACAACTTGTAGCGGTTGTAACTCTCTAGTATTTTGCGAGAATATAGTTGAGTTCATACTTAAAATTATGGAAATAGTATCAGTCTACAATCCAACACAAGACGTTTTGCTAAATTCGGTTATATGTAAAAATAGACTACGTTGGAGAGGCATATTTTAAGCAAAGATTACTTTTTCTATCAAGCAGCCTTTTAGTATACATATATTATTATTAAAGTATTTTTTATCTTTTGATATTATTTTAATTTTAATAAAAATAGTTATAGTAATAATCAATCTTAAATTATTCATAACAGTCATTTTGGTCACGAATGTCTTTCGACATACCCAGAGTTGAGTCTCACAAAATATATTCATGACCACCACCAGCTCGCTTCCATTATCATATCTAATGATCTACACTTACATCAACTACGCTAGTCAAATAATAAATTAATTGACTAAAAATACAAGTAACCATATGAAACTTTATATCATCAAGATGATGCAACCAATACTCCCACCCACAGATTCATCCGTGTATGCATAAAGTAAGCTACAATTGCTCGGATTTAGAAAGACATCCTGATCTAAACCCATCTAGGAGAATTCATAAAAGTGGAAAATGTGGAAATATATATTCCATAGATTAATTCCAATCCATAAATAATAGAAAACATGGGAATATATATTCCATGAATTAACTCCTCATAACACACTGAGGAGGAGGAGGAGGAGGAGGAAGTTGTAAAAGGTTGTGATTGGCATGTAAGTGATCGATCTCCTTGATTACCGTCTCATTAATAAGTAAAAAAGTCCATTTATCATGCATTACCTTGCAGGCAAATTCTTGTTGTGCTTGTATCGTAAATATGGTGCATTTTGGTCACGTGGCTGTGTCATTTTGGAGGGGAACGAATAGATCGTAAAAGAATAACTTTTAATAGCGGTGAAAGATGATCAAGTGCAAATGACTTGAATGCAAAAGTTGGCATGCTTAATTACTGTGGAACTATTCAAAACATAATCAAGGTTGCTTTTAGAAGATTTTGCATGTTTATCTTTGATATGAAGTGGTTCAAGGTAGTAACAAATGGACCAAATGCAATCGTAAGGAAGGATGAGAGTCAAAGTTTTGAACTGACTAGAGGGACACCTTTGTGCTACTAGAACATTGTGAGCAAGTCATCTTTAAAGGAGATCCGAAGGATCCAAGGTGGGTGTTTGTATTCCAAGTTGCTCCTCGTATTAAACAAAATTTTGAAGGTGAGTAACTAGAAGAAGAACCAAAGAGTTATAATGATGGAGTTGATATTGTTGAAACTCAAGAGCCAAATGATAGAGAATGATAGAGTTGATGTTGAAATCCAAGAGTCAATTATGATGAACTTAGGCCTAAGGGAAAGGTCATCAAGTTCTAATGGAGAGCCAAGTACAACAGACGAAGGAGAGCACATAGATGACCTTGATCCTATAGAAGAGCAAGCCATTGAGCAATTGGTTCAAAACTCCTTAGGTGACATTGAAGACGATGTAGAGGCATTGCTTGAAATTGATCTTTTTGAGGCCATAGATCTAGTGGAGGATGATGAAATAGATGATGATCTATGAATTTGGCCAAATATTGTAATTTTGACTATAAATATGACCAAATTTCAATCTCTTTTAGGTCTGTCATGGTCAGAATTTTTGTTTTTTTAAAAAGTTATCTCACAACAAAGAAAAGGAGAACGATATCAAAATTTAAAGAAAGACTCAGCCAATGAGGGTTCTTAAGTTGAGAACCGTTTATTCAAGAGGACTTTTACAACAGACAGCTTATGCTCACTCAACTCATAAAAAAACCAAGAGCAGTTGCTATAAAAGAAGTAAGGTCTCGTTTACTAGTTCATGCGCCTTGGTCATTGATAAGTAGTCTAGAGTAGGGCTTTTCCAAAATAGCAGAGAGGTAGACTTCTTGCTTGTCCGCACCTCTATCAAGCTTGTCACCAACAGCCCACTTGAGCTTGTCGTAGCCTAGCTTCTCAATGAGTGGCACGTAGATTTCTGTGAGCTGACCCCTTATACAGAAGAAATGGTCAAGCCATAGGATACCTCCAGGCCTTAGGATCCTATCGATATCAAACAAGATGAATTCTAAGGTTTCCAAGGGGATCCAATTGCTCAAGACGTGCATGGAATGCACAATGTCAAGGGTGTTGTCAAAGAAAGGGAGCCTTTGAGAGATGGAGAGATGTAAGGGCACCACTCCTCTGAGGGCAATCATGTTGTTGAAAGGGCCATCGAAGTTCATGGTGGTGGTGACTATGGTGACATCGTTCTCCTTCATTCTAACAGCAAAGCTGCCTGTGCCCCCTCCTAGGTCAAGGCCTATGCGGATGCTCCCATTCTTCAATGCCAGCACTTCACTGATGGTGAAGCCTGTGTGCCCTCCCGCTCCCACCCACCTGCTTTTCTCCCTCCCATCCAGCTCAAAGCAGTCCACACAATCCGCAAAGATGTGCTGGTTCTTCCTGTCATTCAAGCACTCAAAGCTCTTGCAGTTGTAGGCTTCCCAGTGTATGTTCCTGTTGGGTGGCTGTGTCCATAAGCACTTCGGAAATGGATATGGGTCTTCAAATTCCCTTGGACTCCTTGCAAAACACCTCCTGCATACATACGGTTCATTTAACATATGCTGATAATGATACACTAATCTTTTTTAGGGTTCATTTAACATATGATTATAATGATACACCAATCTTTTTTAGGGTGAAAGTGGGTTAATTAGAACTCATGTGATTACTCTCGGGTTAGCATTACGACATACTTCACATGATGTAATGACATTGATGATGATGGAGTTAAGATGGGATTGAGACTGGTAATTAACTCAGGACAAACATCTAACTCGTATTATTACACATTTTTAGAGAGTGGTGATTACTACCTGCGCGGTAGGGGCTCACAACCATGCAGGAGCAAACGCTGGGCGAGGACCTGATCGTCCGGGCACTCTCCGCCAACGTCATAGTGCTCCATGAAGCGGCCGAGCTCGTCGCTGTGGAGGGCGCAGGCGTGGCCGACGGGGGAGACCAGAGTGTCGGAGTTGAGGCCGGAGCTCCACCCGAGGGGAAGCTCCCGTGGCTTGATGAACTCCTGCAACTCTCTTATACTGCTCGTTACTCTCGCCAATGCAACCCATGGATCATTTTCAGCTACTGCACCATCGCCACCTCGTGATGCGTTCCTCTCATTTATGGACTGGGCTGCTTCCCTCATCGTCTCCATAGCTTTCTCCACCTCTTCCAACACACTCCCCGATCTCTCCATCGCCTCTTTCAGCTCTCTCTCCACGCCGCCCAGGGCTTGCTGTGTCCTAACTAGCTCCGCCTGTGTGGAGTTGAGCTGATAAGTTAGCTCGCTCGCTGGCATAGACAACAGCACAGGGTAATTATTATTACTTTTGCTATATAAGCTAACCGAGTGAAAGTCCTTCACCCCCGCCTCGCCCCCACCATCCGAAGAGATAAAGAAATATGTTATCAGATTTGTGCCAATTATCGCAAGGAGAAAAACTAGCTTATGATTCTTGCTTGTACATGGTCCTCCCCCATAAGGTGTTCTCCCAGCTTCCATGGCTTTCAAGGTCTCCTCATAGCCCATTTCGTACTTCGAATATAAGCATAAGCAGACTCTCATGCAGGCATTCCTCTATACTACCTCAAAGTTCAATACTGTGATTGAGATTTACAACTACAGGTTATATCAGATGCCACCCATCTTTATCTTGATGAAAGCTTGCTGTGAGATAGCTAATCAAACCATACCTTTGCTTAATTGACGAGCTTGAGCTTTAAACTTCTTATTATACTATGATAAGCTTGCGTAGCCAGTAAGCCATTGAGGTAAATATTCCGAATTGCTATGTTTATGTAATGTATAGCTAGACAAGGTAAAGTTAAGCTTTAGAACTTAGGTTAACCAATTATTGAAGAGGCTAGATATAAAAGTTAATGAGAGAAATCACTAGGCTGCTTACATTTTCTCGCAAGCGAGAGAATAGTTCATCTAGTATTAGAACATAACGCCCTAGAAGGATGTCCTAAAGATATCAAGGGAGCAGAATGTCAGATAAGAAAGTGCAGAATGTTTATGTTTAGCTTAGCATAATGGCTTAATATAGCAGATATGGGGAGTAAAGAAATGATAATAATTGACAAGTTTAACACGTCGTGTGATACATGGGCTCGGTTACAAACACTCAGCATCGTAAGTTGTAAAGGCCAACTGGCCGCCAGCTTGCAAGTCTCAACAAGTAGGAGTTTGCATCGTTAAAATTTAAAAATTACTTGAAAAAAAAAGAGGTTTAAAAAATCGTAATATAAATAACCTCAAACTACTCCAAAAATACCTCCAAAATGTAGAAATAAAAGTTTCCCTCCATTCACTGGTAGGGGTGGCCATGCTTAGGCTTCAGCCTTAATGAAGATGATTATTTAGAGCTAGCGTGGGCACACGTATCTTTTCTACAAGTTGGTGACCCCCACATTGTTGCTGCATAAAGTTTTTGCTATATATATATATATATATATATATATATATATATATATATATATATGCACATACATACATATGTGTATATGCATTTATGGATGTATCTGTGTGTGTGCAAGTGTGTGTGTGTTTCGATATGTGGTGTGTTTTTATATACGATTGTGTATATGTGTATGTATGTGTGCGTGCATGTGTACATGTGAGGTACATGTGTACGTGTGTGTATGTATGTGTACGACTCTCTCACATAGGTGCATATATGTGTGTCTCTCTCTTACATGCATTCTCTTTATGCCTCTATCACGTGCATAGACACAACCCTCTCTCACACACATGTGCACATGCACTCTCTCTTCTCACACTCGTCTCCCATACACACTCTCTCACACACATAGAAACACACACACACACACACACTCTCTCTCTCATACACACACACACACACACACGTATACACACATCCTCCACATGTACATAATGTGTGTGTGAATGTGTTTATATATAATAGTATTGATATAATATTATTATATATTTACTATATGTATATTGATTTATATATCATTATTATAATATATTTATTATATATATGTCTTGAATTTTCTTATTTACACTACATTATATATTTACTATATATATGCCTTTAATTTTTTTATTTACACTTATATTTACACTTATATATATTATATATATATATAATATTACATATTATTTTACTATATATCTATAGATTTATTTAATATTCTTAATTATTACATGTTTACATATTCTTATTATATATATTTTTATTCTATATATTTTATACTTATATATTTTATATCTTTATATTTTTGTATTATATTATTTATTAAATTTTCTTCTCTCAACATATCCCTACACTCCTATCTCTCCCCCCTTCCCTAATATGTGGCCTCCTTCCCCCTTCCCCCCTTCCCCCTTCCCCCTCCCCCCCCTCTCTCTTTCTCTCTCCTCTGTCCCAACCCGTGCCTCCTCCCCTTCCCCTTCCCCTTCCCTCTCTCTTTCTCTCTCCTCTGTCGTCCCAACATGTACCTCCTTCCCTTCCCCATCACACCCCCTTCTCTCTTTTCCTTACCCCAACATTTAGCCTTCTTCCAAATGCCATGTGTCCCCTCTCTCAGGGAGTTCATAATATATAAACCTAGTATATCAAGTGCGTTCATGGTGGCCATATCTAAAACTCCTTATTGCTAGATTTTACATATTTAAAATTAACCCTTTTTCAATACAAATCTGTAACTTTTTTTCAAAAACCTATTAATATTACCCTTTTGTAAATAAATTTATCTTTAAAAAAAGGTCCTTCTGTTAAACTCAGGTGATAGGTTACATACTTTATAAGTGAATCCCATGAGTTCCCTCTCCTCCCAAAAACTTGTCCATAATAGATAGTATAGATATATTAGAGATATATTACACACACACACAGACACGTGCACGTGCACACGCACACGCACACGCACACACACACACACACACACACACACACACACACACACATACATATGCATTTATACATGTAAATAAAAACACACACACACATATATAATTTAATTTAATTTATATTTTATTAAAATCTACTTTTGTTATCTCTCTCTCTCTCTCTCTCTCTCTCTCTCTCTCTCTCTCTCTCTCTCCCCCCCCCCAAGCCTGCCCCAATCTCACTCTCTCCTTCTCTCTCTCTCTCTCTCTCTCTCTCTCTCTCCCCCCCCAAGCTTGCCTCCATCTCACTCTCTCCTTCTCTCTCTCTCTCTCTCTCACACACACACACACACACACACACAAACACACACACACACACAAACACACACACACACACACACACACTCTCTCTCTCTCTCTCTCTCTCCCCCAAGCCTGCCCCCATCTCACTCTCTTCTCGTCTCTCTCTCTCTCTCTCTCTCACACACACACACACACACACACTCTCTCTCTCTCTCTCTCTCTCTCTCTCTCACACACACACACACACACACACACACACACACACGTGCACACACATGTATTTGTGTACAAGTGCATATATATATGCAAGTGTCTATGTGCATGCTAGCGAGTGTGTGTATGTGCATCATGTGCACATGTGTGGATGTGTGTGTGTGCACATGCATGTGGGTGATTGGGTGTGTGTTGATTTTGTGCATGCATATGTGTGTGACTTTGTGTACATATTAGTCGTGTGTGTGTGCATGTGCATATGCAAGTGTACGACTACGTGCGTGTATGCTTGCATGTGTCTATGAATGTATGTGTATGTGAGTATGCATGAGTGCATGCAAGTGTGTGTGTGTGTGTATGAGCTTGAGTATGTGTGCATGTATATGTGTGTCTGTGTGTATAATGAAGTACCAACTTTATAGATTAGGTCTACAACCACGATCATGGGCTCAAGTATATAAGGGGCTCATGGGCTATCATTTGTACCCTTTTATGTCCTTTTATAACCTTTTATCATTTGGACTCTTGGAGCCTTTGGCTTATAATTGAAGGCTATTTCCATCCTCTAACCACTTAGGCATCATGGTTAGCAATCCTGATTGCAAGTTTCTATGGTGATTTATCCCATATCTTAGGTTAAGTCTCACTCCATTACATTTTGTATCGCTCTTGGCTTAGATCTTGATGTTTTATATTAGGGAGTGATCAGTACATAATCTATTTTTAGATTAGTACTTTAATTACAATTTTTTCAAAAAAGTGATTTTGTTTTAAGAGGATTAACAATGAGATCAATGATAATCATTTTTGGGTATATGCCAATCATAAATTTAAAAAAACCTAATTCTTGCACAAATTTGGGAGAATCTTGATTTTCTTGATTTTTGGATTAAGGTTCCCAACCATTTTTAGAGTGATTTTCTTTGAACTTTTTGCTAAATCTCTTAATTAGTGTTTCCTTTCATCAAATCTATTCATAAATCGCTATATTTGCCTAGTTTCTAGGGGATCTTGGTAGTTTGGAGAATATTGGAGGTTGCTATGCAAGCCTTGGTACAATTTCACATCAACAAGTATGCAGATTGAAGATTTTACGCAAATTTTAGTGCAGTTAACAGTTCTATAGTAGATTTGAGCAGTTCAGTGTGTAGATTGATGTCCTATCAAAGATTTTGTGTAGATTTACGTAGTTTGTAGTTTAATTTTATAGATTTATATAAAGCTTACTGTGCAGAACCTTATTTTCAAGAATTTTGGTGTAAAATTTTCAAAGTTTACTTAGTTGCGGGAAAAGCTCATTCACACACTTCAGACTATCTAGGCAATGACTTCTCTGACATACTCCAAGGAAGATAATGTTGGAGGTTTGTGGCTTTGACCACCAGTAGGAATCATACTTATGCTCCATGAAGTCCATTCTTGCACATGATCCCATGGTTGGTGGAACTCAAATGCAATATCACCATTATATTTCCTAGGAATCTCCAGGACCTTCATAAACTTTTTGACATTTAACAAAATCTTTGTTAATGTGTTTCCCTTCTTCATAATCTAAAGATATTCCAAGATGTTCTTACTCTCTCCTCTTGCAACTATGGAGGAGGTTGATGCACTAGTTTTGTACATACATACATACATATATATATATATGTATGTATGTATGTATGTATGTATGCATGTATGTATGTATGTACACACAATGTTTATACACACACACACACACATATGTGTGTGTGTGTGTGTGTGTGTGTTTATATATATATACATACACATATATATACATGTGGTAAATGCCACATGTAATGCTCAAGTGCATGTATTACACGTGGTGCATGTGGCACACCACATGTAATGCCTAGGTGCAGGCATTACATGTGATGCCATTGTTTGTGTGCCATGTGTAATACCTATAACTGGGCATTACACGTGGTGCACCATGTCTAATGCTATGTGTTTTGCCCACGCATGGGTAATACACGAGGAAATGATGTGGCAATACACATGGCACTTGCCAGGCTAGGGCAGATGCCGTTTTAAATGGCCACCTCTCCCTCTCTTTGCCCCATTGTCACCCTCAAGCCACCCTCCTACACCCTCCTACCCCCTCGAGCCGCCCTCTTGCGCGGCCCAGCCACCCTCCTCTCCTAATCTCCCTCCTACCCTAATCACCTAATCTCTCTCCTAATCTCCTCTCCTACCCTAATCTCTCTCCTAATCTCCCAAAAATCTAGACAAGATTGTACTATCTCAGGATGTGGGCATGTCGCAAGTTCCCACATCAACAAGCGACATGACCACAATACATCTGGATTGCAAGTTCTAATAACGAGGCTTGCTCCTACAGCGCCCAACAATAATCGTGTCACTAGCAATGGTGTCACGATTGCTGATGAAGAGGAGCCCATAGAGGAGAGTTTTGGCCAAGTGGTTGATTGACACATCTCCACAAATTGGGTAGAGGATCACTTGGTTGATGATCAACACTGCCTTCCTAGAGTGCCTCTATGTTGCCTCTTTGCAAACCCTGCAATCCACATGGATGAGGATTGCATCAAAGGGTTGATTAAAAGCATGGAAGAGAGAACCTACCCAATGACAATGGCGGTGTTCATTGCCTCAAAGAGTTTCCTTGGCCAAGAGACCGTTTCATTCGATCGTGGAAGTGCAGTTGGTCGATTGATCATTGTCTGGAGAGTTTGACATGGTACTAGAGAAGACGCAAGGATTGAAATACATGGTCGGGATGATGTTTATTATCTAGGATGCAACCATTGTCTCAAATCTTGGCAAGAATGGATAAGAACCACATGAGCTGATAGAGATAAGGTTCAAAAAGGTGAATTATAGGGTGGTTTGATT
This sequence comes from Cibotium barometz, assembly GCF_041138505.1. NCBI lineage: Eukaryota > Viridiplantae > Streptophyta > Polypodiopsida > Cyatheales > Cibotiaceae > Cibotium > Cibotium barometz. Next base: position 55,639,342 of record NC_141048.1, on the reverse strand, counting down.
CTTGTGGAGGAGGAGGCTGAGTTCCTGATAGTGATGTGTATGATAAACAAGTAAGTGGACTTGTGTCTTGTTATTTTTGTGATTAAAATGAACAAACATCTTATATGTGATCATTCTAATAATTTATTATGCATGAAAAATTGCTAGGGTGACCAGCATTCATGTGCCAAACACAATGGCGCATGACATATTCATGATGCAGCATGTGGGGCTTGCCGATCCACAGTGGTTGTTGTCAAAGTTTAGCGAGACGAGGATCGTGTGTGGGTAGAGAAATCTCTTAGGCATCAAGGGACTAATAGATCCAAGTCACGTTGAATCTTCCCATGGCACTCCTCTCTCAATTGGTATTCAAGGTATTGCTGGCATTCCTTTGGGCCTCAACTAGTGGAGAGGAGTTCCACCTTGACTCATGTGCGGCACCACCTTCAAAAAAGTTAGAGGAGCCCATGGATTCTGAGAGCAGTAAGAGACAACACCTTGCCCATATGCAGTGGTCCTACCTATCCTTGTTCCCAATCAAAGAAGAGAAACCCATGATGTTAATACCTCGCCCATGTGTAGCGGTACTACCCATCCTTGTTACCAAATCGAAGACCCAATCGAAGAAGAGAAACTCATGATGTCAAACCCCAAAGAGAATTGTGCGTACACTTTTGTGGCATCGTCGAAATCAATCCTCAAAAATATCACCCTCCGTAATCCCACACGTTGCAACACCAAAACACAAGCTAGAACTAGAAAGATAAAGTTCAATCAAGCACACTAGTAAAGCTAACCATGATGGCATCCAAGCTTTCATCAAGTAGTATTGGCAAATGATTCTCTGTCCCTCGCCCATAGAGTGCATAGTAAGTACAAAACCTAAACCCATGAGTACATACGTAATGTAGCAATGACCCCCCCACCCCGCCACCCCCCCCTACATGACTCAAGTGTACAACTACTACCTTCACTTGAGAATGAATAAAAACACAATAACCAAAAAACATAACAAGAAATATCAAAAAACATCTAAAAACGTGCACGTGCATGAAAAGATGCAGGGGGGAAGAGAGCTTGAGCTCTTGCAAGCACACACACACACTCACAAAACCCTAATAGAGAACACACAAGGTGAGAGGCTGAAAATCTTCTTCTTCTCTACTCAACACTCAACACACCATATACAAGAATAAGAGTACACACAATATGAAAGGTACTCAACCAATACATACACGGGTTCTCTATAGTGTGAACCCGACTAAATGAGCTGGCGCTATAACTATGCCAGTCTCTAGAATGGCTGTCACAAAGCCTGTCATCCCACTGGCCGCATATCTCCCATGATCTCACCAACCATGCCAGTGGTGTAAGTGTGGGGCCTATCCCCCAGGCGGGTCATCAGTGTCCACTGCCTCACTAGAGCTCGATATCTCAACACTCCCCCTCGAGCTCAACTCCATCTCATGTACACCAAGCGAAGCCCTGAATCTGCGGAGCTTCTCTGTACCCTATGCTTTGGTGAAGATGTCAGCTACCTGATCCTCTGTGCTGACATACACAAGGTCAAGGTCTCCTGCCAAGACCTTCTCTCTGACGAAGTGGTAGTGGACCTCTATGTGCTTCGTACGAGCATGAAAGACTGGGTTCCTGGCCAACTGTATACTGCAAATGTTGTCATAGAAAATGATAACTTGTCTATCCACTGATAGACCCAAATCTGCAAGTAGCTTTCTCAACCAAGCTACCTCACATGCTGCCATAGCAGCTCCTCTGTACTCGGCCTCCGTACTCGATAGAGCAACCGTAGGCTGCTTCTTGCTGCTCCAAGTCACAGCAGCACTCCCCAAAGAAAACATGAATCCACTGGTAGATCTTCTGTCTGAGATACTACCAGCCCAATCAGCATCTGTGTACCCATGTACACATATCTCTGTCCCAGTCTCATAGAATAGTCCACAATGTAAAGTAGACTTCACATACCTCAGTATGCGTCTCACTGCATCCAAATGCGGTTTCCGTGGAACCTGCATAAATTGACTCACCAACCCAACAGCATAGCTCAAATCTGGTCTGGTGATCGTCATGTAGATCAAACTTCCTACTATGCTCCTGTACATAGTAGGATCCTCCAAGATCTGTCCTGAATCTGCACTCAACTTGCCATTCTGATCCAATGGCACAGAAATAGGCTTACAGCCTGTCATACCATACTTGGACAACATGTCCAAGCCATACTGTCTCTGCAGTAATCCAATACCATGTGGTGACCTAATCACCTCAATGCCCAAGAAATATCTGAGCTCCCCCAGATCCTTCATCTCAAACTTCTGTCTAAGCAAGATCTTTACATCAAAGATCTTTGCATCATGGTCCCCCGTAATGATCAAGTCATCTACATAGATGACAACAAGCACAACTCCTCTATCACCATGTCTCACATACAGCGAGAAATTTGCATTGGCTACATGAAAGCCAATAGTGACAAGATATTCAAAAATCTTGTCAGACCATGCTCTTGGTGCTTGTTTTAAGCCATACAAGGCTTTCTTCAACTTGCAAACATGCTCGGGGTGGCTCACATCCTCATAACCAGGTGGCTGCAACATATACACCTCTTCTTGCAAATCCCCATGCAAGAATGCATTCTTTACATCCATCTGATGTAAAGACCATTGCTTTGACGCAGCCACTGCTATCACAACTCTCACCGTTGCCATCTTGGCAACTGGGCTGAAAGTTTCCTCATAATCAATCCCATATGTCTGCGCATATCCTTTGGCTACCAATCTAGCCTTGTACCTGTTTATGCTTCCATCACTGTTATGTTTAACTTTGTACACCCACTTGCATCCAATGGCTTTCTTGCCTTCTGGCAATTGCACTAAATCCCAAGTTTCATTTCCATATAGTGCATCCATCTCCTCATCCATAGCTTTCTCCCAATTCACATTTCCAATAGCCTCATCAATGCATGTGGGCTCAACAACCTGCACAACCTTTGCCATATATGCATAGTGATGTGCCACATAACCATCATAGGTAAATCTCTGCACAGGATTTCTCACTCTCCCAGATCTTCGCAGCTTCTCATTCATGGCTTCCATAGCCTTCTTTACACCAGGTGTTCTCATAGCTGGGATCCCAAGCTCCTCATCAAGGCTCATATCTGAGCCACTAGACTCTCCATCAACATGAGAATGCCCTGCAGAAATGTCAGGCATACCAAGGGGCTCAACCACTTTCTCTTTTCCTTTACGTGATGTAGTAATCACATTTGCAGGACTGGTATTATGACGCAGCCTGCTACTCCATGGTCTATCAACAGACCCACTAGATGAGGACTCTCCTGGTCCACTCAAAGACTGTGATTGCTGACCTGCATTCTGTGCAACCACACTTCCACTCACATCAGCCCCAACAGCTTCTTTTTCAGCAGCATACCAGCTACTCATCTCATCAAACACAACATCCCTGCTTACCCTCAGCTCTCGTGTAGCAGGGTTATAACACCTGTATCCCTTTTGCTCAAGGGAATATCCAATAAACACACATTTTTCAGCTTTCGGGTCCAGCTTAGTTCTCAGCTCATCTGGCACATGCACATATGCAATGCATCCAAAGACTTTCAGATGAGACAAATCTGGTTTTCTGCCAGTAAACCTCTCCTCTGGAGTTACATCATGTATGGTTGCAGTTGGAGTCCTGTTCATGATGTATACTGCTGTAGAAACAGCCTCAGCCCAATAGCAATGCGGCATATTCTTCTCTTCCATCAATGCTCGCGCAATCTCAGCAATGTGCCTGTTTTTCCGCTCAGCAACTCCATTTTGCTGCGGAGTGTATCTGCATGTAAACTGTCTCCGAATACCATTCTTCTTCAAAAATTCAGAGAACTCATTGGAGAAGTACTCTCCCCCTCCATCTGACCTTAGGCACTTGACATATTTCCCTGTTTGCTTTTCAACCAAAACTCTGAAATTCTGAAAGTGAGTGAACACCTCACTCTTCTCTTTCATGAAATATACCCACACTTTCCTTGTGTGGTCATCAATGAAAGTCACATAATACCTGCAGCCTCCCATAGATATGGTCTTCGTAGGACCCCATACATCTGAATGCACAACATCTAGTGCATTTCTGCTCACATATCTGTTACGTGGAAACACATGCTTTGTTTGCTTCCCAAATTGGCATGCTTCACAGATTTTATGCATACCTTCCACTTTAAATTTTGGCAGCCCTGTCACAATTCCTTTTGTCTGCATAGACTTCAATCTTTGCACATTCACATGTCCAATTCTTTTATGCCATATGTCTGTGTCTGCAACAATTCCTGAACCATTTGCAAACATCGCAGCACTCATTTCAGGCATGTCGACATCCAACGTAAACATTCTGCCCACTCTGTTGCCTTTTGCAACCAACCTGCACTTGTCTTTAAAGTCTTCGACATAACACCCATCGAACCTGCAAACCCTGCTCAATCATCTGGCCAACTGAAACCAGATTCTTTGTTATGTTTGGTACATGAAGTACATCTACAAGGTACTTCACTTTGCCATCCTGCATAGACAATGGCACATCTCCAATGTGGGTAATTGGATGAGCAGTGTCATCCCCTGTTTCCACAAAACCTGGTCTTTCCGGGTTTTTCATCTCCTTGAACCACTCCCCATGACTCGTCATGTGGTTCGAAGCGCCTGAATCCACATACCATACATTATCTTTTTGTGCTGCATCAACATTTTCAGACATGGCATTCACAACATGCTGCATAACAAATAACCTTTCATTATCCTCATTATTTCTGCTTGAGGATGCATAGTTGTTTTGCTGCACTTTCCCATTTTGCATGTCAGCCTGCTTCTTATAACATTCTGACTGCACATGTCCAGGCTTACCACAATAATAGCATTCACGTGCATCATTATATTGTCTTTGCCAATTTCCATGGCCTCTTTGACTCCCCCTGCCTCTGAATTTGCCTCTTCCACCGGCGTGTTGTTGTTGTTGTTGTTGATTCTGGGACTGTTGTTGCTGCTGCTCTGCTGCTGGCCATAATTCTGATTACCTGTTCGGCCACCTCCTTGACCGCATCCACAGCCTCCTCTACCTCGTCCTCTTCCTGAACTCGTGTAGAAGGCCTGTTGCTCTGAACTGTTTTTGCTTTGTGAAGACTGTTGGTCTTCACCCAAGCTCTTCTCTTCAATAATCAGCATAGACACCAAATCTGTAAAGTTGGGAATGTTTTCCCGAGTCTGAATGGACGTCTTGAACGCCTTGTATTGTGGCCCGAGACCACGTAGACAGACTTCCACCTTGTCATCATCATCTACTGACACACCAATAGATGCAAGGGATTCCACAATACCCTTTATCTTCAGCGCATAGTCATTCACAGACATGCTCTTTTTCTCCATAGTATAAAGTTCATTCTTCAACTGTATCTTACGTGCCTTGGTGTTTGTTTCATAAAGCTTTACCAAGGTGTCCCACGCCTCCTTGGGGGACTTGGCATCCTGAATGTGCCCAATCATGGTGTCCTGTATACTAATGGAAAGCCAATACATAACCTTCCTGGCTCCTTGGTTCCAGTCTTTAAACTCTTTCACATCTGCAGCAGTCGGACTTATATCCGGTATCTCCGGTGCCTCTTCATGCTCACCTTCTATGTAGTCCCAATAGCCTTTTTCATCAGGAAATTCGTCAACCTGAACCTCCAAGCATGGAAGTTATTCTTGTCAAGCTTCTCAGCCACAATCTGTGTTATGCCATCATTAGACATCTTGCCAAACACACAATTTTACCAGAACCTGCACTCTGGTTTTTCCTGCACAAATGCTGTATTTTCTGCACAGTGGTACTGTAGTACTCTCAAATGTCACAACCAGTGACTTCAATGTGCATACATACACCCAATGGCAACTATAGACCTCTTTGCAGCACCCACAATGTCTGCACAGTCAATCTGTCTTCCTGTAGTTCTTAAAACAGAGTTCTGCAGAGAATCGATGACTTACCCGTAGTGCTCGAAATCGCCTGCTTTCTGAAAAACGGAGGTCCAGACGCGCCCGAAACGCGTTTTCGGCCTGGAAATTCAGTCCGTAGGACTATATAGTTTCCCTATAGCTTCACTCCCGCGAAGAAAGCTCCTCAATTGGAGATTGTTTGCCGGTGCCTCCCGTAGAGCTCCCGACAAGGGTGTAGTCACCAACACAATAGGGAAGAGTAGTTGAAGCTCTTACCCTCGTACCGCTTCCTGTGGTTCTCTTGCTTGCAGCTCAGCCCTTAGCACAAACCAGGCTCTGATACCATGAAAAGATGCAGGGGGGAAGAGAGCTTGAGCTCTTGCAAGCACACACACACACTCACAAAACCCTAATAGAGAACACACAAGGTGAGAGGCTGAAAATCTTCTTCTTCTCTACTCAACACTCAACACACCATATACAAGAATAAGAGTACACACAATATAAAAGGTACTCAACCAATACATACACGGGTTCTCTATAGTGTGAACCCGACTAAATGAGCTGGCGCTATAACTATGCCAGTCTCTAGAATGGCTGTCACAAAGCCTGTCATCCCACTGGCCGCATATCTCCCATGATCTCACCAACCATGCCAGTGGTGTAAGTGTGGGGCCTATCCCCCAAGCGGGTCATCAATGTCCACCGCCTCACTAGAGCTCGATATCTCAACAGTGCACACCCACATTTACACTCGTGCACCCACCTTCACGCTCGTGCACTAAACCTACACATGCACACGTATTCACTTGCATTCATATACGTGCACATGTATTCACTTACATTTGTATAAGTGCACATGTTGCTACTCACATGCACAGGAGTCTTGGATCATAGCCTTATTCATTGAGGTCCACATCAGAGACCTCTTCCTCTCATCAGCTAGTGGGGACCTTAGGAGGAGGTTGGGTCAAAGCCCCTTAGCTCATTATTCCTTCATTGAATCTATCTCAATGATATCATTGGATCACTATACCCACTTCTTAAAAAGATTAGAGGAGGAGAGAGAGCTTGATCTCGTAAAAGCACACACACTCTCACAACAATGGAGAAGACACACATAAAGATGGAAGGCTGAAATCTTCTTCTTCTTGTTGCTCTAAAAAGAGGTATACAAAAGATAAGTGAAGACTAAAATAAGTACTAGAGTACTATGTATAAGCCATCCATAATGTGAACACTCTAAGTAGGTGAGCTAGTAAGATAAATATGTTATAACTTGGTTGGACAAGGTAGGTGTAATCTGCCTATAGAATCATTGGTGAAGATCCATCGTATCTACCAAACATGACAGTGGTGTAAAGGTCAAATGATCACTCATGCATGTCATGCGTGTTAGCTCATGTTGAGCTGACACCTCAACACTCCCCTAAAGAGTCAACTGCATCTCCAATGCTCTAAGCATAGTGCAAAATTTGTAAAGCTTCTCTGATCCCAAGGCCTTGTGAAAATGTCAGCTTCCTACTCCTCTCTCAAGAACCTAGTGTTTCATGCAAAGAACAAAGACATAGCGGTCTATTATCACTTCATCTCACAAAGAAGATCTTGGTGAGAAGAAGATGTTGATCTCGTGTATATTAGCTAGCTAATTGTGTATGCTAGTAAGGTTATTGTCATAATAGATAACAACCTGCCTATCCACATGCAACCCCAAATCTCCGAGTAGCTTACGTAACTAAGCTACCTCACATGTTGCTATCACACCACCCCTATACTCTGCCTGTACTCGACAAGGCAACTATCAACTACTTCTTGCTACTCAATGTAATAGCACTACTCTGAAAGGAAAACATAAAACTATCTATCCAAGATGCTACTAGCCCAATTTTGCATCAATGCATCCATACACACCTGTACCTGTATATACCAGCCTCATAGAAGAGGCCATAATCCAATTTGGACCTCACATAGCATAGTGTGCACCCGACACTACTCAAATGTGGCTTCCAAGAAACCTGCATAAACCAGCTCTCCAACCCAACTATGTAATTCATGTCTGGCCTGGTGAGATCATCATGTAGATCAAGTTGCTCGCTATCTTTTTGTACATAGTGGCATTCTCCTAAAACTCACTTGTGTTTGCACTAATTATCTTGCCATTCTGATCCACAGTACATAAATAGGCTTACAACTAGCCATACATATTTTAACACATGTCCAATGATATTGTCTTTCATAGCCATATGCCCTCAGGCATCCTGGTGACCTTAATGCTACGAAATCCAAATGCCCTCAGGCATCTTGATGACCTCAATGCCAAGAATGCATCTCATCTCACCCAAATCCTTCATGCCAGACTTCTTCTTGAGGGGACTCTTTACATTCTCAACTCCCTCTTCATTGTCACCCCTACCAATCAAGTCATCCACATAGATGGTGATGTTCACAATCCCCTTATCATTATTTCACACATAGATGGTGATAATCACAATCCCCTTATCATTCTTTCACACATAGAGTGAATGATCACCATCTACTATTATATATAAAAGCCAATGGTAATAAGATACTATGGTATCTTATCATGCCATGCTCTTGGTGCTTGCTTCAATCCTTATGTAGCCTGCACACATAATTTGGGTGACTCAAATCCTCATAAATAACTAGGTGGCTAGTCCAAATATACTTCTTCTTATTACTCACCATGCAAGAATGCATTCTTTACATCCATCTGATGCAAAACCCAACCTTTGATACAGCCATTGCAATAACAACTCTCATGGTTGCCATCTTGGCCACCGGGCTGAATGTCTCCTTATAATTAATGCCATAGGTTTGAGCATAATCTTTGGAAACAATCTCACCTCTTGTACTTGCTAATCCTTCCATCTGAGTTTTGCTTCACTTTATAGACCCACTTATATCCAATAACCTTTTTACCCTTAGGTAAAGACACCAATTCCCATATTATCTTATTTGCATCCAATGTAGCCATTTCTGTATCCATGGCTTTCTCCCAATGTACACGCCCAATAGCCTCTCTATGTGTGTGTGTGTGTGAGAGAGAGAGAGAAAGAGAGAGAGCAACAAAGTTATTACATTTTCTTAAAAAAAATAAAAGTTTTACAATCCTCATAATTTTTTTGGTACACTGTCACATGTTTTTATAATAAGTGGCAATAAAAGACATCGAGAAAAACTATAAATTAAGTACAAAGTTTTGGATAGTATATCATCACCCAAGAGTAGCATCTCACCTACATTCATTCAACGAGAATGTATGGTTATATTGGTAACACTACATATTACTCATAAATTTCCTTGCCATTTAGCAAAGTATGGGAAAGGAGAAACTTTAGAAACTATTAGGACTCATCTAGCAAAGTAAAGGATAAACTTTAGAAACTATTAGCAATAATCTTTAACAACTCAAACAAAGAACTTTAGAGGAATAGTACACATAATAAAGCTCAATTTCCAGACCTATGGGGGAAGTGGGAAGTATCACTACAAGGAGTTGTACCAGATTTTTTGTAAAAAGATAGATTTATAGGACTACATCATATTTTGAAAAGAAAGATACATGGTAAATTTCCTTTGAATTTTGATGAATCCATTACTGTAGCTAGGCAAAAGGAGAGGAATAACAGATTTGAGAAGGGGTAGGGGTAGAGAGGATTAGATTTCTGAAGAGGACCAGGGAGCTACTGATCAAGCAAATTAGGGATGGGCCATAGACTCTCATTTGCTTCAAAGGACTCAAGAAAAATTGGAAAATTTAAATTTGCATATGATTTAAGGTTTGGGGCAAAGGTAGGCTATTGCAAGGGAACAAAATAGACTAATTAGGAGGCAACAATAGGAATATGTATGCTATGATTTTAATGAAAGAGGTCATGGAATGAACAACTGTCCATACCTAGAGGAGATCTAGGAGACCACTTCCTGTCCAAATTAGACTAGCCATATTATAGAGACTGGAACAAGTAGGAAGGGTGTTTAATCAATAGGGTGGGATACCCCCACCACTTGTATAAGAAACAAGGATCGTGGAAGTAGGAGGACTAGTCCCAGTAATCCACCTGTTTAGCCAATTTAGGGAGGTGACACAAACATCAACATCATAGAGGTTGAGGAAGCTAAATTAGAAGATGATGAGAAAACATATGAAGAGGTTGATCTCATGCCAGTTCAAAAGATGAAACATCATAGAGGTTGAGGAAGATGAACTGGAAGATGATGAGAAAACATATGAAAAGGCTGATCTCATGCCACTACAAAAGAGGAAACTCAGATCAAATTAGAAAAAGGGAGAACGAATTGAAACTTTTGAAGATTATGTAAGAAGAAAAAGTGGGATATGCAAGAGGAACCAGAAATAAGTAAGTAAGAAGAAGAGGATCAGAAGGAATGCAACCAGGGATTTTATATTCACGTGATCACAAGATTTTTTTTGTTAATAACACTTGTGAACATGTTATTAACATGTTCACATGTTTTCATGTTCTCAAAATAACAGGTTACCAGTGACCTGGTAACCTGCCGAAGCCCGCCGGGCTTTTTGTTTTCCCGGCGGGCCCGCCGAGAAAATCCATTTTCCCGACGAGAAAAAAAAGTTAAGAAAAAATGGTCAAAATATATTCATGTTCACAGTCATTCCTACCATTTTTGGGCCTTCTGGACTCATTTATAATGTCAAAAGTTCAAAATTCTTTGTACAAAAAAAGTTATCTTTAAATTTATCACCTTAAGCTCGATTACCATCAATTAGATCTTATTATACTTCCAATTGAGTCTAATTGACATCAATTAATATCTAATTAAGTCTAATTGGTATCAATTAAGTCTAATTGGGTGTCAATTGATCGATTGGGCTCAATTGACATCAATTGACACCCCATTGGACTCAATTGGGCTTAATTGAACTTAATTGGATTCAATCAATTGACACCCAATTGGGCACAAATGGGCTTAATTGGACTCAATTGACATCGATTAACACCCAATTGATGTCAATTGAGCTCAATTGACATCAATCCTAGTCAATTGATATCCAATTGATGCCAATTGAGCCGAATTGACACCAATTGCACTCAATTGGTACCCAATTGATGTCAATTGAGTCCTCAATTAACATCAATTAACACCCAATTGAGTCCAATTGACATCAACTAATACCCAATTGAGTCAAATTGATATCAATTAAGTATAATTGGGTGTCAATTAATCAATTCGACTCAACTGATATCAATTGATATCCAATTGGACTCAATTGACATCAATTGGGTGCCAATTGAGTCCAACTGACACCCAATTGATATCAATTGCATCCAATTGGACTTAATTGACATCAATTAGGTGCTAATTGAGTCCAAGTGACACCCAATTGATATCAATTGCATCCAATTGGGCTTAATTGACATCAATTTACACCTAATTGATGTCAATTGAGTCTAATCCAGTTCAATTCACACCCAATTGATGTCAATTGGGCTCAATTGACATCCAATTGATGTTAATTGGACTCAATTGACATCAATTAACACCCAATTGATGTCAATTGAGCTCAATTGACATCAATCGTAGTCAATTGACACCCAATTGATGCCAATTGAGCCGAATTGAGCTTAATTGATATTAATTACACTCAATTGGCACCCAATTGATATCAATTGAGTTCGATTAGACTCAATTAACATCAATTAATATCTAATTAAGTCTAATTGATATCAATTAATATCTAATTGAGTCAAATTGATATCAATTAAGTCTAATTAGATGTCAATTGATCAATTGGGCTCAATTGGTACCAATTGACATCCAATTGGACTCAATTGACATCAATTGGGTGCCAATTGAGTCCAAGTGACACCCAATTGATATCCATTGCATCCAATTAGGCTCAATTGACATCAATTCACACCTAATTAATGTCAATTGAGTCCAATCACGTTCAATTCACACCCAATTGATGTCAATTGGGCTCAATTGACACCCAATTAACTCAGCCCAATTGATATCAATTGAGTCTAATTCAAACCCAATTGAGTCTAATTACATCTAATTGGACTCAAGTGACATCAATTAACACCCAATTTATGTCAATTAAACTCAATTAACATCAATTAACACCCAATTGATATCAATTCAGCTCAATTGACATCAATCGTAGTTAATTGACATCCAATTGATGTTAATTGAGCCAAATTAGGCTTAATTGACATCAATTGCACTCAATTGACACCCAATTGATGTCAATTGAGACTCAATTAACATCAATTAACATCCAATTGAGTTCAATTGACATCAATTAATACCCAATTGAGTCAAATTGGGCTTAATTGATATCAATTGAACTCAATTGATGTCAAATTGGGCTTAATTGACATCAATTGCACTCAATTGGTACCCAATTGATGTCAATTGAGACTCAATTAACATCAATTAACATCCAATTGAGTTCAATTGACATCAATTAATACCCAATTGAGTCAAATTGATATCAATTAAGTCTAGTTGGGTGTCAATTGATCAATTGGACTCAATTGATATCAATTGACATCCAAGTGGACTCAATTGACATCAATTGGGTGCCAATTGAGTTCAATTGACACCAAATTGATATCAATTGCATCCAAGTGGGGTCAATTGACATCAATTCACACCTAATTGATGTTAATTGAGTCCAATTAGGTTCAATTTACACCCAATTGGGCTCAATTGACACCCAATTGATATCAATTTGGCTTAATTGATACCTAATTGATATTAATTGGACTCGATTGAGATTAATTAACACCCAATTGATGTCAATTGAGCTCAATTGACATCAATTATAGTCAATTGATACCCAATTGATGTCAATTAAGCCAAATTAAGCTTAATGGATATCAATTACACTCAATTAGCATCTAATTGATGTCAATTGAGTCTAATTGAGCTCAATTAACATCAATTAGTATCCAATTGAGTCTAATTGATATCAATTAATACCTAATTGAGTCAAATTGATATCAATTAAGTCTAATTGGGTATCAATTGATCAATTGGGCTCAATTGATATCAATTGACATCCACTTGGACTCAATTGACATCAATTGGGTGCCAATTGAGTCTAATTGACACCCAAGTGATATCAATTGCATCGAATTGGGCTCAATTGACATCAATTCACACCTAATTAGACTCAATTGAGCCCAATTGATATTAATTGAGTCTAATTCACACCCAATTGAGTCTAAATTACATCTAATTGGACTCGATTGACATTAATAAACACCCAATTGATGTCAATTAAACTCAATTAATATCAATAAACACCCAATTGATATCAATTGACTCCAATTGGGTTTAATTGACACCCAATTGATGTCAATTAAGTCCAAATAGATACAATTAGGCTCAATTGACACCTAACTGATGTCAATTGAGTCCAATTGGATTCAATTGAGTCTAATTGGGTTAAATTGGATGCAATTAGGCTTAATTGATGTCAATTGAATTAAATTGGATGCAATTTGTCCAATTGATGTCAATTGAGTTCAATTGGATGCAATTAGGCTCAATTGACACCTAATTGATGTCAATTGAGTTCAATTCATACCCAATTATTGTTAATTGTGTCCAATTGAGCTCAATTAACACCCAATTGATGTCAATTGGGCTCAATTAACATCAGTTAACACCCTTTTGAGTCCAATTGATGTCAATTGAGTCCAATTAGGTGTCAATTGATATCAATTGAGTCCAATTGATCAATTAATACCCAATTAGACTTAATTGATGTCAATTGGACTCAATTGAGCCCATGTGACATCAATTGTGTGTCAATTGAATCCAATTGATGTCAATTGAGCCCAATTGACATCAATTGTGTGTCAATTGATACACAATTAGCTTCAATTGGGCTCAATTGACATCAATTGACACCCAATTGATGTCAATTAGGCTCCATTGACACCCAATTAGACTCGATTTGGCTCAATTGACATCAATTGACACCCAATTAGACTCAATTTGGCTTAATTAAGTCTAATTGGACTCAATTAGACTCAATTTGGCTCAATTGATATCAATTGACACCCAATTATACTCAATTTGACTCAATTGACACCCAATTAGACTCAATTTTACTCAATTGACATCAATTGACACCCAATTGATATGAACTGATGTGAATTGAGCTCAATTGCATCGAATTAGGCTCAATTGACATCGATTGATACCCAATTAATATCAATTGAGAGCAATTGATGTGAATTGATGTCAATTGAGCTCAATTGCATGGAATTAGGTTTAACTAACACCCAATTAATATCAATTGAGTGTAATTGAGCCCAATTCAGCTCAGTTGTAATCAATTGACACCCAATTGATGTCAGTTGCATCCAATTTGGCTCAATTGAAACCTAACTGATGTCAATTGAGTCCAATTGATGTTAATTGGCACCCAATTGATGTCAATAAGGTTCAATTGATGTTAATTGACCCCCAATTGATGTCATTTACGTCCAATTGAGCTCAATTGACACCCAAATTATCCAATTGAAGTCAATTAGACTTAATTGACTTCAATTGTGTTAATTGGATATTAATTGATATCAATTAACACCCAATTGCTATCAATTGAGTCTAATTCGGCTCAATTGACACTCAATTTACATCCAATTGGGCGTGAATTGAGCTCAATTGTATCATATTAGGCTCAATTGACATTAATTGACACACAATCGATCACACAATTGAGTGCAATTGAGCCCAATTGATATCAATTGTGATCAATTGACACCCGATTGATGTTAATTGCATCCTATTGGGCTCAATTGAACACAATAGGATGCAATTAACACCCAATTGAGTGTCAATTAAGTGCAATTAAGCCCAATTGAGCCCAATTGATATCAATTGACACCCAATTGATGTCAACTGAGCTCAATTGAGCTCAATTGATATCAATTGACACCCAATTGATGTCAACTGAGCTCAATTGACACCCAATTGATGTCAACTAAGCTCAATTGAGCTTAATTGACATTAATTGTAATAAATTAACACCCAATTGAAGTCAATTAGGCTTAATTAATATCAATTAACATCCAATTATTATCAATTGAGTCCAATTCGACTCAATTGATACTTAGTTTACACAAATTTGGTGTAAATTGGGCTCAATTGCGTCGAATTAGGCACAATTGACATCAATTGACACCCAATTAATATCAATTGAGTGTAAATCAAGTGTAATTGAGTCCAATTGGGCTCAATTGAGTGCAATGATGTCATGGACAATTGAGTCAATTGATGTAAGTATAGTTAGATTTAATTGGTGTGTCAATTAAACTTAAGGCCAGCAAATTATAAAAAACTTTTTTTTGTGCCAATAATTTTGAACTTTTGACATCATAAATGAGTCCAGAAGGCCCAAAAATGGTAAGAATGACTGTGAACATGATTTTTTTATTTTTTTTATTTTTTTATTTTTTTTATTTTTTTATTTTTTTATTTTTTTTTAATTTTTTAATTTGCCCGCCGGGAAAATGGGTTTTCCCGGCGGGCCCGCCGGGAAATGCACATTTTCCCGGCGGGATTACTGGCAGAGAAGGTTTTTGCAGGTCATAAAAAATGCCCGTGAATATACATTGTGATCACAAGAATTTTTATGTTAACAATAGGTTTTGTTAACGTGATCACGAAATTGTGAAGACGTTAATGAAATCCCTGAATGCAACCCTTGCTAATTTCCATTAAGACATGGTCAAAGACCCTACAACGTTTTGAAAGACTTAAACACAAGAAAAGGACCCAACATCACATGGTTTTAGCTTTTGGAGTTAGCATTAGAGATGAGGAGGCAATGGAATAGGGAACAAATTACCCAAGAAGAAGAGAACTGTTCATTCAAATTTGATTAAACTCAAGCCACAAGCTAATGTGGAACCCACCTTGGATGCCTAGGTAAAAGGAAACATGATTTCAAAGGTTTACAAAGGTGGTGGAGCACAAGTTAGTATTATGATTGAGGATACCATGTATAAACTTGGCTTGAAGACACACTCATCCTCTCCATTCAAATGCAAGTTGGCTAACAACTTTAGGTAGGTTTGTTGGAGTTAAACAAGCTCTGAAAATTACAATATGTGGTATAGAATAATGTGAAGTGGATATGCATGGATGTGATGCCAACAAAGGGAGATGGCTACCCCATCATAATTGGAAGGCCATGGTTTTGATAGCTATAAGGGCTATCCAAAAATGGGAAATAGCTTTTCTTGTACTCAAGCTAGAGATGGAAGGAAACAAAGGAGTGCCATTCATCTATGATATGAAGCAAGGTAAATAGGTTAAGATGAAATATGAGACCATAGTGGTGGATGAAGAAAGTACAACTAAATAAATCACCACTAAGAATCTACCATTTTAGATGTGTAGGGTTATAATGCTCAACTATATGGTATAACTTTATGCAAGGCCCACAAAATCTGGAACAAATCTAGGAAATTTGAGAATTTAGGAAAAATTCAAAAATCAGACATGAAGAGAACAATGAACAAGATTATTTCCAAAGATCTCACTCCAGTGAAGCGGAAGTAATACCTAGCCATGCTTAAGAAGTTCCCATATCTGTTTATTAGTGAGTATACTAAAATAAGAGGAGTTCAAGGATTTCAGCATCATATAAATCTCAAGGAAGGACCCGAGCTTGTTGTTCAAAGGTTGAGGAGGTTGGGGGCCATTCAATATGAGGCTCTCTTGAAGGGGGGATTATTTTTTTGGTGAGCTTCCTATGGTGAGTTTTTCTAAAACCATTATCTTATTTGTACTACTATATGAGCATATTTACTTTTGTGATGTGCTTTTTTCAAGCTAATCACTCTTTTCTATTCCTCAACGCAGCTCCTTTTTGATCAGCTCTTCTAACCTTATCTGACCCTAGGAGACTGTTGCCGACCACCTACCATATTCCTTCTTAATTCTCCAAACTTTCAAGTAGCTTCTTTCCCTCTAGACTCCAAAATATTCCTCCAGAACTAAAAACCCTCATCTCCCTTGCTCCAGAACCCTATTGATCATGTCAACACCCCTCCACTAACTACCTATGACTCCTGTTTGATTTAGTCCTAACTCAGCTCACTTCAGACCTTCCCACTTCTATGTCCTATGACACTTACAAACCCTCAAACATGTTAGATCCCACAATGATTCAACACTACAGCCCCTTATCTGACATCACTCCTCTAGCTCACAAAACTCTCTCTGACTTTGACAGAATTTTGGCTCTCAGATTTGGCCGTATTTGGCTTCCTCTCAGCCCAAAAGTCTTATTTCTATCCTCCTAGACCTTCATTTGACTTCTCCTAACACTCAGCTTACACAATAACTAAGGAGGAGTTGTAGGAGTTAAATAAGGAAGGGTCAGAGGAGGGGTAAAACGAGGAGGGGTCAGAGGAGGAGTTAGAGGAGCGGAGGATTGAGAGGAGGAGTCAAAGGATTGGAGGTCAAAGATAATGGGTTAGAGGAGGCATAATAGAGGAGTTAGAGGAGGGGAGTTAAAGGAGGGGAGGGCTCAGAGGAGGGGAGTGAGAGGCGAGGAGGACTAAGAGGAGGATCCATGATTACATTTTTGCCCAGGTTCACCCGAGGGTGGTTGTCGACGACGACCCAACTTGTGAATGTCTCACTCACAAAGGATCATGTGCATGCATAGGATCCTTTGTGAGATTAACTTGGCCGGTTAAACCCGGCCAAAAAAAGTAAACCTAACCAAGAAAAGTAAACTTGGCCAAGAAAATAAACCCGGCCAAGTTAAGCTCACAAAGTAACCTACATGTGCAAAGAATCCTAGATTCCTATGTGAACTTGTGAGTGAGACACTCACAAGTTGGGCTGTTAGTGTTAGGAGAAGTCAGTTGAAAGTGTCACAAGTTGGGCTGTTAGTGTTAGGAGAAGTCAGTTGAAAGTGTAGGAGGATAGAAATAAGTCTTTTAGGTTGAGAGAAAGCTAGTTAGGGTCAAATCTGATAGCCAGAACACTATTAGAGTCAGATAGAGTTTTATGAGCTAGAGGATGTCAAACAGGGTCAGTTGGAGGTTAGCTGATGTCAAATAAGGGGCTGTAGTGCTAAAAGATAAGGTCAAGAAGCTGATCAGTGGTGCAGTCATTTGAGGAAAGAAAAAGAGCGGCTGGCTTGAAAAAATCTCATTACAAAAGTAAATATGCTCATATAGTAGCACAAATAAGAGATTGGCTTCAGAAAAGCTCACATAGGAGCTCACAAAAAATATGCACCCTATTGAAGGCAGTGAAAAAATTGTTAACTCTGTTGGATTCATCTATCCTATAGAAAATTTCAAATGGGCCTCCTGTTTTCATAACATTAAAGAAGAATGGAAAATGGAGAATATGTGTGGAATTTAACTCCTTGAATACAACAACTAAGAGGGATTATTTTCTTCTCCCATTTTAGGATGGAATACTTAATGAGGTTGTAGCTTATGAACTCTTTGTTGTTTTTAAGATGGATACACTATACTATTTGTGATGGATACTCTAGCTATTTTTAGATCAAAATAGCTGAAGAATATTAGAAAAAGACCACCTTTGTAAGCAATTGGGGATGCTTTGCATATCGAGTAATGTCTTTCGGACTAACAAATACCCTTGCTACCTTTCAGGTTTATGAACCATGTGTTTGAGCCTTTGTTTGAACTTTTATAAGAGTTTTCATGGGTGATTTCTATATATACAAGAGTAAGTCTAGACATTTGGAGAAAGTGTGATAAGGTTTCACAAAGTTTGATCGAGGCAGTTGAATCTTGCAAAGTGTTATGTTGGAGGAGGAAAAGTTACTCTTTTAGGGCATGTTGTGTTTGAACAAGGGATGGGACCAGATAAAAAAAAAAGTGAAAGCTTTGTTTTATATGCCTTCTCCCAGAGATACCAAATAGCTCATAAGTTTTCTTCAAAAGGTAAAATACATGGCGATTAATGATGTTTCTCAAGTAGTCTTTAAACTTCAACAACTGGTGTATTCTGAAAGCTTTCATTAGGGAGATATGAAGAAAATTAGTTCAAACACGTCAAAGAGGTGTTAGATACTCTTCCTACCATCATGCCACTTGATTGGAATGCCATATTCTACATATGACCAAGCATAGGATTTGATAAAGTAGGCACAATGCTGATGCAAAAGGATGGAAAGTAAGGGTACAAGAGACCTATGTACTTTACAAGTAGAGTACTTTATACTAATGAAAGACAATATTTTGAAGTGGAACAAATGATGTTATCTTTGATTTCAGAGTCAAAAAATTCAGATCTTATCTTCTTCCTAGAGATTTTGTGGTCATCACATATGAATCTGCATTTCCCTATGTGGCACAACATATGAACAGTTTATCTAGAATAGCTAAATGGATCTTAAAACTCCAAGAATTTCATTATACTTTCATGGTGGAAGATAGTACAAGAGTTAGTCTTGGTGTGACATTCTAATCTATATGTATCCTAAAAAACAAAAAAGGAGAGGATTTGAAGTCAAAGGAAAGTTTTATGTATGATTTACCTAATGCATATACCATGTATTTTGATGGAGCATATAAGAGGGAAACATGATAAAGTAGAGAGGGAATTATCATCCTTGATCCAAGTGGAAGAAAATTAGTGCAAGAAACACTTCATCATAAAGGGATATGATCTAATAAAGAGGCAGTAATGTGAATATTGACTTATCATGAGAGGCACACATGATGGCTAAGGACATAGGGACTACTTAGACCACTCACCCAAGCCAAGGCCTTGTTCTTCTTAGATAGCTCCATAAAAATTCTGCTCAGGAAGAAAATTCTAAGTAGAGGATTTTGTGGAAGGAAGTAGAGTAAGTGGGATTGAAATAGGTGTGTACATCATAAAGGGGATCATCTTGCAGCTTTTTGAAGATCTCCAGGAATGCATGGTCCACTTAGTCGCATGAGAAATCATCAATGAAGGGGTGCCACATTACACTTAGGTGGGTTAAATAGCTTGAATTCCCTTCTGTAAAAGTGGGATTGAAATAGGTGTGTACATCGTAAAGGGGATCATCTTTTGTAGCTTTTTGAAGATCTCCAGGAATGCATGGTCCACTAAGTCATGAGAAATCATCAATGAAGGGGTGCCACATTACATTTAGGCGGGTTAAATAGCTCGAATTCCCTTCTGTAAACCCATTCTCTCTTGTCTTTTCCATTTCTCTTACCTATAAATAGTGTTTAAGCTACATGAACCTCTCTAGGAGGTCGTTCACGAACATAAAATCTTTGATAACAAGGGAAAGATTGGGTGAAATTTGGTACTTGGCAAAGATTAATTTTTGGAGGGGCTAAGTGTGCACTGTGGAGGAGGGGAATTTTTCCAAAGTAATTCGAAAGTGATAAGGAAAGAGATCTCATGAACTCTAATAGGGGTTTGATATCTTTGAGAAAAAAGCTAAACCATTCCACTCTAGAAAGGGTTAGTGAGGCATTGGGTTTTCTTTAGAAGAGTTTAAAGGTAGGGGAAAGAAAAGAATTACAAGGGTGCATTTCCAAGAGCATAACTTTTCTTACCTTGCTTAATCTTCTTTTCTTTCTTAACCCTTCCTGCATAACCTTCTCTCTCTATTCTTGATCTCCTTATTGTCTATTATTCTCCCTTTTCCCCTCTACACATTGTGCCCCCCATCATCCTATATTCTCAACCAACCTGCAAACAAGTCCAAGAGTCTAAATATTAAGGGGTGGTGTAGTGTGAAAGGAGTGCAAACTCCATCAAGGATGAACTCCTCATCCTCACCATGATCATCACTATCGTGTCCCATGATATGATGTTGTACAACTATTATAGTACCTTGCCTAGCTTGAAAGAGTTGATGACACTTGTCGATGCAAGAAATTTTCAAACACATAGGGTGTAAACTCCAAAAAAGGACATGGGAATCTATGGATTTGATAACAAAAGAGGATCTACCCTTTTTTAATCATTGAGGCAATTTCTGCAGCTTGGGGTTTGTGAAATCTTGAACAAAAGAATGGAAGTTGGAGGGATTTGAGATGCAAACACTATGTTTCCTTGAATAAATTCTTTGATTTTTGACAAAGGTAAGTCCCTTTCTAAATTTCCTTGCATCATCTCTTTCTCTCGGATTCTCCCGCATCCAATATAATAGGTGTATTTACTTGCTTTGTTTTCCTTTAATCTTGTTAATTTTAGGCTCAACTAAACAAAACAAAAACAATCAAAAAAATATATAAAAAAAACAAAAAACAAAGTAAAAAAACTCAAAAAACTTCAAACAAAAACTCTACAAAATCTAAAAAAATAAAAAATAAAAAACTTTACAAGGTGTGCACCCACTCACTGAAACACAAATAGCACACTCAATCATGGAAAACTTGAGGGGGCCAAACCTACCAGTATTGCAGGGACCAAATCCAAGTGCTAGTGAATTCCATGCCTTGAGGCCTATGCCTCATATCATGTGCAAACCCTAATTCCTCCCCCTAGGCCATGGAAAACTTACATGCCACACAACATCATTTCATTTTACACCCTGTATCACACCAATCCCTCAGATATTTGATTCCCTACCTAGCACAATAGTCATTGTAAATTCTATGCTTATGCTAGGTGCCACTACACAAGCTGTTCAACCCCTAGATGCACAAACAATAGAGATGCTTAAATAGTTTAGGAAGGGGGTCACACATGGGTTAAAAGATGTCATAGGGACAAGAAGAACTTGCACATAGATTAACGGATGACTTTAAACCTGTTGCTTGGAAAATATCCAAATATATGAATAAATTTGATGGTTCCAAGGACCCATATGTGTTCATGCAACTGTTTGAACACAATGTTGAGATTATTTTATAGCTATTGACTTCCTGCCGAATGTTCAAGCTTTCACATTTATACTTAACGAGAAAAGCTAGTTGATGGTTCACCACACTTTGGCCCAAAATCAAAAGTGAACTTTAGAACTTTAAAAGGCAATTTTTGTCTGGGTTCTCGAGGCAAGGTCATTGGTGGTTTGCAACATGCAAACTTTACTTAATTGAACAGAAAACTGATGAAACCATATAAGATTTTATCCTTTGGATAAAAACTTTGGATTCATGGGTGTAAACCATTAGGAAAAATTGAATGACACTCAATTGAAATGATGGGGCTAAAGAAAAATGGCTTGCACAATTTTATCCTTGTATTACATCCCAAGACCTTTGACCACTGTTGCAAAGAGGCTATCTGGTTGGATGATTAGCTAGAGAAGGGGAATCCCTAAACAAATTGATTTCAGATCTCATCACTCAATATCTTTACACTACTCTGATGGGGAGATAAATCCGGGATGAAAAAGGATCGATAAACATCAACAAAATCTAAAACCTCTTCCATTTGAGGGGCATAAAGACAATGTTTTTATATTGCAGTCATTATAATATAAAAGAAGAAAGCCAATGCTATTTATATGGTAATCATTGTTGCAAACAAGGCCATGAAACCACACTTTATCCTAAAGTATGTGCAACTATGAACCAAAACAATCATAAACATAAGTTGTGCACCAACCTTGTTAGCACCAACCTTGTTTGATTGGTACATCATGTTTAACTAAGAAAAAAACTATACAAATGAATCAACGTGAGACATAAAATCCTCAAGCCCTGCAAATCCAAGAAATCATATTAGAAAGTTTGGTGTCCTTGGCCCAGAATGAGACCAAACAAGTGACTTGTTCAAAGAATGTCTAAAACTAAACACAGTACCAAACATAATAGAAACTGCACCACTCAACATTGTTTAGTGTGCATAATGGATGGTTTACCATTGCACCATTAAATGTGGTAACATGGTTGCAAGCTAATCTGTGAACCAAAACAAAATTTGCTAGCACTGAAACTTTACAATTGGTCAGTAAAAAAATTGTAACACATCAGACGAATAAGGATCCAAAGTTGAAGGATAAATCCTAAAATTCAAAGCAAAAACTAAATGGAGACAAACAAGCCTCGAACCAACCAAAAGCTCAACCACAGAAAAAGGGATTTGGAACCATAGAAACCAAATAGAACCTAGGATAAGCATAAGGTGGAGGTTGAAAAAATTTGAAATGAGGATAGGAAAATTAAAATAGTCTTGCCAAAGGGACTCAAGTCAACTCTCGATGTGAAAACATCCGTTGCACAAGAAACATAAAAACTTGCATGTGAAACTATTGATCTGTTGATAGCAAAAAACAACTTTCTTTTTTGCTAGAAGACAAAGAAACAAGAATGCAAGTGCTACATGTAGGGACACAGACAAAAACCCAAAACAAAACTTTATCTTATGCCACCACATGGGAGAACAAGGGATTAGAAGCACGTGCACCCTTCCAACCAAATGAAGAAAAAATGATTTCAATCCAAGGGTAAAACATGGGAGAGCATGGTGAGAATGGTGGAGCAAGTAACCCATTGACTCCTCCCCATCAACTTCCAAAATGTTCACACAAGAGAAATGAGACCATTCCCTTTCAAAATAAAACTTGACCTTTCGGACAACAAATGCTACTCGTGATTCTCTCATCAGTAGATTAATCTCACCTTTTCACTACTACCCACTCAATTACAGACTCCCTTTTACAGTCTCTTGCTAAGGGCTTGTTCCCGCACACACCCATTCACTTGCATATTTCAACACCTCCCCTCAAGTGAATAATTTTAGCACACCTGGACCCTATACCAAGTTTCTCTCTTACTTGGTGTCCCGCGACTAGTGCCTTAAGTCCCTAACTCATAGTCCTTGACACACTCTCTCTATGTGTCCAAGGCTACTACAAGTTCTCGCCCCGTGACCTTGACTAAAGTGCTCACACATACATCTACCACATGGCCTACATCATCGGTGGCTCAAAGGTGGTTTTCCTCTATTGGGACAGGTTACATTAGGTTGTGGGGTTTGTCTCTCTTTCTCTCTCAAAAAAGATGTCCCAAATCCTCTTCCTTAGGAGTCTCCATGAAGTTTGCCGATATTGATCCTTCTTCATTTGGTTTGCTGTAAGAAGTCTCTAGCCATATGTATTGGCTTCCCACAATTGTGGCAAGTGAAGGTCCTTCCTCCTTCCCTGCCTCTTCCTCATCCTCGACCTCATGAGAGTCCTCCTCAGGTGTAGAATGCTCTCTCCTCTCCAGTTGTTGGGTCAAACCCTTTCTTCTCTTTGACCTTGTTCTCTTGCTCTAGTAGAGCTCCTTCTATCTCATGTAGCTTCAATTCTGGTACATTCTTTAAGGTTGCCACAATGTTCTCATATTCTCCTTTGTCCACACTCTTCAGAAGCACTGCTAGTGCCTCATTATCCTCTACCTTCTTACCAATGGCTGCCAGTTGTTTTTGCTGAATGCTTTTGTATTTGTTCAAGTGTGTGGTTAGAGGTTCTCTTTCCTTCACATCAAGTATGTAGAATTGCATTAACAGATTTATCTTTGAATTTTTTTCTTGAGTGCCAAATAATTTGTCAAGTTCATCCCATGCATCTTTAGCCCGTGTTGTATCCCTGCAATGTGGTCAATGATTTCATCATTTAAGCTAAATGCAATGAGACCTTATGCTTTCTCATTCCTGGTCTTCCACTAATTATCCCCAATCTCTTCTAGACATTCATCTCTTCCCTCAACTAGCCCCCATAGATTCTTCCTCATGAGCAAATACATGGTCTTTGTTTGCCATGTATGGAACTTCTCCCCATTAAATTTAGCTATGTCTTATGCAGTACTTATGGTGATGTGAAGGGGTCTTACCTCTTGATCCAGTTCAAGATTCAAGGGTAGTGTCTACCCTTTTACAACTCCAATCTAATGTTTAATGATGGTTACAACAAGTTTGTCAGCATGAAAAAATTACATAAAGCAAAGGGTAACTGATTTATACTGAATGGTTGGGATATCAAATCATCACTGAATTGCAATCTGAAGTGATAGAGATCTGTATTAGATACCCAATGGTAAATTTGAACCATCAATTGCATCAAAATACAGTGATTAGTGCTATTTAATCATTGATTAGTGAAATAATCTCCTATTTTGTGTGTAGAAAATAGAGTGTACAAGGAGGCCAGATCTGGTGCCTTAGAGTTCAAATGAGCTCAAATCCTTTCAAGGGAATCAATATTAGGTAGTCTAGTAGAGGATAAAGCCAAGAAACAAAATATTTGACCAAACATTGAATGCTTAATCTTTGTTTAACCAAAGTCACTTGCATATTTGATGCAGAGCTTCATGCCACTTCTCATTGAGAAATTTCTCAAATCTGAGATCACCAGCATGTTCATAGCATCCAATAACCCCTTGGGCTAGCTCCATTGCTCCCAATTGCAAGACATGAAGGCAAATTTGAAGTTTTACTCAAGAAAAGAAGCGCCAAGAATTTCACGATTTCCTGCAGCATCTGGCAGCGGTTTGGCGATTTGATTTGATGAGATGGTGCGTGAGAAGCATGGCTAGGTGAGGCTAAGAGGTTTTTAGCTAAAGTTGAGGCTGGAGGGAGATCAAGCCCCTCCACCAGCTGGGGGTGCAGAGTATTAGTTGAAAAGAGGCTAAAATATGGATTAACTCCTAATTATGATTAATAAAGTAATTAGAAGAGTAATTTTGCTCAAAATTTAGATGAATCCTAAGCTTGGCTTTGATACCATGTTAAATTTGCAGCAGTGTGATGAGCTATGGTGGATCAAATGCAAAAATCAACATAATTAGCAAGTGATTAGATGATGATTAAGATGAGATTAGTGAGCAATTAATCTAATAGCTTAATGTAGGCATGGATACTCAAAGACCAGAGATATCTCATTAGGCCAATGCCTCAATTTATAGGTTGCACATCCACAAGATGCCAAGCATCTAATCATCAGTAGATTAATCTCACCTTTTCACTGCTACCCACTCAATTATAGACTCCTTTTAAGAGTCTCTTGCTAAGGGCTTGTTCTTGAACACACCATTCACTTGCATATTTCAACAACATTAATCTTACAAAACTAGATGAACCCTTACCTGAAAGTGAGATTGTAGAATCTATATACATCTAGCTAAAGCCAAAATAGCTTAAAGCTTCGGAACCTAAGACTCTAGAACTTAAAACATTCTAATGGATTCCTAGAATAGAAATTGGCCTCAAAACGAGCTTAGAAGTCAAAATCATCCAACCTCAAATCTATCCTTACATGCAAAATAATCTCATGGCATTGTATGCGTAATCTATGCTTGCAGAGCACATACTTCATATCAGCAATTTGTTTTTCTTCCCTAGTTTGCATATTGGAGATCCCGTGAAAATTAGGGTTTTCACAAAAACTTTTTGAGAAATCTTTTCATTAATCTCCTTAACCATGCTGGGCTACATGCATTAGTAAGGGATTTCATGGATATTTAGAATTTCTGCAATTCTTAAGCTCTTGGGAGAAATTAGGGTTTGCATCCAAAATTATCAAAAATTTTCCCCATAGTTCTCTTATTCATGCTTGGCTATATGCACATGACTGATCAATTTGTGCATTGGTGCAGCATTTCAAGTGCAATCACCTCTTTCTACAATTTTGAAATTTCTTGAAAGATTAGGGTTTATACATGTGTTTCATGATATCCATGGAATTTATTATCTTCATTAAGCCTTCCTCTATCCTCCTATATCACTCTTGCATCATAATCGATTGGGGATTAGGGGTTATTGAAGAAACATGGTTTTAGAGAAAGGGCCCTAGAATTAGGGTTTGCTTGGGTTTTTCTTAAATATGCATGCATGGATACATGCTCATGGACTTCATTGATCATATGATGCATTGATTTCATAAAGGGAATTGCATATACCCACAAAGGGATCATTGAATTCAAATTACCCTTGTCTTTTGGCATTTCTTTGTGTGATTGGCATTGTGTTGTTTCCACATAAGCTATGAGGGGTTGAAGATGTCAAGAAGCTCAACTGTATTCCCAAATAAACTCTTCTACGACATTAGCTTTGTATGTGGATAAACATGGCATGCAACTATAAGTGCCGATTGTAAGTGGATTCACATATACCTTCAAGTTCATGTTTCACAACTGACACACACTTGTACTCACAATTCAATTCTTTAGTAATCAAGTGATGTGTGAGGGTACCTCGAAAATTGGAGAAGAAGCCAGGGGGAGCATGTCTTTAATCCACCTTGCTGTCGTGAGTGCCTTGGAAAAGCGGTAAGGTGGAGGATTAGATATTGGTGGTGAAGAAATGGCCCCAACTTGTGCCTAGTTTTGACCTAGGTACGAGGGTAGGAAGAGCTTGGCTGGGAGATCAACAAGCTTCGACGCTCTTCATCGACTTTTGAGTGCTTATTGTGGATGCATCTTATTGAGCAAGAATTTTGGCAAGCAGTGAATTCAGTTTTGCAAGTGATTGTGTTGGTTGATATTGAGATTTGATTGCCAATACAAAGGAGGTGTTGCCAAAATTTCTGAAAAAAACACTTGTGCAAGCAGTTGAGGTTACATGTGAATGCCAAGCTACAAAGCAATGAGATTCATACCTTCAAATAAGGTCTAAGGTTTTGCCAATGCAAAAGGGAAGTCCAACGAGGGTCATGAACAATGAATTAACTTGCTAGAAATTACTGTAAATTCACTATGGACAGCATGTTTTAAAGGATTATTGAGCAGTTTACAGCCATATACATGTGATTTTGATATCCCATACATGGTGAAAGCATAAGCCTCAAGATTTGCATGAGTCCATTGATATATATACCATCCATGGGAATTGTAATTGTACATATCATTGATTTTGAGGAGACGAAACCTTTTGGGTGGGGATGGTTTGTAACAAAGTGGAATGGTCTCATATGAATAATGGGCCCAAGGCCAATTGACCATGCCCATGGACAACACTTATGATAGTGTGAAATGGGGGTCATGTATATAGGTCTCATACACCATATTTTTGATAATCAAGCTACATAAGCATTTGCTTTTCTCTTCATAGTCTAATCCTAGGTTAATATCTCATGTTTACCTTAATCTTAGGCTAATGAGGATCAATCTAGATTGCCACTTTCTTTTAAATCATATACAAGAAACAAATCTTGAACACATGTCTTGTACAATGTTAATATGCTTTGCTGGTGCATTTTAGGCATATGGTTCACAATTTGTAAACTCTTGTCTAAAACTAAATGCCTAAAAAATCCATCTCAATAAAAGTATGCTTCATCCAATGTTTCAACATTTTGATCTTAAGATCTTGTAGCATCCCAATACGCTTTGGCAATTATTCCATCGACCATCTTTACAACAATGTTAGAGACTTCAATTCCAGATCTACCCATCTTTTCCCAACACTTCTTGGTGATTAGACTTACTCATATGACACCATTTATTCTCATCACTCTCAAAATATTGCCTCATTTTGTTCAATGGAATTTTGACTACAAATTTAGTTTGGTCATCATCCATTTGAGGCTCTAGCACACTCCCATATGAAGAACATGGCTTATGCACGTCTGTGAATGGTTGTAACCAAATGTGAAGTTACCCACCATTGAAGAGAGCTTTTAACATAGCAAAAAATGGGTCTCCACACAAATGTGCAGTGATTATGATTTCTATTTTTGAAGCCATGAATTCCAACAATTTGGAAATGTTCAAGGGAGTACCTAATCACCACTTTGCCATATGAGGGCATTGGTGAGGTTGGAATCTCCATCTCTTCGATAGGGTTGGGGGTCTCATTGAACATTATCCTAAAAAGATCAGGATCCATGTGATTTTTATTTTCTTCCAAGATGACTAGGAATATCCAATGATTTGTGGGTTCTTCAATGGGTTCCATATTGCCAAGATAAATAGTGTTTGTTGTTACTTTGCCTCATTCGTGCTTGGCTATTGGTTCACAGTTGTGGTCTTGTTCTTTATTTCTTTTGTAACTTTAAGTGCTGCTTTCTTTGTTTGAGCTTTGACACTACATTCAAACAAAATTTCTTTGTGATGAGATTGTTGCTTGTTGGATGCATATTGTTGATTTTAGTCTCCCCTTCTTCTTTTGCATATTGTTGACTTTAGTCTCCCCTCCTTCTTTTGCATCTTGTAGCTATGATGCCAAAGCCTCTCTAGTTTAAGCCTCTAGGAGTGATCATCTTCCTCTTTTTGTTGCCTTGATATTTCTAATGCATGTGTTAGGTGAACAATTTTCTCCTTGGATTTATTAGGTCTTGTGATTATTCCTCTACCTCTTGCTTGTTCTTTTTTTTGTCTTCTTTGTGATGTGTCTTGAGTGTTTTGATTTGATTTTCAAGCTGATCGCACTATCCTTGTAGTTTCTCTCCTTTTGTTGCTTAAGTTTTTAATTCCTCTTATTCTATCTTTGTGGCTTCAATATCCTGTTACAATTGAGAGTTCTAATGCATGACTCCATTATAATATATTTGAATAAGTTCTAGCTTGTCCATGAAACTAGAAATTTTCCTATGAATTTCAAACAAGCTATGGCCCATCAATGCATATGATAAATCTAGGCTCTAGTCTACTGACATCATATCTCAGGTTCCTGGGAAGATGATGATGTCTCATTGAGGTTCTTTTGTAACTAGCATACATATATTTTGTGGGCCATGGGTGCATCCACTTTTTAGAACTTCAATGTGGCATTTCAGGAGAAGCTCATCCTCCATGGATGTGAACTTGAATGTAAACTTGAGCATTAGGTTTTTATGGCTTCTAGTAGTGTTCATGGGTAGAGTGGTGGTGTACAATATAGGAGTGAATATGGGTGGTCTAGATATTGAGTGGTGGTGTACAATATAGGAGTGAATATGGGTGGTCTAGATTTTGAGAGAGTAGTAGAAGATGAGGATGGGCTAGAGGAAGATAGTGGTGTAGAGGCTATGGTAGTAAAGATGGTTTATGAGGTAGACAAAGGTGAAGTGGAGAGGGTCACTATAGTTGCCATGGTTAAAGATATTATAGTCAATGTAAAGGACATTAGCATTGATGGCATCAACAATTGGGAGATCAATACCATAGAAGCGTAAACCCCTGATCATTGAGCCTTGTAAATCATCTAGACCAAACCGTCATAAACAATGTGTATAAGATTATGGTCTTGGAGTAGATTTCCAGGTCCTTCTGGATCATACCACTCAACTCATCTTGTAGCCTTGTTGTTTCTTAGGGATCTTGTTGTGACTATCCATTCCCTGCACTTCAAGAAGAAATGATAGGGCTTTGCAACACATTCTAAAATCCACATCCTCTATTATATAAAAAAACATACCATTGTTTTGTTGACCATAGGAGTTCCATCTCACCAGTGGGCTTCAAGGCTTCAAGGTAATGAGTTACTTAAGGTGGACAACTATAGGGGTACAATTGGATCCACATCCTCTATTATACCATTGTTTTGTTGACCATAGGAATTACATCTCACCAGTGGGCTTCAAGAGGCTTCAAGGTAATGAGTTACTCAAGGTGGATAACTATAGGGGGTGCAACTATATCCATTGAGGGACGTAGGGAATATGTAATTGGATAAGCTACTTGGTGAGAAAGATGGTGTAGGAGTTACCACTCCAATCATCTTATAGCCTTGGTGTTTCTTAAGGATCTTGTTATGCCTATCCATTCCCCACACTTGGAGAAGCAATGATAGGGCTTCACAACACATTATGAAATCCACGTCCTATATTATATTAAAAAGTATACCATTGTTGTTGACCATAGTTCCATCATCAGTGGGCTTCAAGGCTTCAAGGTAATAAGGTACTCAAGGTGGATAAATATAGGGAGTACAACTAGAGCCATCAAGGGTAGGGAATATGTGAATTGGATAAGCTACTTGGTGAGCCAGATGGTATAGGAGTTTTTGCCCCATTGAAGTGTAGAAAATCTAGTAGATTAGGAGATGCTATGAAGGTATCAAAAAATGGTATAATCATTGAATTCTTCCCCCATCTTTGATGCCATCATCCATAGCCTTAGTTGTTCTAGCTTTACTTTGACTAAAAAGATCGTCCGTCTCAAAAGACCATGAAGTACTTCAGAGAGTCATAGTGGAAGGTGTGTAGGTTACATGTCTAAGATCGCTTTGTCTAAGATCGCTTTGTCTAAGATCGCTTTGTCTTTGATGATGTGGCATCTCTCAAGTCCTTCATTCTATAGGTATGCCTTCTTATGCATGACCCATTATTCTCTAGCAATTTGTTTCCCATGCCCACCATGAGAGGTGCTCAAAACCATCTATAAAACAATTTAGTATACGTTTTTACAAGTTTACATTCCCTTTTTTGGAGGTAGATGCATGCTTATAAGAAACTTAATCATAGTCAATGTCATTTTTATCTTGTGATGCCCTCTAAATGAGTTTGTGCATGGCAGGAGAGAGGATTTTCACAAGGTGTGAAACTACCCAATTCCAAAACCTTAGGCAATATTTAAATGTTTCCTCCACTAGACTGAAGGGAGCTTATTAATAAATCCTTAGGTGAGTATTTGTGTGGTCATTATTGGCCTGTTGTGTTTTGTAAGGTTTCCTTTTGGGGATCAAAACTAACATTAGGGGAAGGTTGAGGTCTTTAGGGGCCTTTTATGCTGCCATATTATGATTTTAATGACTTTTTGTTAAAATGTTAAGTTTCTTTGACTTTAGATACCTTCTTATTCTTCAAATGGCTAGAAGTTTGAATTTCAAAGTTTCCCACCAAAATTGAATTTAAAATTGAGTGGGAAAAACCATATCATGTGACATATCTATGAAAAGAGCTCAGCAAGAGTAGATTCTGGATCTCTAATCTCCGACAAATCTTGAGCTCATATGTAGAAGTTATGGATGTCCAAAATTTTAAAAACTTTCCCCCTCACTTTTTGGGAATGAAAAGTACAAAAAGGCATCTTCTAGAGAATCTTTTGACCACTTTTAATCACCCAACATTTTTGTATACATGGCATCACATGATTGGCCCTTTTCCTTTTAATAACCTTTTAATCACATGGCATCTTAAAGGCCCCTATAGACCTCAACCTTCCCCTAATCCATCGTCCTTACATAATATCCTATGCCATGAGTAAGTTCCCATTGGGTCCTTTTTGCTAGAAACATAGTTTCTCTTGATTTGTGCTTTCTTCTTTTGTGGGAAACCTCTTGAGGTCATTGACCAAGGTTCGTTGGCTTTGGGTATCCAAATTAAATCATTAGGAGGACAATTTTGGGATCTAAGAAGTTGTTTGGGTATTGTGAATTTTGAGCAAATAGATGGAGCCTTAGCTAGGTCTCTCAAAAAGTCTAAGGGCTCATCAATTTGTTTTTGATGAGGTCTTATTCCATTCCTAGTCACACACGAGAATTTCACCCGGTTACATTTCACCCGGATACATTCACACCATACTAAACACACACACACTTGAGTACCACAAGGGGGTACCACCCTTATCCAAATATTTTCCACTTTATAAGTAGTGGATAAGGCACGAGACAAACCCCACAAATTAGTCACTCATCATTTTTCTAAGAAGTGTGGAGATGTCTCGAACTCACTTGAATGTTAGCAAGTCCTCGTATTATGGCTAGAAAGGTGGATGCTTCCACAAGTGAGTAATCATCAGTTTAAATTGTGAGGGTCAGAAAAACAAGAGGATCAAGTCTATTCAAGATATCTCCAAGGGGTCAGATTGGTAACAACTTACCTATCAACACTGTTAGGGATATACTCTCTCTTTCTGAGCATTAGCATGAACTGCTATTGGTGTCTCCCCATGCTGATTTTTGGATGTAAAGGTTTTCAAACATGTTAGTATACACTACCATATTCTCGATCAATGATGAGTAAATCTTTTAACCTTGGGGTTAAAATACTCAACTATATTTTCTGGATCAACCCCTAAAGGTTACACAATCTCATAGATTTGGTGGTTTTCCATCCATATATTCCAATTCATGCATGATCGGATTGACCACCTATCAGTGAAATGTTCTGTGAAATTGCTAGTTGAGGAAGGTAGTGATGTCCTTGGAACTTAGGGTTACTCTAGGCCCTAGCTAGTCATGTAAAACTCCTCACTGTAGGTATACTAATTACCATCAAATGGTCTCATAAATCCTCAATTTACGGATGACAAGCTATTTAGGTCAAAGCAACAACTCCTTAGGAGATGAGAAATCATGATTTTTTCAATTCTAATTCTACTGTTGGTAGTAGGAGCCTGAGAGGTAACCTCTCTATCACTATCCTCATATTGATTATCCTCAGTGATGATGATTACTAGCACTAACACCTTTCTAGAGTATAACTGCATATAGTTGGGATCCTCTATCAAGTAAAATCTAGTGTTTAGCACAGAGGGTCTAGTGTTAATTATGTTAAGTCGAGAAGTCAATGGGTTAACTTTGTCAATTTCAAGTCACATAAGTGTTGGCAACTTCCTTTGATTTATCTCAGTCAAGGTGTGAGTAGTTTAGATTTACCCAAAAAGATTAACTTCTCTGTTTGTCCCTTTAGTTTCAAACCAATATTTTTCAAGTTTGTTCCCAATATTATTGTGATTAATTTTCTTTTATGTGTGAGTACAAGTGCCTAGTTTGAGAGGACACCATGAGACCTCCATGAAACCTCCTAGAAGAGAATATGGCAACTCTCCACCCAACCGCCGGATATAGGAACCCTAGCCACTAACTATAGCTTGGCCATCCACACTAGTCCGGACTCCCTTGAACCGCCCAACCCCCCCTAGTACTACCCTTGTATTGACATTACTCCTCCCTTTTGGAAGAGTTTTCATCCTTGAAAACAAAGGTAGGATATCAAGTCTTGAAAGTACAAACACCCTCCCAAGTTGAACCTTCTTCTGGTCTATCCTTCTGCTTAACTAGACATTGTTGTCTAATTCTGTGATGAGTTCACTTCTCTTGATAATACAAGATACGCTCTGGCTTGTGTGGTAAAACTGGAGGCAAGAACACATGTATCCACCACATTGGCATCTTCACCTAGTCGTTTTTGCAGACGACTAGGCGTGGAAAACTGGGTGAACCTTAGAATGTTCTGGCCGAGCTAACTTGTAGGCAACTTCACCTACATGCTTAAGTATTGTGAAAGGTCCATAATACCGAGGCAAAAACTTTGGCACTTTGTCCATCCTCAAAGTTTCTGAACTTGGGGGAACCTTGAGAAATACTAGGTCACCCTTGTCAAATGTGACCACTCTCTGGTCTTTGTCTGCAAAATGCTTGTAACAATCTTGGCCTTGTTTAACATTTTCCTTAGTAATCTTCAGCATATTGTGATGATCTTGTAGAAAATCTTTAACATTTTGAATTATTTCAGTAGCTAGCCCCACAACTACTAGAGATCGGGGTTGAAAACAATGCATAAGCATGAAAGGACTAAAGCTTGTAGTGACATGCTTTGCACTATTGTAGGGAAATTCTAAAATTGGTATGTAATCTTCCCAATTCATTTGCCATTTACTCACATATGCCCTTAGCATATCTTAGAGTACTTGGTTGACCCTTTCTGTTTGACCATCACTCTGAGGGTGGTTAGCCCTGCTCGTACTGAGCATTGTGTATAACCTTTTGAACACTCCTCGCCAAAAGTGACTATTAAACTTTTAATCTCTATCACTGACTATATTGGCTGGCAGCCCATAGAGTCGATAGGTCTTCTCAATGAAAAGATGAGCTAACTCTGGCATTTTCACTGTGATTTTAGTTGGAATAAAATGAGACATCTTGGTTAACCTATCCACTACAACCCAAATGGCATCATGGCCTTTGCTAGTTGTAGGTAGACCTATATTATAATCCATAGAGATGCTTTCCCACTTACCCCATCAGGGATCTCTAAGGGTTGTAATACCCCCTATCTTAAGACACTCCGTTTTATTAACCTGGAATTTTTGACAATGCAAAACATATTCATGGACGTCCCTATAAGTTTCAGGCCAACAGAATTGCCTGCTCACTAAGGCATAGGTCTTTCTAATTCCATGATGACCTGCACTTGGACTATCATGACACTCAAAGTATTTGGCACCTAGTTTGGGAGTCCGAGGGTACACACACTCTTCCTTTGTGTAACAAGTACCCATTATCGATAGAAAAATGCTTCCAATGATTATGCTTGTGCCTAGAAAGAGAAGAGCTGGGTGTGGAACTATCATTTGCACTCGCTACTACTACTACGGAGTGGGAGGGATCCTTGCGTGTAACAAATTTTCACACCTTTGAATATGATTGATTATCTTTGCACTTGCCTTGGAGTGAATCCAAAAATTCACTTTTTAACTCCGTGAAACTCAATGAGTTGACTTGAGGCATGCAAATTAAGCCATGACATTGTATCGGCCCTTGCGAGTTCAAAGTCAAATTCTTGGAGGATTTGTGTGCATCAAGCTTTACGACCTTTCAAATCAGTTTGAGTTGTCAACCATTTGATGCTCTCATGATTAAAGACAATCTCAAACTTAGCACTATAGAGATAATTTTTCCACTTCCCTAGAGCATAAATGATGGCTTAAAGCTCACGTTCATGTGCATAATAATTCGGTTGAGCTCTATCCAACTTCTTGCTCTTAAAAGCTACTAGTCTTCCTCCTTGAAGAAGCACAACACCAACTGCATGGTCACTAGCATCCGTTTTGTTGAGAGGTAGTGATTGCAGTTGTGTAATGCTACATTGGTGGGTGTGATGGGTGAGTTGTGGAACACCTCGATTAAGAGGGGGTGTTGAGAGATGTAATCGCGATGTTGTGTGTATGTGGCAAAGCACCCTTAAGGTGCAAGATATTGTGGCAAGATAAGAATGCCACATGTAATATTGAATGGTGTGTGAGTGTTGACCAAAAGAAGTGGAAAAGGGAGTGCCACATGGATGATGACATGTAAAGTAGGCTAGAGATCTTATATCATTGTATGGTTCATTTGAGATATGCAATAGATATCAAGTGTTGAGTGTGCAATCTCTCTCTCTCTCTCTCTCTCTCTCTCTTGTTATGGAGTTCTTAGTGTGGTTTAATCCACCTTAATTATGTTGCTTAATCTATGTCCTTCACCATGATCAATCCCATTTTTGGATTGTTAACATGGTATCAGAGCTTGGGTGGGCTCTTGGTCATGGTGATTATTTATGTATAGATTTCTTGGTTATGAGTTCTTTGATTAAGCATTATTTTCAGTTATTATAAAAAAAATGCACACTCATATTATCATTTGGATTTACATTTGTGAGGATTTGAGAGATATTTGGAGCTGCCATTCTCAAGTTTGAGAGGAAATTTGCAACAAGGAGGTGCATAGAAGCTGCCCAAGAGAGTTGCAAATGGGAGTTTTGCAACATGGAAATCTTGTTCATCATCATGGAAGCTGAAAATGGAGATTTCAGCAAGTGTGAAGACTATGGAGTCTTCGGTGTCATTAAGAAGCAGCTGCCAAGGAGATTTGTGAAGGTATTTTTGTGATTTGTTTTGCCTCATTTCATTTTTGGTTGAGCATGGATTTGTTCAAAAGTGAAGGGTTGCTTGATGGGATGGAAGAATCCCAATGTTCTTTGCTTGCAAGCAAAGAGTGGAGGAGGTGCGTGCTTGTCAAGTGATGGCAAGCTGTGATGAGCTGATTTGTAGCTCATAATGGAGCATGATTGAAGGGCATTGCTCATGGAGTTCACTCATGGAAGATGAGTAAAAGGGTGTGGAGGCCATTTAAGGCTTT
This sequence comes from Cibotium barometz, assembly GCF_041138505.1. Taxonomy (NCBI): domain Eukaryota; kingdom Viridiplantae; phylum Streptophyta; class Polypodiopsida; order Cyatheales; family Cibotiaceae; genus Cibotium; species Cibotium barometz. The sequence continues at coordinate 55,602,668 of NC_141048.1, read as the reverse complement.
CATTTTGATATGCACCTTTGGTTTTTCAAAAGAGAAACCTTGCATAAAAGCACCCTTAATACCATCACAATAATAGCAAGCAAATGGAGGTCATAAGAGTTCAATGAGGAGCTCAAATGGGAGCTCTAGCAACAAGCAAAGACCATGTTGATGGTCATCACAGAAACCTCAAGGACATTGTGGGTTTCTAGAAGTAGTAACTATGGAAAGGTTACACCAGAAGAGGTTGCTTCAGCAACCATGTTCCTCAAAGGTAGTCTAGGCCAGGAGCAGGTCTGCTTCTTAGGATGCAAGGAGGGCCTCAACCTATGAGTAGAAGAGCACCACACTCAGAGAGAGAGAGAGAGAAAAAAAGCAGGCAGTCGCCCTAAGAAGAGGAGCAAAGCTATTGGAGAAGCGAACAGCACCAGAGAGCGCACCCAAAGCAAAAACAGCAGTGAAGAGAGAAAGAGCCATAGGTACATTGGTTTAGATGGAAGCAGCACACAAGAGCTTCAAAGAGAAGCAACGAGATGGAAAAGAGAAGCATCATAGGATAAGCTTCAGCCAATAAGAGAAGAAGCCAGCTATGTGGCAGCAGGTGCAAACTGCACGTGCAGGGCAGCAGCATGGAGAAGACAAAGCATGTAGTTAGAGTTTTGGATGAGTTGTAGAAACAGCTTGGCATGCACATCAACGCATTAAATGCATGGCTTCTTGTCGTTTGGCGTAGAGCGAAGGATTCAACGTTCAGTAGTATAAATGCCAGTGTAGAGATTCAAAAACAAAAGATGAGGATATTCACTTTTTTTTCTCTTTTCTTTTAAAATGTTCATTTTAACCCTTAGCCATTATAAGGGTGCATTCACACACAACCAATTTTCAAAGTTTTTAAGAAGATGTTCACACACACATCGAGGGTCCCCTGCTCGGTTGTGACCAAAATGGTTTGTATAATTTTTATTTTCACCCACAATTGATGATGGGCAATCGTCCACGAGCCTGCGTGCTCAAAACAAAAAATTTTGTAATCACCCGTGGTATGAGGGTCGCCTTGCTCGAGCTCACCTAGAAGCTCGAAATGGTTGCCTTGTGATGTGTGCATGAGTGATGCACGTGTGAGGTGCATGTGCATGGGTTGGTTCCCACCCGAACTTCTACGTTCAAATTGGACTCAGTGGTTCCGCTGTGAGCGAAATGGACTTGGTGTCTAAGGTGGTAGACACACGCACACATGTTTGGTTGATGGTGGACACTCCGATGTATCATTGAGGGGGAGTGTTGAGAGGTAGCAATTACGGTTGTGCAATGCTACATTGATGGGTGATGGGTGAGTTGTGGAACACCTCGATTAAGAGGGGGTGTTGAGAGATGTAATCGCAGTGTTGTGTGTATGTGGGAAAGCACCCTAAAGGTGCAAGATATTGTGGCAAGATAAGAATGCCGCATGTAATATTGAATGGTGTGTGAATATTGACCAAAAGAAGTAGAAAAGGGAGTGCCACATGGATGATGACATGTAAAGTAGGCTAGAGATCCTATATCATTGTATGGTTCATTTGAGATATGCAATAGAGATCAAGTGTTGAGTGTGCAATCTCTCTCTCTCTCTCTTGTTATGGAGTTCTTAGTGTGGTTTAATCTACCATAATTATGTTGCTTAATCTTTATCTTTCACCATGATCAATCCCATTTTTGGATTGTTAACATGTTTTAACCATAAACGGTTGATTAGGATCTACTATTGCTAACATAGATGCGGTAGCTATGGCAACCTTAAGACGGTCAAAACTTTGTTGTTGGTCAGCACACCCAAACAAAGTTGTGACCCTTAGATTTTAAATGGTCCGTCATTGGAACCGCTAACTTAGCATATTTTGGATGAATTTACGATATAACCCTACCAACCCAAGGAATATTTATAATTCCTCTAGAGCGGTTGGATGAGGCCACTTCAGGATTGCCTCTACTTTTGCAGGATCCATCTGAATTCCCTCTACCGAGATTATGTGACCCAAATAATGGATCTCTGAGGCAAAGAACTCACACTTACTCTCTTGAGCATAAAGTGTGTTTTGCCTTAGCAATTCAAACACTAATCGTAAGTGTTGCAAATGCTCTTCCTTGTTGTGCAACTAAAGATCAAAATATCATCAATAAATACTACAGCAAATCGACCAAGATACGAGCGTAAGATGCTATCCGTAAGTGTCAAAAACATATCTAGAGCATTACTTAGACCAAACGGCATAACTAAAAACTCACAATGCCCAAATCTGATATGAAAAGTTATCCTAGGCACATCCTCCATGTAGATGCAAACTTGATGATATCCTGATCTTAAGTCAATCTTGCTAAAGTATCATGCACCTTGGAGTTGATTAAAAAGCTCATCAACTCATGATAATGGATACTTATTCTTTACTCGTGATTGCATTAAAAACATGATAGTATATGCATAAATGCATAGACCCATCTTTTTTCTTCACCAATAAAATTGGTGATGCCCATGGCAAATCGCTAGGCCTACCTAATGAAGCCCCTGGCGAGGTAGTCAACAAGCTGATGCTCTACCTCACCGGCTTCACTAGCACTAAGCCTATACGAAGGCTTGTAGATTGGTTTAGCATCCTTGAGCACTTCAATGGCATGCTAGATGCACTTATGAGGCAAACTCGGTGGCAAGTTGCTTGGAAATACATCATGAAATTCATGTAAAAGAATTTGCAAAGAATTAGAAACTTGTTGAGTGAGCTTAGGAAAAATGTGAGTTTGTTCATGATTATGCATAGCATTAACATGTTGTTCACATATGACAGAATTGAGAGATTTAATACTCAAACTGGAATTAAAATCACCACCATTATCATCATCATGAGACAAAACTGAAGGAGACATGTAACACAAAAAGAGATTTTCTATTTCACGAGCATGTACAAGGCGGTCCACTTTAGTGAGACTTTAGTAGAACAAATGAGTGGAGATGGGGGCACATCGCGTTCACCTTGCAAACGAACTTGTTTACCATTGACCTCAAAATCAAAAGTATTATCTAAATAACTATGAGAAAGAAATGAAACAACCATTCACGGCCCCAAAATAACATAAGCTCTAGTAATATGCATAACCTAAAAATCTAAGTGAATTTCATGTCCCTGAATAATGAGTGGTACTTGCTTAACCACATGTCGCATGCATTCTTATCATGCACATTAGCAAGAGATACCATGTATTTATGATCACTAGGGCTTTGTGGCAATCTTAATTTTTTAACCAAGTGATAATTCAAAAAGTTATGTGTAGCTCCATCGTCAATCATGACATGAAGTCTTCATTTGTTGTTGTGTCCATGTATCTGAACCAAACCATAAGGCTCGAAAGAGGGTACCCACATGATAGAGGTTACAAAACACTCATGCATGGCATTGGTATGGCAAACTTGAACTTCAAATTTTTTTTGAGAAGCTTCAAGTGGCAAGACTTGCACCGTGTATAATGCCTTTCTATTGCCTTAGACATCTTTGCCCATGGTTCTTTAGACAATTCTGTTTATCGTGATCAGTAGCCATGCAAATAAAACATAATTTTTCCTTTTTAGCTTGCAGCGGAGACAAGGGATCCCTTGGCCCCTTAGCCTTCTTAACCGTGTCATTACCTTGTTTGTAGACCCCGACTGTTTATTCCCCTTAGAAGTATGGAAGTCGGATGCTTCAACCCAAGGTGTCTTGGGTGTGTGTTTCTTTTCAATATTATCTTTGAAGATCTGTGTACTTTTTATGGCGGCCTCTTCTAAAGTTTTAGGGTATTGAGTTTTAACTTTAGTCTTATATTCATTATCTAAACCATGCAAAAAACCTTGTACTTTCTAAAAATCATTCAAACCCTCAAGCTTTAGAATGATCTCGCAATACTTAGAAATGTATTGGGTTAACGTAAGACCTTCCATCTTAAGGTTGTCCCAAGCATCCCAATTGCAATCCTTCTTGTTCTCTCAGGTAAGAATTCTTTTTGAAAAAGTTTCTCAAAAGCAACCTATGTCGTAGGTTGATCACTCTCGCTGAGACTTATCCACCACTTGTAGGCCTTGCCCTCAAGCGTGAGACTTGCCTTGCACAAACAACATCAAGAGAATGCTTCTTCAAAAGGTGCAAGTCCGCCGTCCACTTTTGTAAAAAAGTCTTCACTGCATCTTTATTACACTCCTTCTCTTCCCTGCGTGGGACACATGAGGTTTCATGCTCTTGAGCATAGCTATCACTTCCTAATTCCTGGGCATTTCGGTGTCTTGAGTTGACCCTCGGGAGTAGATTTCCTTGGAGTATCAACCAGGACACTCTCTGAAACCATGAACTAGTGAGACCAACTGCTTAAGAGTCTCTTGCATGGTCTATAAACTTTGAGAAAGAGCAAGTAAATTTTGTTCAATACGGTGTGTGCGTAATTCTAATAAACTATGTGCACGTAAATCCACAAATTCGTGATCTCATTGACATCCAAATCAGCCATATTGGTATCCAAAGATGGATGACCCCCATGCTATTGACCCTTGGGGAACTGGCTCGTCTTGCTCTCTCGTCGGCAGTATGTTATCTAGCGGCCTTGTTGTTGACACCGCTCTTGCCCCCTTGCTGTGTACGAGCTGTAGAGAAATAGAGAGAAAAAGCCTCCTCGAAAGCGAGAGACAGAGCTTCCTCCCTGACTTGGCTGCTATTGCGTGTCATGCGCCAGACACGAGAGAAAAAAAAAGAGAGTGTTGATCGCCCCTTCCCTTGTCTAGGAGAGAGGGATAGAAAAAGCTGGCGACTGTGTGTTCTCCTCTCTTCTCAGACTTTCTGTTGATTATGGTGCTCGCTCTTACACGGCGGTTGATTGCACTTTTTTTTGCAACGGGGGTGACAGGGGTGGCTCGCGGCGCTGTTGCAGCAAGACTGTTTCTCTTTGGTCATCAGTGGCTGAGCAATGTCGAAAACAGCCATGCTATGGCTTGTACACCGGGTGGAGAGATCTTGTGGCCAGCTAATGTGGTGATAACTGCCCGCCTTGTTGAGTGCAGTTCAAAAGTGCGAGCACTGGAACGAGGAAAAAAGGGCTGGCCGGCGTGCACATCTAGAAGTGCTAGTAGCAACGACAAAAGCCCACCAGCGCGGGGCGGTAGTGGTACACCGGCTACACTGCTGTTGGTTGTGGTTGTTGTAGCTTGGAGAGATGGCCGATGGAGCAACGACTAAGAGCAGCCATATATGGCGATTATAGTGCGCTTCAACTGTGGCTGTGGTGATTGCAAACAGCCGTGTGCAACCGTAGTTGCTACGAATAAAAGAGAGATATGAAAAGCTTGCTCTCCTCACAGCTATGGTGTGCCGACCTGGCTATTGACTATATGCGCCTGCTTTTCCCTAAGGGCTCCAGCGCTCAACTTCTTCTTCCACGTGTTGATGCAGATTATGGCAAGGACTGTGCTGATGTGAACAAGGCGATGATGGCCCAGTTGGTTACCGTGTAGATCACATAGCTCTCATACCAGTGAGAGGCCACCACGAGACCTCCATGAAACCTCCTCGAAGAGAATATGGCAACTCTCTACCCAACCGCCAGATATAAGAACCCTAGCTGTTAACTATAGCCCTGGCCGTCCACACTAGTTTGGACTCCCCTGAACCGCATGTGACTCCCCCTAGTCCTACCCTTGTCATGACACTAGTTCGAGTTGTGATTTAACCATGTTGTAATTTTGTGTGCACTTAGACTACATGTGTGTTAGTCAACTAATGATTAGCTTGAGTTAGTTCTAAAGGGCTTAGAATTAAAGCTCTAAAGGTTAGGGGGCCTATGGTTTGATGCTGTAGGGTCTCAGAATCGCAAACTAGGGGTCTAAGGTTTTGGTCTATTTGTGAGGGATATTAGGGAGACTTAACAAGATTAAGAGCCTAAGTGAGGGTGCTTATGGCTTGGTGTGAGTTCATGTGAGGGTAATGAAGTGTGGGTTAGTGAGGCTAAGTGTGGTCTATGAGGGGGACACTATGTAAATAAATGAGGCGATGAAGGATGAAGGTAGATGGTGAGTTGGTGAAGTGAAGTGGTCCAAGTGAGTGAGGGGGTGGTGTAAGATAACCTTAGGCTATTTAACCATTTGTAGATCTAAGATAATAGAGGAGCATAAGAGGGCCTCTGCTCACATTGTCCATATGGCCTTGATGGCTAAGATAATGAAAGTACAGGAGCTAGCCAGCTTGAAGACAGTATAAGTAGATCCAAACTAGAGGGGGGCAAGGCTCGTGGAAAAGGGTTTTACATAAGTTGAAGGGTTCATTCACCCCCACAACTAATTGACCACTATTCATATAGTTCTTACCTTAGCTGTCATGGAAAGTGGTCAAGTTGCAAATGGATGTGAATTCAGCATTGTGAATGGCCATCTCAACGAGGAGGTTTATGTGGCATAGCCACATAGATTTGATATACTCAGTTCAGAAAACAAAGTAAACAGACTCCGAAAGGTATTGTACGGGTTGAAACATACCCCTTAGACATGGTACCACTGGAAAGATACTTTCTTTTATAACTATTGGTCTTTCTAAATGTCCATTAATATATATTTTCTTTGAGTAGGGAAAGTATATAATTATTTTCCTATAGGTGGATGACCTCATTATGATAGCGAAGTATGAAGAAAAGATCTAGTAGATAGAATAAATGTTGAGTTCAGAGTTTGATATGATAGAGCTTGGGCTTATGCATTTATCTTTGGGGATAGAGGACTGGCAAAGAGTCAGATGGAATCTTCATTTCTCAGCAAAAGTATGTAGCAGAAATTATGAAGACATTTAGCATGGCTGAGTGCAAGTTAGTGGTTACACCCATGGAGGTGTTAACAATCCAAAAATGGGATTGATCATTGTGAAGGACATAGATTAAGCAACATAATTAAGGTGGATTAAACCACACTAAAAACTCTATGCGTTCTAGTCTTATCCCACTTTACATGTCATCATCCATGTGGCAACTCCTTTTCTACTCTTTTGATCAACACTCACACACCATTCAATATTACATGTGGCATTCCTATCTTGCCACAATATCTTGCACCTCTAGGGTGCTTTCCCACATACACACAATACCGCGATTACATCTCTCAACACCGCCTCTTAATCAAGGTGCTGGCAGTCCTGAGAGCAAGAGGCAGCTTGTTTCGTAGGCCATTCACATCTTTCCTGCATTCTACCATGTATTTAAGGAGGCCTTCACCATCCATCTTCTCACAGAGATCCTTAAGGTGCAGGTGGAGCTTTATGTCACTACTTTTATAGCTTAAAGATGAGGCTTCCTTGCCATTGTTGCATTCCCTCTTGGAGAAATTACTGCTGCATTTCTTGGCATAGAAGCTATTGCTATTGCTGCACTTCTTATCACAAAGGCATATCCACCATTAGTGATGTGCCTGTTTAACTAGGCTCAAATTGAGCCCTCTCGTGTTGCAGAGAGATCCCACCTTCATCCTTGCCAGATCCTTCTCTTCTCTGTTCATCTTCTCTAGCTGCAACCTTTTTTCTTCATGAAACTCTACTTCCAAATCTTGGAAGAAATAGTGTATTTCACTACACATAGTGCCACCATTTTGCACCTTTCTTTATCAGCTCCCAACAGAGCTTTTTCTCATCTTGCCTCATCAACCTCATTGAGGTTCTTCACATAGCTATCCAAATGGCCTGCAAGAACTCCCCAATTGAGCTCTAACATGCATGCTTGTCCTCTACATGCAAATCTTCAAGGGTGCTGCAAGTTTCTCCCATTTGAGAAACCACTAGGTGCATGACAGCAAAGGAAGCATTCAATGGCTTCCATAGGAGTTTGCTTCCCTTCTTGAGCAAACCAATGAGCACCACCCCTTCCAGTGTGCCCAAATATGAGCTCCATCTTAGCCCATAACCACTTGTTCCTCACTTGGACAAGTTGCACCCTAACATTCTTTGACCATTTACAAAGAACCATGGGATCCATATATCCCATCACATAGCATCCCTTCAACATTGAGCATTTTTTATGCTCAAACCAAAAATTAATGAGGTAAAAATCACCAAAATACCTTCACAAATCTCCTTGGCAACTTCCTTGATGACACCGAAGACTCCATAGTCTTCATACTTGCTGAAATCTCCATTTCAAGCTTCTTTGATGATGAGCAGCTTTTCCATGTTGCAAAACTTCCATTTGCAACTCTCTTGGACAACTTCTATGCAACCTCCTTGTTGCAAATCTCCTTTCCTCTCAAACTTGAGAATGGCATCTGCAAATCTCTCTCTCAAATCCTCACAAATGCAAATCCAAATGATAATATGAGTGTGCATAGTTCTTTTTCCATAATAAACTAAAAATAATGCTTAATCAAAGAACTCATAACCAAGAAAAACTATACATAAGTATTCACCATGAACAAGAGCCCACCCAAGCTCTAATACCATGTTAACAATCCAAAAATGGGATTGATCATGGTGAAGGACATAGATTAAGCAATATAATTAAGGTAGATTAAACCACACTAAAAACTCCATGAGAGAGAGAGAGGGAGATTGCACACTCAACACTCAATTCTATTGCATATCACAAATGAACCATACAATAATATACTCTTTCTAGCCTTATCCCACTTTACATGTCATCATCCATGTGGCAACTCCTTTTCCACTCTTTTGGTCATCAACACTCACACACCATTCAATATTACATGTGGCATTCCTATCTTGCCACAATATCTTGCACCTCTAGGGTGCTTTCCCACATACACACAACACCGTGATTACATCTCTCAATAGGAGGTTGATGCAAAGATTTCTATTGAAGATGCTTCTCCACTAGTGGATATGAAAGAGTATAGGAGTTGGTGGGAAGTTTGATCTTCCTATGCAATACATGGCTTGACATCAGCTTTGTAGCTTGTATCCTTATTAGTAATTTTTCAAATCAGCCTCGAGAAAACTACTGGAAGAGGCAAGGATGTGGGTGTTGAAAGAGATCCAAGGTTCCATTGGTTATGGCATCACTTATAAATTGGGTAATTCCTTGACAGTTGGATTTCGTGACTCAAATTGGGCAAGAGATTATGATAGCAAAAAATCAATTTCTAGTTATTGTTTTCTTATTGGGTCTGGAATTAAAACTTTCTTCTACAAAGATTGAATACAACATGCTTTGCTGCATGTGAAGCAGTCTAGTTGAGGAGGATCTTAAGGGACATGGGTGTTGCTCAAAAGTGAGCAATGATGTGACAATCACAGTTGCATGGCTATCAGCAATAACCTAGTGTTTTATGCTCGCTAAAGCACGCTTAAATTTTGTATCATTATATACATGAGCTTATCATGGATGGAAAGGTGGAACTGGTCTATTGCCCACTAATGAGAGAGAATTGTGTAGACATTTTCACAAAGGATCTGGCTTGGGAGAGATTTACTAAAACTCCATCTTCATCGACTCGTTGTTAGATCAAAGAGGTAGTTCACCTATAGGTGGACATTGAGGAGGGTGTTAGAAAAGCATTTTCATGATTTATGCTCCACCCTTGTGATGTTTTGGCGGGTGATGTGGATGTGCTCTATTTTGTAAGGTCCCATTTAAATGAGGAGTAGCCATTATGGTAAGCACCCGAGCATCTACTATTTTCCAGTTTAGACACTGGAAAGGTTGGCAGATGGTTAGGAGATAGCTTATGTAGACTTGCCACTTTGCCAAGTAGGATGCATGCTTGTGCAAACTAATTGTATACAAGTCATGTGTTCACTCGTGGACATAGCAAACTCGGGACACACTGTTCTCGCATATCGTAGGGAGTTCATAGTTCATGTTTCATATTTCATAGTTCATAGTACATATATCCTCTCCGAATACATGTGATTGTGGTGGGTAGGGTCTGATAATCAACTTACTATATGTGGTACTATATATCGGCGGCGTTTTGGAAATCAATAATCATCAAGTTCATTGTATTCAAGCAATCTTGTAAAGCAAGACATCCTCTATCTAGAGTCTATCTAGATCGTTTGTTAAAGCTCCTTACCTAAAGTACATGGGACCAGTGTGGGCGAATGCCATCACTTTGTAATTAAGTTTTTGGAAGCAGTAATATTGTTCACTCTTTGCTGCTATGTATTCTCACATCCCCATGGTGCAGCTATGGTGAAACATATTGCTACATAAGTTATTAGAGGTGGACACACACTAGATATTGGAGACACCTAGTAGTTATTATGTTTCTCAATGGGAATCCCCTTCACATGAAAGTAATTCTTTCCTAAAATATATATTTTTTGTTGAAGAAGTGTTGAAGGAGATAGAAAGAATAATATTTTTATGAGAAATAGTAGAAAGGTTAAATCAAACAATTTAGTGCATGTGAATAAAAACAACTCATCACCTTTTTCTTGGTAAATTTATGTAGGTAGAGAAGATATTATCTAGTAAGTTTCCACAACAATTATAAAAGTAAGTGCAAAATAATGATCATATTTCCAGAGAAGTTTAAAAATTTTAGACTCTTATTAACAAAGATTTTAACCTCCATAAGACATTTCCTTTGTAAGGCTCCATTAGCACTCCCATTCTATGCAACCGTTAATCCTAAAGTTCATGACAAAAACATTATACTCTTTTTATAACATACACCTTCGCAGTTTAATAATTATCAATATTATGGTGCAAAGCAAGAAGTTTTCCTTCTTGAAGAGATAACCTAGCATAGACCATATTTTAAAAACACTATGCCGGGCTAGATCTGCAGAATGTGTCCCTTCAATTACATAGTAACCATATGTTTGAGCATGAACATCTTTGAAACTCTCTTTGTTGCCACATTTCATATGACCATTAGGGTTAATCTTCTTATTTTATTTAAATTTTTTCACATGCATCATTTGAGTGACATGCCCCAATAACAAAGGTCTTCTTCCAATTAAGAGATCTTGAGGGGGTCAATGAACCTTCTGAATAGGATGATTATAAATCTTCTCATCCATAAGCTTGTAAATTTTGATTGTAAATTTTGATGCTCTCTTTCTACTTTATTCTATTGATAAGTAGAACACACAAACTAAGTTCACCGTTGGAGGTTGAAAAAGTACCTACTAGAAGAGAGGGTGAGAAAAGCCTAAGTTGCCTCGGCAACCATGGAGAAACAAAAAACGATGCTCAAAATGGTCCTCAAGGGGTTCATTATATGTAAACCCTCTATATCACGTGCATTCAAGGCCTATTTAAAAAACCCCTTCTTTGTGATTTTTTCATAAATAAAACACACCCAGACCTATCATGTTTTGGAGCCTTTTCCCCTTCCCCCCTCCTCTCTCTCTCTCTCTCTCTCTCTCTACCATCTTCTAATTGAGAGAATAAGAGCTTAGTGTGGTCAAAATCAGTTTTGAAATCTTTATATCTAAGCTATATTCACTACTACATGATAGCCTAATACCAGCGCTTATACCGACGTTATTAAATGGGGTCTAAAAATGCCCCGTCATCGGTATAAACCTCGGTATCTGCGTCGAAACCATGACATTGGTATTTGTGTCGGGCCCTTATACCGGCGCGCATACCGGCCCATATACCGGCAACTATACCGACAAATATACCGACATGCATATCGACGTGCATACCAGCGAATATACCGGCCCTTATGCCAACAAATATACTGGCATATATATTGGCAAATATACCGGCAGGTATACCGGCATTTATACTGGCGGGTATACCGACATTTATATCGGTGGATATACCGACGACAAAGCAGTAATTTTTTTGGATAGAATGGTGTTGCCAAGCTGCTTGCAGTCAACAAGACTCAACAGCAGTAAACAGACAGCACCATTCTATCCAAAATAGAGCACAAAAGACAACCGTGCTCGTTTTTTTATTTTTCAGATATGGCAAGAAAATAAACATTACTCATGAATATTTTGATCATATACCAATAGTTTAAAGGAGTTACATTATGGTAATGCCTCCCAATTGATGGTCTCTGCTTCTGCTTCAAGCATCTCAAATAAGGCCACAAGGCCATATTTGTGAACGTACTTCTCTTCTCGCCTACTTGGTGGGCGATTCATGGCCAACTCCTACATAAACGATTAACAATTACAACTTTTAGAAATCAACATTTAGCCCACATACATACATTTAGATAAACAAAATTGCTACAAATACTTACGAATTCATGGCGCATGGTTTCGTAACCACCACTCCCAAGATGAGAAGCCCCTATTGTTTGGAGTCTCGTCCTTGCTGCCTCTCTTTGTTGTTGAAACCTCTCTGGTGTCTCTGTGAGCTCCTGAGCTATGGCTTCCCATTCCCTATCATCTAGCCAAATAGGTTTCTCTTTCCCCTCTCTAAATGCATCCCTCGACTCTGACCTAAGATGACCCATCAAAATGCGAGCTGTATATTGTATCCACTCACTAAAGACGACATTCATAGGGTCAGATGGTTGAAACCCTTGCTTTATCTTTGTATTGATGTAATTTTTCTTCTCCTTATCTTGCTGATCCCATAAAGTCATAACAGAGTTGTGAAACTGTATAGCGCACAATTGTCGAATTCGTGTCTTCATTGCCTTCCCTGCACTATTCATTATAGGTGCCCCATCCCTAATTGTGTATATCTCGCTGTTGTCATGGTCATGTGCAACCTATGGGTGTGCTATCAATAGATGAGAGCGAAGGACGACGCTCACGTGGTGGTGTGTCACATCTGTGGCACTACCACCACAATAACCTCCCCCTGAAGACCTGCTACGTGAGCGATGTCTATGTGAAGAGGTGGTAGATCGAGTTGGTGTAAGAGGAGTGGAAGGTTGTGTGGTATGAGGTGTGGGAGCTGCTGTCGTACCTACAGGTGTGGGAACTGCCGTCGTCGTGAAGCCAGATGGTGAGGCAGATGTCCCTGCTCCAGAACCCCAATAAGTGTAAGCCATGGCTCTCTGCTCTGGAGTCATGGATGAGAAAAAACCATATAACTGCTTGGGACTCATGCCCTGAGGTATAGGGTTAAATGAGAAATCAGGATTGTAGTTGAGCGGCGGTGAGTCATCACCCATGGCCTGTTGGACAAAAAACCATATGATAAACTTGTGCGAAATGAAAATTACATTGGTAAACAATGAAAGAACCATATGACAAACATTAACAATGATAAACAACAATGGTAAACCATATCACTTTGCACCTGCACTAGTGATTATGACGGTAAACATTAACAATGGTAAATAATGAAAGGACCATATGACAAACATTAACTTCCCTAAACAACAATGGTAAACCATATCACTTTGCACCTTCAATGTCATAAAATCATTACAAATATGTCATAACCATTTGCATAATCATTAAGATACATCATTTTAAAAATCATTATCTATTCTATCATCCTCATTAAGATCAGTAGCCCTAAAGAGATCTATTTCTATGTACATTTCAGCATCCTCATCATTAAAAGCCCCTTGATGAAGGATGTCCTCATCAACTATGTCTTCTTCCTCAAAAGGTTTTCCAGCTTCATTGGTTTGCACCTCTTCATTTGGATCTTGCTCTAGTTGCTCCTCTTCATTTACTTGCTTCTCTTCATTGTTGATATCGGCTTGTTCTTGTTGCTCCCCACCACCCTGTGAATCCACATCACCCTGTTGTAGCTCTAATTCTTCAAAAATTTGCTTACTGCGCAGGGGGGGGCGACTTGAACCACAAATAGCCAGCGTGGATCTTTTGGATCCGCTTTAAAGACAACCTGCTCACAATGCTCTGGGCGCACAAAAGTATCTTGCTGATCGGTCCATACCTTTGTGGAGTCCACCTGGATGAGGCCACTCTTGTCTCTACGTACAGTTGCATGTGGCCCATTTGTGATTACCTTGAACCACTTCACATCAAAGATAAACAACTCAAAACTTCTAAAGCCAACCTTTAATATTTCTTGAATGGTTCCAAAGTAATTAAGCATTCCACTAATTGTGTTATCATCACTTGCACTTGCTCGACTTTATTGAACAAATTGTGATGTGACACCACAATCAAAGGTTGCTCTTCTTTGGTCTATTCGTTCTACTCGAAAATGACGTCCATGTGACCAAAACGCCCCATATTTGTGATACTACAAATAGCACATAAAGCTTGTTGATGGACAAACAATAACTGAGACATGTAGAGAAAAAAAGAGAGACATGTAGAACTTAAATGCTTACATGCCAATCGCATCTTTTTGTAAGCTCCTCCTCCTCCTCTGTTATAGTCAAACTAGCACATTTGGCTTCTAAAATTGTAGCTTCTAGCCATCTACCAGTGGTGGGAAAGTCCGGAAGAGCTTGCAGACCTTCTGGATATGGGAGATTTCTTGTAGTGCGATTCCTTCTGAAACTTAAACAATCTTGTACTCGCTGTCACTTGAGAGCTTCATATGTCTCAATCCACTTCTCCATTACATGCGAGTTCAAGATGCAAAATTTATTGATTTTTTCCCGCAAATTGTTATCCATCTTTCTCTTAATGCCTTGGCCTTGAGGTTCCTCACCAATGACTCGCCTGTTAGACTCTTGAGACCATAGTCGAGGTATCTCTGGATCTGATGAACTTAAATATTCAGTGATGTAAACAAGGGACTCTTGTATCAGCCACCCTTCTGACATACTTCCCTCCGGGCGAGCCATTTGGCGAACAAATCCCTTTAATGTCTTCATAAACCTCTCCAAAAAGAACATCCATCTTGAATGGACTGTTCCAGCAACTGCAACCTCGTCTACAACATGAACTAGCAGATGCATCTGGATTGTTAATAAACTTGTAATAGGGAAAAACTTCTCTACCATGCAGAGTGCCTCTATGGAGTTTAAATGCGCTGTCTCCAAAGTGTCTCTCTTTATCTCTTTTGAAGAAATCCAATGCACCAATGTGCTGATCTTATAGATAGTAGCTCTAATGTCTTCAGTGAGGCAATCCTTTATTGCTATGGGGAGCACAAATTGTAAAAACTTGTGCTAATCATGACTCTTGAGGCCACTAAGATCATCATCCTTTGTAAATGCACTTTTCAAGCAATGCATACAACCTGTAGGAGTCCGAAACTCTGAAATTGTCCTCTTCACTTGTTGTTCCTCCATCTTACTAAAAACCCATGGGGCTCTTGGAAGTAGCACCTTTCCATTGGGTCTAGTGTAAGCCCACAACTCTTGCATGCAACCTATCTCTTCTAAGTCGTCCCTTTGGCCTTTAGTCTCCTTTTTTCCTGTCATTGTCTTCCACAGAATGTCAGCTACATTCTTGAAAATATGCATCGGGTCAAGCAAATGGTTTATAAAAAGATCATCCCAATAGGGGAGTTGGTGAAAGATAGAGAGCCTCTTCATCCCAGGATATGCCAAGTTGCCACATTCCTCCCATTTGAGCTTCCAATCGCTTGCCTTCAGTGCACTTGGAGGAGGTCTTCCTAGATTACCATCCCGCAATTCATGATTTTCTGGAAGATACCTAATATGTCCTTGGTAGACATTCTTTCATAATGCTTTTGAGTATCTTGAATCAAGTCAAGGACCACATAGAGGACATGCATTATAACCCGATATAGACAAACTCGAGCATTCTCCATAGCCAGGTCAATCATGCATTGTCCACATGAGAATACCTTGCACAGTTGCAAGTCTTTGGCCACTTTGCTGCTTTGACATGTCCTTCACTTCAATTCCGTTCCACAAGGTGCGTAACTCTGGTGCCAAATATACATCCATGTTCTTCACCTTGTACCTTCTTGGAACTATTAATGAGAGTAACAAATGACCTTTCTTTATTGCTAACCATGGCGGAAGATTATAATTCACAAGGCAAACAGGCCATGTGCTCCATGAAGAGCTCCGTAAACCAAAAGGGTTTACCCCATCCATTGCTAGGCCAAGACGGAGGTTACGAGGATCTTCCCTAAAAGCCGGCCATTTCTCTTCAATGTGTCTCCATGCCGGTGAATCAGCAGAGACACACGCATCACTTCATTTGTGGATCGAGTTGTGGCATGCCATGTCATCAAGCTTGCTATAGATTTGCACCTGAACATGCTTTTTATTCTTGGGATGCTTGGAAAGTGCCTAAGAACCTTTACTAGGATAGCTTCCCCCTGAACATCTTCTCTATATCTGTTAGAGCCACAATGGGGACATTCTTGCAAATGCTTGTATTCATGGTGGAAGAGAATACAATCATTGCGACAAGCATGAATATTATTGTAATCCATGCCTATGGATTTCAATAACTTCTTGGCATCTGCACGAGATGGAGACATCTCGTTGCTGTATGGCAATATCTGGTCTTTCAAAAGCCTGCAAGTATGGCAATATCTTATCGTTACTATTATTAAGATTTAGTTAAATACAAGTTGAAAATTTATCATTTCAACATTAGGTGTAATCTCCATAAATCCCTTACTTGAAGAGTTCAATGACACTTGTATTAGACCATCCAAAAATTGACTGTAAATTTAGCATCGTAAGAGATGCACGTAATACAGATATCTTGGCACCATTGTATAGTGGAAGGCGTGCTAGTTTACGCATGGCCTCTTCCTCTAGTTCATAATTTGACCCTTGAGAATGTCGTGGTTGATGATCTTCATGTTCATGCTCCTCGAAGACACCTTCTTGTTGCTCGAGAAAGGCATCCAACATTTCCTCCATTGGACCTTCTTCCATTCCCTGACCTTCTTCCATTCCCTCGGGTGCTGTTAATTGAGCTCCATCTGTCACTCCCTCCTTCGATATTCTCATCCTTTGTTGGGGACGAGAATTCATAGGCGCAATGTTATCAAGATGTGCTTGCACACTTGCTTGGTTGTACGATTGAAACCGTAAATTTTGTAAGCGCTCCATTGGAAATATGCCAGCCTCATGAATATGCTGGTTGCAAATCCTTCGTTTTCGAAATATTTGGTACTTACATCCCATGCATGGACACGCTATTCTCTCTTCAAGATTGAGAGGCTCCATCTAGCAGGATAACATGTATATGTAGCTCATTAAATGCAAATCATTACGCATTACACAAAGCATTATGTAAACCATAAAATAGGGCTTCTTTTCCCCAGCCGCCGTGAGGGAGATTTTAAATATAACATTTAAAGCGTCAAACGGGCTTCTTTTTCCCAGCCATTGAGGGAGATTTTAAAAATAACATTTAAAGCGTCAAATGGGCTTCTTTTCCCCAGCCGTTGGGAGATTTTAAAAATAACATATAAAGCGTCAAACGGGCTTCTTTTCCCCAGTCGCCGTTGAGGGAGATCAAGTATACATTAGCGATGTTTAGGCATATACATTAGCTTATGGATATGTGCTTTAGGCAATTACATTAGAGTATATATATTAGATTATGGATATGTGCTTTAGGCAATTACATTAGAGTATATACATATAGACATAACGTTGACATGCATGTCTTAGACATTAGATTTCAAGTCGAAAAAGAGAGCGAAACGCCTTGGGTATGCGCCAAAAAGGCAATCTCTCTCTCTCTCTCTTGCAAAGTGTGTGTGTGTGTGTGTAAAGACAAATAAGCACATACATTAATTTCTTATGCACTCACCTATATGCTAATATTAGCATATATGTGCATAAAACAATAAGCTTGCATACTCAATTTCAATTAATAATTACAAATTGAGAACAAATTAAAACACAACAAAAAAGAAGTAATAAAACAACATAATCGGTAATGTGCTTAGCTCTCAAATGTGGATTGGATAGTGTGTGTTCAAAGCAGATCTGCAAGCTAGGACACACGTGGGAGAAACAAACCTACACACACATTGCATACATTAGTAATAGATGCACATACACAAGCTCTCTTACTCTCTACATCTCTCAAAACACACACATACAAATCTTCTCTTCATACATAATTAAGAAGGTAAGAAGAAGGATGGAGAGAGGGGAATGAGATATACACACACATCACACATTTACCCTAATCTCTCCACACACACACATGCACACACATAAGAAGATGAGGAGAGAGGGAGAGGCAAAACGCCATAAGAAGATGAGGAGACGGGGAGAGGCAAAATGCCCAAGGAGAGAGAGAGAGAGAGGGAGATCTACACACACACTTCACTAATTCTCTCCACACACACACACACACACACACACAACAACAACAACAACAACAAACAAGAGTGGGTTGAATGGAAGAAGGCGAACGCTTGAGGGAGATGCACCCATACCTTGTCTGGATATTCGACGCCGTGCAAAACAGAGAATAATAGGTTCTCGGCGCTGTAAAAAAGTTTCGAGCGTCGGAATATGAGTCGGTATATCCGTCGGTATCTATGTCGATATAGGCATCGGTATAGGCATTGGTATACGCATCGGCATACGAACTTTTGAAAATTACCCGCCCGACTTTTCGCCTTCAAGTTTAGGACATACATATCGACGTTCGACATTTGCGTCGGTGTTCTAACGTCGGTATGCTGTAAACCTCTAGTAGTGATTAATATATTTATATATAAAGTGAGATGGCTATGTTAAAGCATAGCATTATGTGGCTTACATAGTGCAATTTAAAAAAAAAGAGGTAGAATTGACTGCCCAAGAGCTTACCTAGGTTGACTTTTACAAAACTTATTCCGCAAGTTTTTTAGGGCCTCTCAAGTTCGAGGTTCCAACACACGAAAAAGTACCTAGAAGAGAGGGTGAGAGCAAGGCACCTAAGTTGCCTCGGCAACCGTGGAGAAACAAAAAATGATGCTCAAAATGACAACCATGCTCATTTTGCACGTTTCTTAACATTAGCAATCCATTAGCCAATGTTTCAAAAAGCTTGTGCATGAGCCAACATGGCAATAAGTTGAAGTTGAAGTTGTAGTTTACACGAAATATTCTAGTAGAAGTCACGTTGAGCTGAGTAGGAGTGACATGAGGTGGCAGTGGTTGATGTTATTGCTGTGGTATATTTGAGTGGTGTCTTTTTCTTCGTTGAAAAATTTGGTATAGCCTTTATTATCAAGTGGTGACAATTTATCCAATTTCAGTTTTTTTTTAAATGACTGGAGTGGGGTAAGCACCCGGGCATCTAGCAATTTCTAGTTTAGACACTAGATGGTCAAAGCGTGGCCAGATGGTTTAGGAGACAGCTTATGTAGACTTCGAATTTCGCCAACTAGGATGCATGCTTGTGCAAACTAAGTGTATGTATCATGTGTTCATTGGCAGATATAGAAAACTAGGGACACATTGTTCTCGATCTAAGGGAGTTCATAGTTCATAGTTTATAGTACATATATCCTTTTCGAATAAATGTGTTTGTGGTGGGTAGGGTCTGACAATCAACCTACCATATGGGGCACTATATATGGGGAGATTTGTGGAGCTCCATAATCATTGAGCTCATTGCATTCAAGCACTCTTGTAAGCAAGACATCCTTCATCTAGAGTCTGTCTAGATCGTCATTAAATCTCTTTACCTGAAGCACATGGGTGTGGGCAAATGCCATCAGTTTGTAATTAAGTTTTTGGAAGCAGTAATATTGTTCACTCTCCACTGCTATGTATTCTCACATCCCCAAGGTGCAGCTATGGTGAAACATATTGCTACATAAGTTATTGGAGGTGGACACACACTAGATAATGAAGACACCTAGTAGATATTACGTTTCTCAAGTGGGAAGCCCCTTCACATGAAAGCAATTCTCTCCTAAAATACATTTTTTTTTGTTGATGAAGATAGAAAGAATAATATTTCTATGAGAAATAGTAGAAAGGTTGAATCAAACAATAGTGCATGTGAATAAAAATAGCTCATCACCGTTTTCTTGGTAAATTTATGTACCCTTTTTCTAGGTGGAGAAGATAGTAAGTTTAGGGTTTCCAGAGAAGTTTAAAATTTGTAGACTCTTATTAACAAAGATTTTATCTTCCATAAGACATTTCCTTTGTAAGGTTCTATTAGCTCTCCCATTCTATGCAACATAATTGTAAAGTTTATGAGGACAAAAACATTATAATCCTTTTCATAACATACACCTTTGCACATTAATAATTATCAATATTATGGTGCAAAGCAAGAAGTTTTCCTTCTTGAAGAGATAACATAGCATAAACAGTACTTAAAAAAGAGTATGTTGGGCTAGTTCTACAAAACGTGTCCCTTCAATTACATAGTAACCATATGTTTGAGCATGAGCATCTTTGAAACTCTCTTTGTTGCCACATTTCATATGAACATGAGGATTAATCTTCGTATTTTATTTAAAATTTCTCACATGAATTATTTGAGATGCCCCAATAACAAAGATCTTCTTCCAATTAATAGATCTTGAGGGGGTCAATGAACCTTCTGAATAGGATGATTATAAATCTTCCCACTCAAAATTTTGTAAATAATAATGCTCTCTCTTACTTTATTCTATTGAGAAGTAAGCACACGTAAGCTAAGTTCACCACCAAGGATGATGACCTCTATCCTCTCTCATCGTTTCTTTAATTAGTTATACTCTATTGAAAATCCTACTTATGTTGATTTCTAGGCTTTCTAGACCTATCACCTTTTGAAGGCTTTTCCCCTTCCCTCCTGCTCCTCTTCCTCTCTCTCTCTCTCTCTCTCTCTCTCTCTCTCTCTCTCTCTCTCTCCCATCTTCTAATTGAGAGAATAAGAGCCTAGTGTGGTCAAAACCAGTTTTGAAATCTTTATCTTCCATCTTCTAATTGAGAGAATAAGAGCCTAGTGTGGTCAAAACCAGTTTTGAAATCTTTATATCCAGGGTATATTATTATATTTATATATAAAGTGAGATTGCTATGTCAAATGTGGCTTAAATCTTTATATCTAAGGTATATTATTATATTTATATATAAAGTGAGATTGCTATGTCAAATGTGGCTTACATAGTCCAATCGTAACCCCCCCCCCCCCCCGAAAAAAGAAGGTAGAATAGAGTAACCCAAGAAGCGGAAGAGCTTACCTAGGTTGACTTTTACAAAACTTATTCCGCAAGTTTTGTAGGGCCTCTCAAGATCGAGGTTCCAACACACGAAAAAGTACCTAGAAGAGAGGGTGAGGGAAACAGAAAACGATGCTCAGTTTGCACGTTTCTTAACATTGGCAATCCGTTATATAGGCAATGTTTCCTCGAACATTCAAAAAGCTTGCGCGCGAGGCAACACGGCAGCATGTTGAAGTTGCAGTCTACACGAAATATTCCAGTAGAAGTCACCTTGCGCCCGCGAGTCGGATTGACACGTGGTGGCAGTGGCGGCTGTTGTGAGTGGTGGTTGAAAAATTTGGTATAGCCTTTATTATCAAGTGACAATTTTTACAATTTTAGTTTTCTTTTTGAAATGACTTGAATTGCACACCACAACAAACACACACTACCTATTACTACTTGTTTCATGGTATTGTCAGAGACAAAAGATTTGATGCCACAACCTCATGGAGCCACTCGAACACTTCCACCATCTTGGACTACCGGTATTTTTTAATGCTAAATTTCGATTAATATCTTTTAAAACCTTTGCTTTTTTTCAGATTGCTTGAAAAAAAAAGGGCGTTTTGAGCAATTCACATGATCACCTAACCAATTTGTGTTTGTTTGTGCATCTTGCATCTTATCCATTCGTAATAAGCAAAATACATACAATTGATTTAATAGTCTAGACTCCATACTCTCTATCATTTTTCTTCTCATCCAATGCTAATCCTTTAATCTCTTCCTAGATAATACAAAAAATTATGTGCATGTGGATTACCTTTGCTATGCCTTCACATAAACTAAAAAAAAGGCCAATCACATTTTAAAACACTACATCAAATATAGTTTTTATATTGTTATCTTCATTCTCCTCAAGTGAGGACCCTCTAAAAGAAGATTGCACCCGACACTTCAAGGTTATAGGGGTTGTAGATGACATGGATGTAGTGACAAAAGTTCTGCCCGTATCACTAAGCGACACTTTTGGGCTTTTAAAAAAAGGCAAATAGGATTCGCACCACATAAATAGTGTCACTAAAAGTGTCATTAAAAAAGTGTTGCTTTTAACGACATTCCTAGCGATACAAATCACAGAAAAAATAGCATATATCTTGAATGTACTTCAAATTCACTTCTGTCATATATCACATACCATTTTTTTCTTTACTCTCTCTCTCTCTCCATTGCTTGAGCTTGCATGCACACACCCCCACATTCTGTCTCTCTCTCTCTCCATTGCACACTAGCATTGCTCCATGGATCCCAACACTCCATGATTGCTATGGCCTCTATGCCAATGTCACCGAAGTCTTTAGACCAGGCCGATCACTAGATAGAGAGAGGTACCAATTATTACCATTCACAAGCCACTCTCAAAAATGCCACCGCCACCGGTTGTTTCGACACCTTTCGGTCATGGGAAAAAGGTTGTAGAAAAGACCATCGAGAGATCAAGAAAGATGGAACCATGGCATGTGTAAGTAGTATCATTTGTAAACAAGTTTTTTTTTCTCAGAGAGACATAAATAAATAAACGTCTTATGCCAAGCGTATGCATAAATCTTATATAGATAGGCTATGTGCATAGATATATGCATATAGCTTTACATATAGGCCATATTCATAAAGCATAGGAAAACTCTATAGGCAAAATACTATATTCCTATAGGCTACAGGCAATACACTAACGGCTCTCCATAAGTTTATCGCCTATGCATATAGCCTATATGCTTTGCCTATATGCATATAGGCTATGCATAAACATTATGCATAGGCTATATGGATAAGGCTTATGTATAGTCTATAGGCAATACACTATTTAAGGCTCTACATAAGTTTATAGGAAAAATGCTATATGCATTAGGCTATGCAGAGGCATAGCCTTAAGTATAAAACCTATGCATAAGCCTTATGCATAAGTCGATAGGAAAAATGCTATATACCTATCTAGGCTATATGCAGATAAAGCTCATGCATATGCTATATACATAAGGCTTATGCATAGGCTGTAGGCAATACACTAAAGGCTATGTATAAGTCTGTATCATTTTGCCTATAGCCTATGACTAAGGTTATGCAAAGCTTATATATATATAGCCTATAGCCTATATATAGGCATATAACATTTTGCCTATAGACCTAGGTATAGTCTTTAGCATATTGCCTATAGCCTATGCATAAGTCTATAGGAAAGCTAGTATATGCTTATAGGCTATTGACTATATGCATATAGGCTATGCATAAATGTTATGTATAGGCTATATGCATATGGACTATGCATAGGCATAGTCCATTCAACCTATGCATGTTCATAAATCTATGAAACATGAATGTGTTTGTTCTCTTGTTTTCATTATACGGGTCAAGTTAAAAATGTTTTGATTCTTGAAGTTTGATAAGTAATAAACATCTTTTCTCTACCTCCATTCGCAAAACCTCTTTTGCAATATAAAAGAAACTTAAAACATGCATCAAAGAAGAAAAAAAGGGGGGAACAGGGAGGAGAAGAGAAAGCAGGATTTTCCTTTCAGTTCTCTCTATTCCCCCCAGGCTTGTTGTTTTCTTCTCTACAATCGTTTACTGTTTGTTTCTTAGTGGTCAGTGTTGCCACTTTCATTGTTGTTATAAACAATTATGGGACAAGTTAGGCTTGTTATTTTCTTCTCTACAATTGTTTACTGTTTGTTTCTTAGTGGTCACTGTTGCCACTTTCATTGTTGTTATAAACAATTATGGGTGATACTTTTAATGGATGATACTTTTTGAAGGGTTGAAGAGAGAACCACAACATAAGATGGTCTTCTTCATGGATACCACTACCAAGGCATAATAATAGATTAAACTATCCACAGTGAGGGAGAATTTGGTGCAGTATAATTTTGAGTTATGTATATATATATATATATATTTGTGTAATATAATTTTGAGTTAAAGATTTTTTATTGTTCTATGTGTATGTTGCTTAAGAAACGGGCATGCCATGCCCTAGGATCCACCACCCCCCCTCCCCTCGAGACACCTCTATACCAAGACCTCCTCTCACTCCCATATGCAGTACCCGCACCACCACCCGTCGAGACACCTCTACCAATACCTCCTCTCGATCCCAGTGCCACCATTCACTGCACCCACACCACCACCCATTGCACCCACACTACCACACCCATAGTGCAATGTCCCACAGACCATACACGAGACCCACCTTCACATTTACGAGGGCTGGTATCGTTGCACGCATTACTTTAGAACGTAGGAATCATTACTTTTAAATGTAGGAATCGATACTCTTGTATTATAGCTATATTCTAATAAAATGAACGCTTTTAAATGCAAGAAACTGCATATTCTGGAGAAAAAGAAAGTACTTACACAGTTGGAGGTTAAGTTTAGAGCTAGATGGCCAAAGAAGATGATTGTTGCGAGAGAGAGAGAGAGAGATACGTAAGCTAGTGAGACATGGGCATGACAACACCGCGTACGGTGATCTTTTCTTAAAATTTAGTATACTTGTGAGTGTGTGTATAGCTTTGTATTAAAATTTAAAGTGTAATAATAGAACATGTAAACAAAGTGGCACGTGGTGCTATTTACTAAGACTTGAAGTTACAATTGTACACACACCAACACTATAACATTAGGGGGCATAGCGACACCATTGTAGCAGCATAGTTATGGTGCTACATGACACCCCTAGTGACGCTTTCTGATAAAAAAACATGTCTTTTTTAAAGAGATTTTAAAAAAGGCTACGGGTTTCGCTTGTAGTAGCGACAGAAATTATGCCGGACTACGGGTGTCACTATTATTATGTTGCTAAGCAACATTCTTAGTGACACAATGACAATCTATTATCCTCTTGCTTGTAGCTATTGAGCACCTATTAGCTGGGCACAACTCCCACTTGCTTCTCCACACCTTGTTATAGCTGTTGAGCACCTGTTAGCTGGGTACAACTCCCACTTGCTTCTCCACACCTTGTTATAGCCACATGCCTGCGTGGTATTCCTACCTAGTGTAGCTACAATCACACATAGTTTGGCATTGTAGTTTGTGACCCTAGCCTGCATGGATCTTGCCACTGCCACTTTATTGATCCTGCTTAGGTAGATCTTAGTCAATGTAGGTTTCATAGGGGATGTTTTAGAGGATGCCATGGCCACCATAGCCTTTGTTATGGCTGATCGAATTCGAGATTTTATCGACTCTTTATAGAGAAGGCCGATCACTAGCAGAGGGAGGTAGTAGTTACCATTGAAGATTTTATTGAATCTTTAAAGAGGAGGCCAATCACTAGTGGTGGGTAGAGGGAGGTACTGATGACCATTAGAGAGCCTATTGTTGGTGAGACAGTGGCACCTACTTTAATACCTTCTGGTCCTGGGAAGGAGGTTACAGAGGAGATGGGTAGACCAAAAAAGATACGACCATGATGCATTTCATTGGCTATCCTAGAAAATTTTTATACTATTGCATTTGAGAATCTAAGCTATGCCTAATAGTAAGTTAGTAAGCCGGTAAGCCCACATGCTCACAATCCTGCCACCACCTAGAAAAAACCAAAGACCAGAACCTGATGAATTTGGAAGTTGGTAGTAGTAGCAAGTCTAAGTTGTCAATCTCCCAAGTAGGTAAGTCCTTAATCCAACAAGCTTGGAAGAAAGTAAATAAAGCATATACTTAGCTAGTAATTAAAGCATATACTTAGCAAGTGAGCAAGGCATACACCACTCTTCTATAAAAGTTTACAAAACTAATCCTAATGGATAATAAGTCACTAGCCATATAACCGAGTGATAGCACCTTATGTTGCTTCACCCCCTCTTATTTATGATAGTCTTTGCCACCTGATCTTGAGTGATCTCTAGATGTTCCACTTGTTCTCCCATCACCTTGCCCATGAGTCTCCTTTGCAGCATACTGAACAAGACATTGTGCGACCTGTTGGTTGGATTCCTCCTTTTGTGCCTTCAAAGACATATGCTTGAATAAAATACATAAGCTTATTTCTCTTCTTCATGGGTTTGCAAACAATATCCTAGCCATAAGATCTTGGTTGAACCTATCTAAGGTCTACCTACAAAGTGTACAAGTATGTGTGTATGTGCATAACATTTTGCTTTTTTGGGGCTTTGCATTGTAGGCTTCATTCATAAGAGGTTGATTGGATAATGTATGCGTGGGAGAGTGAGAAATTTTGTGTAATCTAATTCTAGGTTATAGTATTTTTTTATGTTCATGTTGCTTTAGTTACACCCTGATGCTGGGATCAAAATCCAAAAATGCACATGCTATGGGTTCCACTCCCATACCAAACACATCTGCACCACAACCACCCTAGCCAGATTCAATATGACCTTTTGTCACACCCATTACAACCGCACCACCATCTATTACACCCACACCACAACCCATGGAGCAGCACAACTTGATTCCATCCACCACATACATATCATGCCTATAAGGTAGGGTGGCTTATGGCATCATAGGTTGAGTGTTTTGGGTGCAACTATGAGAATTGGTGTCGCTTTTCCTACCAAATGTGCATATATCATGGGAATAAGTATAGTTTAAAATTTAGATGTAAGATTATTTCATTGATAATCTTATGTTCTCGCTATAGTCTAGCAAAATGATTACTTTTTAATGTAGGAGGGTGAAACCATGAAAGGGTGTATATACTATTGGCAAAATCATGTACTGTACATTAGTGTGTTTTAGGGTGAAGATAAAACAAATTTGCATGTAAAATTGCATGTAAGGTGGAAGTGTGCGAAATGTATAAATTTTTCCAAAAATCCATGTTCCATAAATGTTATTTCCCAAAAATCCATGTTCCATCAAGTCCCGTTAGATTTAAGGTGTTCTCATATTTCATGTCAACAGTCTATGCTTTCCCCATATCCCTCTAACTTTCTGAACTTTGAAGCCTTATGCATAGAAGCCTACGCATAGAGCCTTAAGCATAGAGACTATGCATAGAGCCCTATGCATACAGACTTATGCATAGAGCTTTCAAGAGCCTATGCATAGAGGTAAACCTAAGCTAAACCTAAACACAACACCCATGGGTGCAATAAAGGAAAAACTTACATAAGCAATGAAAAGAAGAATAGAGCTCACGTCTTTTTTGTGATGCCAAAAGAGAGGATTAGCGCAAGATATACAAAACAAAAGAGGGAAAAAAAAGGAATTCTCTATTACAAAAAATCTTAAAGCTTAAACAAAATAGGAAACATGTGATATTAGAACTTTATCGAGATCTAGAATACTGCTTAGACAAGCAGGGTGGACAATGCCCCTTTTGGATTGTAGCTTCTGAGGACTTTCCACATGCTCCCCATTTTTAAAGCCAAAGGTAAGTTCTCTTATACAAGAGAAGGATAGTGAAAAGATTGAGGGTTCCCCCTCCACTATAGTCATCTACTCGCGGATAACCACTCCTAACTTGACTTAACCAACATTCTAGATTGCCTACAATAATGCCCCATATCTCTATGCAAAAGCCTTATACATAAGATCTATGCATAGATCTTATGCGTATGCATAAACCTGGCACCCAAGGGAGCAATAAACATGAGATTGCATTAATGATTACATGCATAAGAGATCTTAACTCGATGATGTCAAGCCAAAGGAGGGGACAACAATGTAAGACAAAATAACATGAAAAAAAGTGATTAGTAACACATTTATGAGAAATGTTCTATGCATGATCTATATGCATGCATGCATAGAACCTATGTATGCTATAATATGTGAGAGAATCCCACTTCACCTTCTTACATTAGCATGCAAAGTCATTTCTCACTGAACTCTAACATAAGGAGGTCTAGCAAGCATTGTGAAAGATGATGACTATGTCTATACACATATAAACTCTATGAATAGAGAGAATACCTTATGCATAGAAAAAGAGAGCATAAGAAATATATGCTATATGTATAAGAGAGTATAAAAATTCAAAAAGCTTATACCCTCGATCCATGCATAGCACTCCACATCAAAAAAGCATGAAGCTTATACATAAGCCTTATGCAAGATTTATGCAAGCTTATATTGCATAATAAGGCTTGCATAGAGTCTTATGCTGCGTAAAGCTTGCATAAGACTATGCATAAGCCTTATGCATAAAGCTTGCATAAAGTCTTTATGCATAGGGCTTATACATAAGCCTTATGCAAGATTTATGCATAAGGCTTATGCAATGTTGGGGGTCATCCCCAACTGTCGACCTGGCGCCCAGCCTTGTTCATATAGTTGTCACCCCCAACAATAAAATCATATACATATATGGTGATGATCACAATACCCTTATCATTCTTGCATACATACAAAGAGTGATCCATCTACCACCATATGAAAACCAATAGTGATCAGCAATCTTGTCGTGCCATGCTCATGGAGCTTGCTTCAGCCCATACAAGGCCTTACAAAGCTTACATACATACTCTGGGTGACCTGTATCCTTAAAACCAGGTGGCTGATCCATATAGACTTCTTCCTGTTGTTGCAAGTCGCCATGCAAGAATGTAATTTTTACATCCATCTGATGTAAAAACCACCCTTTTGTAGCCACCGCAAATCACAACTCTCACAGTTGCCATCTTTGCAATTGGGGGAAAAATATCTCCTCATAATCAATCCCATGTGTCTGCGCATATCCTTTGGCTACCAATCTAGCCTTGTATCTACTTATGCTACCATCACTGTTATGTTTCACCTTATATACCCACTTACAGCCAATAGCTTTCTTGCCTTCAAGCAATGGCACCAAATCCCAAGTCTCATTTCCATACAATGTATCCATTTCCTCATCCATAGCTTTCTCCCAACACACATTTCCAATAGCCTCACCAAAACATGTGGGTTCTACAACCTGCATAGCTTTTGCCATATAAGCATAGTGATGTGCCACATAACCATCATAAGTCAACCTCTGCAAGCACAGGGTTTTTGACTCTTCCAATTTTTCATAGCTTTGCATTCATAGCTTCCATAGCCTTCTTCACACTAGGTGTCCTCATTGCTGGAATCCCAAGCTCCTCATCAAGGCTCATCTCCGAGCCACTAGAATCTCCATCAACAAGAGAATGCCCTGCAAAAATATCAGGCATACCAAGGGGCTCAACAACTTTCTCTTTGCCTTTATATGATGTACCAACTACATTTTCAAGACTGGTATTATGACGCAGCCTGCCACTCCATGGTATGTCAATAGAACCATTGAATGAGGCCACAATTCCACTTACATCAGTCCCAAACAACATCTTTTTCAATAGCATACCAGCTACTCATCTCATCAAATACAACATCCCTGCTTATCCTCAATTTACGTGTAATAGGATTATAACATCTATATCCCTTTTGCTCAAGGGAATACCTAATAAACACACATTTTTCTGCTTTTGGATCCAGCTTAGTACGCAACTCATTTGGCACATGCACATATGCAATACATCCAAAAACTTTCAAGTGAGACAAATCAGGTTTCTTGCCAATAAACTTCTTCTCTGGCGTTACATCATATATGGTTGCAATAGGAGTCGTGTTCATGATATAAACTGCTATAGACACAGCCTTATTCCAAAAGCTATGCGACATATTCTTCTCTACCCCCATCAATGCTCGTGCTATCTCTGTAATGTGCCTATTTTTTCACTCAGTAATAACTCCATTTTTCTTGGGGAGTGTATCTACATGTAAATTGTCTCTGAAATCCATTCTTTTACAAGAATTCAGAGAACTCATTGGAGAAGTATTCTCCCCTTCCATCTGACCTTAGGCACTTCACATGCTTTCCTGTCTATTTTTCAGCCCCATCACTCTCAAATTCTGAAAATGAGTGCACACTTCACTCTTCTCCTTCATGAAATACACCCACAGTTTCCTCGTGTGGTCATCAATGAATGTTGCGTAGTAACTGCAACCACCCAAAGACATAGTCTTTGCAAGCCCCATACATCTAAATGCATAACATCTAGTACATTCCTGCTCACATTTATGTCATGTGAAAATACATGTCTTGTTTGCTTTCCAAATTGACATGCTCAACAAACTTTCTGCATACCTTCAACTTTAAACTTAGGTAGCCCTATCACAATTTATTTAGTTTGCATAGACTTCATTCTTTGCACATTTACATGCCGAATTCTCTTATGCCAAATGTCTATATCTGCAACAACTCTTGAACCATTTGTAAACATTGTAGCACTCACTTTGTGCATATTTACATTCAATGTAAACATTCTGCCCACTCTGTTATCTTTTGCAATGTTATGGCTCACCCTAACCCTCCTTATCCAAAAAGAGATTACCTGGTGAACCGCACAACTGTCGTCTCGTGAATATCTTTCCAATGGCCGAGCTTTTAACTCTTGAGGTCTCCAAGCTCTACAACTTCTTGAGAAGCAATTCCACTATGTCTCCCGCGACGAGCGTTGTCACACTGCTGCATTGCACTATGGGTCCTTATCCCTCCTCTCACCTCACTTCACTCACACACACTCACTAGCATGCATTAGGGAGAGATATTAGCAAGAGCAAGACTTGATTGCACAATGGGAGAACTCGTATGTTCTATTATGAGAGAAATTGACTTATATACATGGCCATAAGTGTTCACACTCACTTAAACTGTGGCCGACTAGGAACTTTAGGCTCATAAGAGGCCTAATGCTATTACAATGACTACTCTCATAATATATCCACAAAGTACATCACTTAGGACTTCATCCTAACTTACTTCCACACTCTCTTGAAGCGAGAATCGCCATAAATACTCCGTGATACCATTACGGGTGCCCATCCAAGTTGTAGATTTGGACACTATTGCTTTATAACTTGAATGTATGACCCTTTGGTGTATCTACCATGACTCCTTGATGTAAGATAATGGTGGTATCTCTTGTTAATCCTAGAATTGGATTGACATTCCCACCTTTCTAAATGACGATTGCATCCACGTGATCGCATTTGAAGACCTTTATGAACAAGCTATGTCGATGGCTTTGATGTTGAATGACATTCAATGGTCTGTTCCTCTAGAGGAAATAAGAAAAGCTAGTTAATGAATGAAGAGGCTAGTGGTGTATTGGGAATTCCTAACAGGGTGGGGGGCTTTTACGAATGATTGCATTTTTATATTTGTGTGAGCCCCTTTTTTTTGGCTGACTTTGTTTTTGGTAATCATCGGCAAAGTTACATGTGATTTTTGTTAGTGGGGACACTAAGAGATATTAATAATGAGAGAGAAGAGAGAGAAGGATCCAAAGGAATATAGACTGATGGTGAGGTTTTGGTGCAAATGTTCTCGAGTGCATGAGTATGGATATTTACTCATGGAGCAGTTGCTACATTAATTTAGCCAAAAGAATAGTAAGGAATAAGCTTAACAAATATATAGTGGCTATTGTGTGATATGGCTTAATCCATGATGAGGCTTAAATCGTGAAAGTGCAGGTTCTTAAGCCGTGAGATGAAACTCCTTGATTTTGCAGATTTTGACTCTCTTTTTTTTTTTTTTTGGGGTCATGATTTGCAAACAACAGCTTCTTGTGCGCTCATTTTGCATTCCCAGAGGAGTGATAAGAGCATTGTTATTTTGTTCTTGATGTGCTCTTAAGTCTCCGTATTTGATCTTGAATTTGGTGTTGAATTAATATCGAGGCAATAGGGAAAAATACTAATTGTTTGCTCGAACAGACAAGCTCTTGTGTTGGTGCTGAATGCATGAGAGTGGTTAAGTGATTTTCTTGCTGTTGCTTGGGCCTCCATTTTTATCAAACTTTAGGTGAAGTTGTTGGGGTTGAAGTCGGTGGTGGTGAGGTTTTTTTCACACTGTTTGATTTTGGCAACCATATGATGGAATTACCATCATAGTATTTTTGTTGTTGAAGCACATGCACAGGCACCCATCTTTGATGGAACACTGTAATTTGGTTGTTGCTGATGTGCTTGGTGCTGAGGCTTTCTTCTTTATGCAAGCTTAGGGGACTTTGTGATGTGCTTGGGGACCCAAGCTTTGGAGGTACCCTAGTGTTGTTTGCAGTAATGTTTTTGGTACCCACACTTATTGCATTGGTGGAGTTCTTTGAGGAACTCGCATAGGCTTTTGTGGACGGTGTTGTGGGAGTACTTTTTTTCTTCCCTGGCTTTCGAGTGCTTCGTTGAGGAAGAGTGTAAGATTCCTCCCCCCAGCTATTGAGATGTACAGGTATAACAACCACCCCTTCAGTCTCTTGTAATCATCTCTCTCTCAAAAATGGAAAAAGATCTTGTTTTACCCTATTTTGGCCTTGAGAGAGAAAATGTCTAGAGAGAGGTAATTCAAAATTGAGATATTTTAACAAAAATTGTCCTGATATCTAAAATGAATTTCTCTAAAACAAAGGTTAAAAATGAACTTTCCAATGTGCATTAGGAATTAATTGAATATGTGTACAAGAGACCTTATCCTAAGGGTCCACATTTTCAGAAATTTTTGGATTAAGGTCCAAATAAGGTTCCAAAGGGCCAATAGGATTAATCCAAGTGTTGGGATAACAAAAATACAAAGAATAAAAGAAAATACCCCAAAAATGAGTAAATATTCACATAAGATGAAGAGTTGACTGAGGACAGGGTTTATTAGTTAGTAAAAATAAGGTATATTAGTAAAAAAAAAGGGACATTTTGGTAAAATGATGCATTTTTGACACCTCAGTAATAAGGAGGGAAAGCCACTTGAGGTAGGTACATTTTTTATCATCATTGCTTGGCTTTTTTCATTCAAAAAAATGTGATATTTGTATCTCTCCTCTCTCCTAATGCAAACTAGATTAAAAAGGGAGCCAAACTGATCCAAATCTTGTACAAATTGGGTCAAACTGAAGCTGGAAACCTCTAGAACCCAGTTGTACTTGGTTAGTGGCCTCCCTTACCTATAAATAGACCCTCATTCCTTTGTATTTTTATCTTTGTGAATTTACATGCCATTATTATCTTCATTTTAGTGTAATTTCTATTATCCCTCTATTTGCCTCTTCTCTTGGGAGCTTTGGAGCTTCTCTATTCTCCATCCTCTCTTGGAGATTACCCTCCCCCTCTTGGTGGCCAAGGACTTGCTTGTGGGTTTCACTTCTAGCCAAAGAATCAAGCCAAATTCAAAGGTAAACCTAATTTAATGGTTTTTTTAATTCTCTCAATAATTTTCTTCTTCTCAACCCCTCTAAAGCTTGAGAAGCTTTCAATGGAATGGTTTTCTCTTGAAATCAACCTCTCCAATGATTCATAATGTTTAATTAGATTAATGCTAATTTTTATGCTTAATTATAGTATTTTTATTAATAAATCTCTCTTTTGGAAAGATTAATCATCTTTATGGTTAGATCCTTCGCAAAAGGATGATTCTAAATGATAATCTCTTTATCCTAATCAAAACTCTAGGCTTGATAAGCTAGAGAAAGAGATTAGATATTTTTATGATTTTTAATCTAGTAAAAATGATGGTTATTTCTTTTTAGCTTGATTATGAGTAAGACAAATCATATTAACTCATTCTAAATTGAAAGAGGGTTATGCTAATATTTTTAGAAATGAGGAATGGTTATTTTAGAATAATAAAGAGATTTATTCATAATTATGCTTATAATTATGATTATAATCATGCTATGTATGCATAATTTAATTTTACTCTAAAAGCAGAATTCCTATCATATTTTCATTACAAGTTTTTATTTGAAATTAGAAAATTAAACATTGCTAGTAATTGCAAAGCTCTGGCAGCATTTCCCAGAAAAGAGATAAATCTTATTTTTTTTGCATAATTTTAATAAAGTAAAAAGAGGAATTCCTATCATAATCTACGTATAGATATTTTTATGCTAAAAGTGGAGTTTTGAGTGTGTCGTGAGTGTTGGTTGACCTAACAAATCCCATAGCTCGAGGGTCATGAGATTGTGTTCTCGTGTTGGATAAAGTTGTGCTTGAGCTGTGGTGATTTTATTTGCAATTTCCAATCCAACCAAAATCCTAGGGATCTTTTCAATAAGATATGTTGGAAGTTCCAACTCCTGTAAGGTTTCTTTCTCCCATAATAGCAATTGTAAATTGCATGCAGGAGTGTTCAAGGTGACTGTTTGCATGGATTCATCTAGTGAATACAAGTTCACTTATCCAAGTTTCGCCAAAGATGACATCATACTCAAGGGAATCTAGGGTAACATGAAATGTAAAGTCCATATCGCCATCGATTGTTTGAGTGATGTATCTAAAAGTAACTTAGAACTTCAATGTTTTGTTCATTGGTTCCTTTTGTAAGACTATTGCTTGTCAAGGTGAGTTTAGGTTTTTCCAATGACACCCAAGTGTCTATTGTCTCATGATGTTATGACTTGCTCGAGGGCTAACCAATGTGCGTTTGCGCTGAACATCATTGCCTGTAGGGAAATCCAACCATACCATGATAGAATCTCCCAAAGGAACCACGGGTGTTTCGGTTATTGTTTCAGCTTTTCAGATCCTGTGTCTGTTCATATTCCAATTCACTTTCATCCTCTGTTTGGGTCGTCTCCGCTTTTTCAAGAGTACCCCCAATGCGTACAATGGCACACTTGGCTCTTTGACAATCCTTAATGAGGGCTGTTTGGAAACTTACGAATCCTGACATTCCTAGAATTTTATGCAGCCTTTCTTAAAACATTACAGCAGACATGTATAAGATAGGATGAAAACTTGCAAAACCAAACATCCTTAAATAGTGAGAAGCGAAATGCCTTGTGTTAAATGCAATCAATATGACCATCCAAATGCTCATTGTGCATACAAGGCACCTGTTCTTCTATACTGCATATATTATACTGCATATATTGTAAAACCTTTGTAAAAAGTGTCCCGTTTCATCTACGATGGACTCAAAACCTCCCGTGCACCAAACAGAAATAGTCCAAGGGGTAGACAGTACCCAAGGAGCAGTTAATTGGACACTTCATTGTTTCTATTGTCATGGACCTCACAAAGTGACAGATTGCACACTTTGGAATACTTCCATGTGCCCATAGTCACTGACACCTTGCGACCAATGTGTGAATTGTTGAGAAAACGTGGTGTTCATGCTAGATCAAGTGTGTGGAGGAGAGGTACTCACAAAATACAAGAAAGATATCTTGCTTATTAAGTTGTTTATGAATACAACTTGACCTTGCTCTCAATACAAAATGCCTCCTAGCTTCACCTTTAAATAGGTGAGCTAGTGGACCTTAAGTCCCTTCACACACACACTCCTATCCTTTTACATGACCTTAGTCTTTTAATACCCTCCCTCAATACCAACTATGAAAGAATTGGAATAGGTGGTATTGGACATAGGTTTCCTTTATAACATTAGGCGTACAAGGTTTAGGAATATAGGTGTTGTTACATTGAGATTTAAAATAGGTGCTCAGAGGAGTTAGAGGTTGATACAAAGTTAGCCTCTATCTCTTTGTTAGGACATTTAGAAGTAATATGTCTCGTTTGTTTACACTTGTTACATTTCATTTTGTTGGGATATTTGATCCAACAATTATTTGCCAAATGACCCACCTTTTTGCAATGGACACATTTTACTTTGACCACTTGATGTGGCAAAGCTTGTTCAATATTCGATGAAGTGGTTGCATTTGAAGATTCAGATCCTCCCTTTGGCCTCTTTTCTTCATCAAGACATGATTGAATGACTCCTTCGAGGGTGGGATTAGGTATGTTCTTCAGGGTGCTGACTAAGGTGGTGGGGTACACCTTCTTGACTGCTTTTAGCAAAATAGCCACTGCATCATCTTCATCCATTCTCGCATTCACTGATGCAAGTTGAGCCATAAGACCCTTCAAGTGAGAGATGAAGGCTCCAATGCCGTCTCCCTCTTTGAGTTCCAAGCTGAAAAATTCAATTCTAAGTGAGATCTTGGAATTCTTACCAGGAGCTCCATAGAGCTTATCAAGCTCAACCCATTTCTCCTTTGCAGTCGGAAGCTGGTCCACATGGTGAATGAGAACCTCATCAAGATGAAGCATGATGATGGCTTGGGCCCTCTCATCATCTTCAATATCTTCAGCCTTAGTTCGATCAATAACCTTAGTGCCGGAGATGAATGGCCAAAAACCTTTGGACATCATCTTATACTTGACAAGGACTTGCCAAGTGTGGAAGTCCTCTCCCGAGAACTTCTTGATTTGGTTGTTTTCCTTTGACATTGGGTATTGAAGGAGGTTATTAGAGAGTAATGGGCTGAATTATGAAGAAGAAAAAACCAGAAATTTATGATATTTAGGCTTAATTAGAAAGAGAAAGGCTTATGAGAGTGCAATAACCCTTAATTAAGCCAAGGATGTTGCATAAATAGGAGATTAAGATGGTTAAACTTATGGTTTAGTACTTAGGATTTGTGCCCAACCATGAATACTGATTGAGAGAGCTTAATTAGTGTTAAGGAACATTTTCTTTGGTGATTAAAATCACCATTAGTGTTTAGCAACTGTACTATTAGTGCTTATAAAAGCACATGATTAGTATCTAATGATACTTGTGTTGGTGGATTAGATTCACCATAAGTGTTTAATAACACTCTTAGTGTTTAAAAATACTTTGGAATAACTCTCCTTTGTTGGATTAGAAGCCTTATTAGTGTTAATCAACACTATTAGTGCTCATAAGCGCACTTTGAAAGGCTTTGTGAACTTGAAGATGATGAGGAAGCTTGATGACGTGATCATTGAGACTTATGAATGCCTCATGTGGTTGGCCATCGCTTCAAAATCAAGAGACGGATCAGCAACAACAGGATCTCACAATATCACTTGGGTGATTAGAGCAAAGAGGGAAGGATTAGAGCAAGAAAAAAAGATATTTTGAAGCTTTAATGGAGAGCTTCCATGGAAAAAATTACAGCTGCCAGGTTTTTTGCTTTCCACAGCCGATTCACGCAACCATTTGAGCTCAAATTTGAGCTGTGGATAGGGAAGACTATGGGCTTCAAAAGCCCTAAGCCCACGCAGCCATTAATCGACTGTAGGTGTCGAATGGCTGTACGATAATCGACGAAGCAGAGAAATGCACCGACCTGCAAGTAGCGCAATGGCGCGGTTGAGAGAGGGTAGATCCACAAATTGGTCGTATGATCCTGAGCGCACGGAGGTCTACAACTCCCTAGTTGAAGTCAAGCAAAGATGTGGCCTCCACAAGTAGCTAGAGAGGCTCCACTGCAAGGGGGGTTCAGCTCCACACAAGAGAAGATAAGAAAAACTGAAGATTTTGACCTATTCTACACCACAAATGTGACCTACTCAACCAAAGCTCTAGATACCATGTTGAGAAAACGTGGTGCTCATGCTAGATCAAGTGTGTGGAGGAGAGGTACGCACAAAATACAAGAAAGATATCTTGCTTATTAAGTTGTTTATGAATACAACTTGGCCTTGCTCAATACAAATGCCTTCTAGCTTCACCTTTAAAAATAGGTGAGCTAGTGGACCTTAAGTCCCTTCACACACACACCCTTCTCCTACCCTTTTACATGACCTTAGTCATTTATTATAAATGATGTGGCATCAATCACATGTTCCAAGATTGCCTAAGACGAGTTCCAAGATTAATTATTTCACTAATCTTTTCCTCTTTTACACTAATCAAAGACTCTAATTAACCACTAATCCCTAATAAATTCACACAATTGAGCACACCATTGGATAGAGCAAGGAAAATCTAATCTTTGTGCATCAATTATTGTGTAAATTAATCTAAATTAGAGGATTAATTAGACTCTTAATTATAGTCTTCTCGTTAAGGTAAAATTAAGAAAAGAGGATTAATTAGATTCTTAATTATAGTCTCCTCATTAAGGCAAAATTAAGCAAAGAGAGTCAAATTTCTCCAATTGATCAAAAAATTAATGTGATTAAGTACTTTGATGCATCTAGATGCTCTCAAAACACTCAAAAACCCCAATCGCAACTACTTATATGATCAATTTAGACCCCAATTAACACATTTTCTAAATTTTTAACCTCTTGAACAAGATTAATCACCCTTAATGATAAAAACCAGTCCATTAAGAGAAATTAGTCAAATTCAAGGGTTTTTTGATGGTTTTAAGAAATTTTTTAAAAGACTAAGCTACTCATAATACTTGCTAACACTCTAATCCAAACAATTTTAACAAAAAACACACAATCAAACTAGAATCAATGATCTTAGATCTATGTTTAAACTAAAGAGAGCTAACATTCACTAAGAAATGCATTCTCTTGCATTGTTTGATGCAATGGATGCAAATAAAGCCTAACACAAACTATGTGCAAGCCCTAAGAACATGAAAAACCACCAAAACAACAACAAAAACAACAAAAATAACAAATTAATCTAAAAATTAAGTAAAAAGCATTCTTTTCAAAAATACAAAAGAGAGCTATTCTACACCAAATATCACACAAATCACCATCAAATACACATCTTTTTCATGGTAAATCACTAATCAAGATAATAGGCAATGAGTTATGCATAGATTAGAGACAAAACAATGGAAAAAGCCAAGGGATGGCTCCTCATTGGCAGCGGTGCCAAAAATGTTATGGCTCACCCTAACCCTCCTTAAAACACATCCAAAAAGAGATTACCTGGTGAACCGCAACTTTCATGAGGATCTTTCCAATGGCGGAGCTTGTAACCCTTAAGGTCTCCCAGCTCTACAACTCCTTGAGAAGCAATTCCACCGCGTCTCCTGTGAGCATTGTCACACCGCCATGTTCTACTAACGGGTCCTTGTCTCTCCTCTCACCATGTAAGATTCCTCCCTCCTGCTTTTGAGATGTAAAGGTGTAAGAACCTCCCCTTCTGTCTCTTGTAATCATCCCCCCTCAGAAATAGAAAAAGATATTGTTTTACCTGTTTTGTCCTAGAGAGAGGTAATTCAAAATTGAGATATTTTTGGTACAAAAATTCTCCTAATGTCTAAGATGAATTTCCCTAAAATAGAAGTTCAAAATGAACTTTCTAATGTGCATTAGAAATTAATTGAATATGTGTATAAGGGACCTTAGCCTAAGGATCCACATTTTCATATATTTACATGAAATGATGCATTTTTGACACCTCAGTAAGGTGGGAAACCCACTTGAGCTAGGCGCCTTCTTCATCATTGTTTGGCTTTTTTAATTCAAAAAAATCAAGATATTTCATCTCTCCTCTCTCATGGTGTGCAAACTAGATCAAAACAGGAGCCAAACTGATCCCAAATCTTGTGCGAATTGGGTCAAAAATTGAAGCTAGAAGGCTCTAGAACCCAATTGGGCTTGGTTAGTTGCCTCCCTCACCTATAAATAAACCCTCATTCCTTTGTATTTTCATATTGGAGCAATACCATGCTAGTATTATCTTTAAATTATCATATTTCTATTATCTCTCTAATTTGCCTGTTCTTTTGAGAGCTTTGGAGCTTCTCTCTCCTCCATCCTCTCTTGGAGACTACTTTCCCCCTCTTGGTGGCCAAGGAATTGCTTGGGGGCTTCACTTCTAGCCAAAGAAACAAGCCCAAATCAAAGGTAAACCTATTTTAACGGTTTTTTTTCAATTCTCAATGATTTTCTTCTTCTCAACCCATCTAAAGCTTGAGAAGCTTTCAATGGAATGGTTTTCTCTTGAAATAAAGCTCTCCAACGATTCATAATGTTTAATTAGATTAATGCTAAATTTTATGCTTAATTATGATCTGCTCACCAAAAACAAAAGACACATTAAATATTACTTATCCTCCCATCATAATACGACCATTGCTCCACTCTCTTGCATGTAGCGAGTCACCTAATTATCTTTATGGTTAGATCCGTGGCAGAAGGATGATTCTCAATGATCATCTCTTTATCCTAATCAAAACTCTAGCCTTGAAAAGCTAGAGAAAGAGATTATATATTTTCATGATTTTAATCTAGTAAAAATGATGAATAATTCTTTTTAGCTTGATTATGAGTAAGACAAATCATATTAACTCATTCTAAATTGAAAGAGGGTTATGCTAACATTTTTAGAAATGAGGGATGGCTATAGTAGAATAATCAAGAGATTTATTCATAATTATGCTTATAATTATGATTATAATTATGCTATATATGCATAATTTACTTTTACTCTATCATAATTTAATTACAAGTTTTCATTTCAAATTAGAAAATTGAACATTTCTACCAGTAATTGCAGCGAAGCTTTGGAAAAATTTTCCTGAAAAGGGATAAATCTTATTTTTATGCATAATTTTAATAAAGTAAAAAGAGGAATTACTATCATATTCTAGGCATAGATATTTTTATGCTAAAAGTGGAGTTTTGAGCATTATTCAATAGTTAGAAAAACAAAGAAGGTTATGCATAAATTGGATGTGAATGGATATAGGAATGATATGAATGGATGTAGGAATGATGTGAATGGATATAGGAATGATATGAATGGATGTAGGAATGATGTGAATGGATATAGGAATGATATGAATGGATGTAGGAATGATGTGAATGGATATAGGAATGATATGAATGGATGTAGGAATGATGTGAATGGATATAGGAATGATATGAATGGATATAAGAATGACGTGAATGGATGTAGGAATGATGTGAATGGATATAGGAATGGTGTGAATGGATGTAAATAGATGTGAATGGATGTAGGAATGATGTGAATGGATGTAGGAATGATGTGAATGTATATGAATGGATATAGGAATGATGTGAATGGATATAGGAATGGTGTGGATGGATGTAGGAATGATGTGAATGATGTGAATGGATATAGGAATGATGTGAATGGATGTAGGAATGGTGTGAATGGATATGAGTTGATATAGGAATGATGTGATTGGATGTGACTTAATGTAGAAAATGTGGGATAATGAGAAATGACGTGGAATAATGAGAATTAATGTGGAATGGGATAGTGAGAAATGACGTGAAATAATGAGAAATGATGTGGAATGGGATAATAAGAAATGACGTGGAATAATGAGAAATGACGTGGAATGGGACGATGAGAAATGATGTGGAATGACGAGAGATGATGAGGAATAATATGAAAAGATTTGGATGATGAGAAAAGATGAAAGTTCTTTTTGGAACTGTATTTGTAGATAAAACCTGTTTTTTTTAAAGATTGTTTTATGTCAAGAATGCTAGGGAAACCTTTTGAACATCTTGTGAATGAGGTCGTGCGAACCTAAGGGAAAAATTTGCAACAGCACGGATAGTCAATGAAGGACGTCTTGCATGGCAAGGTCGGATGAGATCTTGACCAATCTTGGTTCGATGAAAATGGTGAGCTTCCGGTACAGTGGATGAGGGACCAAGGAAGCGGCCTATGAGTGAAGCGCTAGGTGACCTGCAAAAAGGAGCCTAGAGCGTGCTGACCATAGAGTGCTCAGGCTCTGGGTTTTTGAACACAGGCATGGATCTGGTTGATTGACCTTACTGGTCTTCAACGGATGAGTTCATAGCTCTTTTACATGGATATTGTTGGTTGATCTTGCTGATCCCCGACTGAGAGTCCATATGGCTTTTATGTGATTAAACTCCTAGGTACTATGTGCTAGGAACTATTAAAAAAGCCCTTGAGTGAGTGTTCCACGCGAACACTCGCGGGAACATGGATTATGGAAGGAGGCCGGAAGCAATTAATGCGAGAGAGCGGGATTATAGCCATGGGAACATAAAGACGCACATAATTTTTTCATATTTTTGTGCCAAAGTGCAATGTAAATCGTTTTAGGCCAATGTGGGTTCTAAATGAGAGTTCTAAGTGTATTAAGCAAGGCTCACTTATGGGGTTGTTCGCCCATGTGTGAAAGAGGCCTAGGGTTAGGGTTAGTGGCATCTCTACAAAAGAGATGTTAGCTAAAGAAAGTTGACGTTTTTTGCCATTCCCATAAGCATCATTGAAGTAGACTAATCTATGATTAGTTGAATGCTTCTTTCTTTCTCTTGTGTATGCTGGATGCTTGTAGTGTGTGTGTGTGTAGTCTCCATTGATGCAAGCTCTTGCCCACTTCTTTGGCAATGAGTTATTCATGGATAGACTCTCTCTATGAGCTTGTGGGTTTGTGAATGTTACATTCTCTGCTTGCTTAAGCTTGTGGGTTAGTAGATGCACGCTTATGGATTTGCAGGCATTAGGGAAAGCTAAGATTTAATCAATGTTTGAATGGGATTAAGAGATTACTATGCATTGCTTGTTGTCTTGATTAGTGTAGTGGATTTAAGGGATTGAGAGATTGACTGAGGTGTTGAATGGTTGAATCCTCAAGTGGTGGTTTGTGTATGCGAACTCTCCCTCATGGGATAAGCCTTCATGCACTAATCGGGTCAAGTCCTCGGATTGACATTGTGTTTCTTAACACATTTGTTGATCGGTAGTACTCTATATTGCACGGTAGAGAGAACCGCTCTACAATGGCGCCGCTGCCGGGGAGCGAGTGCCTACATTAGTTGAGCACCGTACACACTACCACTCCTTATTAAGCTCCAGTCGGTAGCAAAACTATTGGATAGGAGAGCAAGCTTTGGGACTAATTTTTGTACTTATTTAAGACTAATCTGCTATTAAATTCTCTTTATTTGTCTTGCAATTTGAGTGCGATTGGCTGGCTACACTTCTCCCTCGAGGTGAGGACAAGGATTCATTACACAGGAAGGATTGGAGATAGGCGCTAAACCTGCAAATTTCAATTTGTGTGCGAAAAAGAGAGGCCTGTTTTTGCATTTCTGTCATTCTGTTTAAGGAAATTTTTTACAGTTTCAGTTTTTTGCATGTTCGTTTTATTTTTTGTTCTTAGCTTAGTTCAGTTTTCTGCATCATTAATTTTATGCATTTTAGTTCTCTGTTAAACTTGCATTTTAGGTCTCTGTTAAACCTGCACCTGTAGAGAAATTGAAATCTGCACACACACACATGAAGATTGAACATTTCGAATTTACTGCACATGCATTTAGTTCACTGCACACGCATTGAATTCGCTGCAAATCTCACAGCTGTACACGCATTTAGTTCACTGCACACGCACTTCAAAAAAAAAAAAAAAGAAGGCGGTTGTGTGTGAACAGCACACCGCGCGGAGAGACCCACACACGCACCATAAAGACCGTCACCGCACTGGATAAGGGGGTGCAAAAAAAAAAAGTCTGGAAAATTTTTCATTTTCTGCCGTAAAAATTTGGGAGGTTATCTAACTTTTCGAGAGGAGTTAGACGACACCCATCGTCGAAATTTCGGTCCCGGAACCATTTTACCATAGTGAGTCAGTATGGGAAACTGGTAAATTTTAGGCGATTTTCAATCCGAAAAATACGCTATTTTTTTGGCCTAATGTGTTCGAGGGGGTTCAAAATGGGTTCTGGCAAAGTTTGAGCCAACTTGAAAATTTTTGGATTTTTTTGAAAAAAAAATTTATATAAAAAAAACTCTTAAAATTTGACCTTATGCACTTGCGGTCGGGTCGTCATATAGACACTGCCATAGGGCCTAGGGCACCTTCTAGAGTACCTACGCAGGAAAGTGGGACCCAATTGGTAAGAAATTTGGCAGATATTGTAGAAACCTTTTCCGAATCCCAATCTGATACCCTTTCCAGGACAACTAGCTCATTGTCTATGGACAATCTAGGGCCGTCAAATAGGACACCCACAAGATCTTTTAATCCATTTGAAGCCGACACCATGGGGTTACCACTCAATGTGAGACTTCAATATGTCTACACGAATGCTCAGGGAGCTGAGATCTTTAGGGATCCACAACAACGGTATCTCGTTAAGATCACAGATTTTTTCTCAGAGCTTGATAGAGCACCTCTAGTCAATGACCAGGGTAACATGTACATGGGTGGAGATGGTGTTCGCTATACGAAGTCACCTATCATCCAGAGAATGTGGACAAA
This sequence comes from Cibotium barometz, assembly GCF_041138505.1. Taxonomy (NCBI): domain Eukaryota; kingdom Viridiplantae; phylum Streptophyta; class Polypodiopsida; order Cyatheales; family Cibotiaceae; genus Cibotium; species Cibotium barometz. Next base: position 55,558,800 of record NC_141048.1, on the reverse strand, counting down.
TTAGGGGAGCTCTCTAAAAGTGAGTTCTTAGACTTATCAAAGCCTTCCAGAGCAAGGGAGTCTAGAGATGATTGGCTCATTGAGCCGGACATGCCTGGACCATCCAATGCCCAGTCCTCAAAGCCATCCATAGATGATTTACTTTGTGTAGATCTAAATTTGGAAAGGGACAGGAAAGGCAAGAGCAAAATGGATTAGGGGGCTGAGAACCAATGGGAGTTTGTACGACAAATTCCAGTGACAAAGGTCTTTCAGGATGACCCACTTCAAGAGGTCTATAAGGACTCTTTAGAAGGATATTATGCCACAACTAGATCGCCAGAGCTAGATCTTCCTCTAGCACTTGTGGTGGTAGTCGAAAAGCTTGCAAGATACAAGAATCGAATCGTTGATAAATGGGCCAATGAATACCGAACCTTAGATTGGAAGGAAATGGAAGTGTTCTCAACTATTACACCTAAACCAGGAGAGACAGCCTTTCTTGGAGAAACTGTTGCTCCTCCCCTAAGAGAGTTCACTACTAGAGAGGGACCCTCAACATCAAAGTGGACCACTGCAAGTAGCCCAACTCTAGCACCAAGATATTATCCTACACCAAAAGTGCGACCACAGATCACACCACAACAATGTTTCTCTCACTATGACAATCGGAGGGTAGGGGAGCCAACTCGGCCTCCCATAAATGCACCTCCTGAAATGCGGGTAACAAGATCTTTGGAGGGGGTTGGTGAGGTAGGTAATAGGGGACCCACACCAATTTGGGATGCATGTGGACCATCTTACCAAAGAGAGGAGCAGTTCCCACTGAGAGTGAGAGGCCGTAGGCCCTATGATGAGTATTCAAGACAAGTAAGGCCATCAACTCTTCAGAAATTGGTAAAGAAGTACGAAGGGTCGGGAGATCCATATGACCATGTAGCAGCATTTAGGCAAGCAGTTCGAGCTGAGCAAGTGACTGACAAGCATACTCAAATTGAAGGATTTGGGCTCACTCTTGAGGGAAAGGCCCTTGCTTGGTTTCAGGCACTAGAGGCTTTAGACAAATCTTCTTTACGAGTTTTGGAAGAGAGATTGATTGTTGCTTTTTCCTTGATGGGGATTCAGCATGACACAGTAGCAAACATCTACTCTTTCAAGCAAGGCGAGACTGAGAGTGTTAGAGACTGTGTAAATAGGATGAAGCAATACATTAATCGTTGCCCAGAAGATGAGAAGCCCACCCAAAGTCGATTAATTTCTCTCTTCTTAAAAGGACTCAAAAATTCAACACTGCATACACATCTCTATGCAAAGAAGCATACAAATTTCAATGAGTGTTGCCATGATGCTATGGATTTCATAGATAACTTCAAATTCCAAGATGGTTCTGGCCCTGAGGTGCAACCTAGGGAGCAGTGGGGTGATGACCAAAGTTCAGGGTCTAGCGCACTAGTAAATCCAGACCACATAGCTAACCTAGTACTAAGGAGATTGGGACAAACCTATCGCCCACCCATGCAGCCACAACAATAGCAGTAGCAGCAGAATGAGGAGTGTACTACCTACAGGTCCTCATCTTTGTGGAGCATGTGGCAGTAACCATAAAACCGAAGAATGTAATACCTTTTCTCCTCTAGTCACAAACCAACCCACAAAGAAGTGGTGCCAGGCCTGTGCTTGGAACTTTACCCACACCACACAGGAATGTACTCGCATTGCAAGAATGAGACAGGAGCGTGAGTAGCAAAGGGGTGGAGTGGCTCCACAAATGCATCAACAGTATACTAATTTTGAACGTAAGCCACCGATGGCACAAGAGCAAGCACGACCTGTACTTGGAGCTCAACCTCCTACTCCTGGGACTGCTCCTGTGAGGGTTGTTGACTACGACAATTCAAATATGTGTTAGAAAAAGGACCACTAGGAGGAAAAAGAACCGCAACAAGCGAACTAAGAGTGCATCCACTAGTTCTCAAGAAGTCTCTAAACAAAACATGAGGGATCAAGCTTTTACATCCCAAGAAGTGCATGAGGAGCATCAACCTCAACCTGGGCCTAGTGCTAAACAAGATGAGGCTAGTACGACCAAGGATAGTTCTGGGGGTTTTGTTTTTGTGGATAAGGTGAACGAGACTCTAGATGCCATCATTGATGCTCATAGAAGTCGCATTGCAGCTTTATCTGAGCTACCCAAGAAGCTTCAAGAATACCCAAACCCTCATGAGGAGAAGATCAATCTAGCTGTACATCAGCAACTCATTAGGGAAGCTCAATCAATACTTGAGGGTCCACCTCCACCTATCCCTCGGGGCCCAAACTCTCTTAAGCCAACATTAGAAACCATACCAGAAGTGTCATCAAGTTGGGAAATGAAAAGTGAGCTGATCTCACAAGCTCATAGTAGCGAAAAGTCTGCACCAATTGACACCCCATTGAAAGAAGGCATTCTGCCGCCACCTAGTCTTGCCTTCCCATGCAATGATGAAGTTATTGATGCTAACGAGGACATGGCAAATGAGATGTGGGCAGCAGTTCATGAGAAAGTTAATGAGAATATGTCCTCTATTATCTCACCTCCATTCTCTGAGGTGGATTTTACCAGGGGCACAAAAAACAACTTTAGACGCCCAAGCATCCAGGAGGAAGTTCAAACAATTGTTTCTCCTAGAAGTAAGCATACAATGAAAACCTTACCATCTTATTTGGGAGAATATGAGAACTGTTCTCAAACCTTGAGGATACCCTCCATGCATAGAAGGTTGACAAAAGAGATGGATATGGGTATCGTGCAAGCTATTTTGTCAGCACCAATGGCTTGTACCATACCTTTGCTTGATTTGATAAAGCTTCGTCCAGAGTTGTGGAATGATATTGCCACATGTTAAAAAGGCGTTGGTCTCTATGATCCAAGTGCAAGTTCCTCCCTTGATCCACTGGTGTGACCTGCAGGCTCGGTCGGAATGAAAAAGGGTAAATTAAGGCTCTTGACTACGTTAGAATAAATTTTCCTTGAGGAATCGCCTATGCCTTCTAGGCGAGGGAAGTTTTTTCGGGTTTGATTTGGAAAGAACTGCCAAGAGATTAGTCTCTTGTCCAGATATTCGTGGGGTGCTACTTCCACTGCTAGCACCCCAAAATCCGTTGCGCAGAGGGGGGCAAGGATCTTTCAGTTGGTATCAGAGCGAATTGGCTAAACTTGATCAACCAAGAAGCAAGAAATGTCAAAAATTTATGAGTTACCAGAGTAAAAGATTGTATTTGTGTGATGAAATCCATATGAATTGATATATAGAATGAAGATTCATAAATTGGAAATTGGGTCTTTAGATGGAAGTACCACAATTGTGTGGAATCCCCAACTTGCTTGAGGCCTAGATATGATAGTATTTACCTTATAGCTCCAAGGCCTGTGATTACCCGTATATATACCATGGGTATAACTGCAGCTCTTTACTGACAATATATACGAGTGAATCTAAGACCTTGAAGTTATAAGCAAAAATGCTATCCCAGATAATGAATTCGAATGCTGGTTGATATGATTTTAGAATTTTGGTTGAGAATTGATGAATTGATTTCGATTCTGATTGAAAGATGATGATTTCTAAATTCTGGTTGAAAGAAGATAAGTTGAATAAAGCCACAATGAGGATGAATGGAGAGAATCCCAGTAATGATATTGGTAACTGGGAAGATGATCAAGTCTTTCAGCAGATCACTATGAGATTAGTGGATTGTGCAGACAGATTGTTCGCAGACAGATTGTGCAGACAGATTGTTCGCAGCTTGACCTTTGGCCCAGTAGACTCAAGTGTGGAATGACAAATTAAGAACCTGTATAACTGAAATTCCCATGGGGGAATGTCCATGGGGGAATGTCCAGATGATAATTGGAAAATACTGGTATGATGGACCGTTTTGTTAAGGATATGAATGAACTATTTTCTGATGATGATGAGTTTTGTATGTTTCTTCTTGTAGAAGGGATCTTTATCCAAGAATTCTATGAGGGTTGACCAAACTTTAAGGAACCCTAGAATCAGTTGGATCTAAAGTTGAACTCCTTTCAGATTTGAAGTGATCTTTTCACTTGAGCATTTTGGTTAAGTTAGAAAAAGGGACTTAACAAGGAATTTTCATATTGATAAGATCATGGATGAAGGTCGTCATGGTAGAAATGTTAGCCCCTGACACGAGGAGGAAGAGCTCGACCTGGACGTTTGTAAAGCTCTTCATAAATTTCAACTTGGACCTTTCAAAGGTGAAGGGGAGCACTTGGGAGAAACAATAGAGAAGTGGATCGAAGCTATGGAAGAGTACTTCGATGTCACTGGCTATAATGAAAAAAGTAAGGTGGCGCTTGCCAAGATGAAGATCGTAGAAACAACGAGGGTAGCATGGAGGAACCACTGTGAGACAAACCGTTTGGATCGAAACACCTAAACGTGGAATGATCTCAAAGCTTACCTAAGCAAGAGATTCTGTCCTCCCGACTTCCTAGAAACAAAGATGAATGAGTTCGTGGAGCTAACCCAGGGAAGCCGAACCATCCAGGAATATCACCAGGCATTTGCTCTCCTCCTCAAATACTCGGTCGCCACACTGGATAAAGAATAGTAGGTGATGGCCAGGTTCATTCGAGGAATGAACGAACCCTTGGATACCCTGGTGAAGAATGCAAAGCGAGTTTCTATGGCTAAAGTAGTGCGGATGGCGAAGGATTTTGCCAAGGCCTTTAATGTCAAGGTCCCATTGTCTCGAAGCCAACACCATCATCTTTCAAAACATTCCTAGCTCCGAAAGGTGATTCCAACTTTCTGCCTCCTAAGAGATAACCAGGTCAAACTCAGGATATGGGAAGTTCCAGAATGGAAGAAAGGTCTTTTTCTCGGAGCACAATCCCCTGGAATTCAACTTTAGAAGCTTCACCCTTGAACAAAGAAGTTAAATGCTATAATTGTCAAGGATACGGTCATCGTAGTATGGATTGCCCAACTCCTTTTGGATCAAGGTTTTCAAGACAAGGAAGTCAAGGACCAAGATTCCAGCTGCCAGCTCCTTCCTTCCAAAGTAATCAAGGTCTTTCCCATCAAAATCAAGGAAACCCCAGAGGTAGACCCTCTAACCAACCCTCAATTTCAATACAAAGTAATGCAAGACCTCAGCCTAAGAATTGGGGAAATTAAAGATAGAAGTTCCCAAACCAGCTATCCACGTCCAAGGCAATAACACTGGAGGTGATAGAAGAAGAAAGAGTTTATCGTCCATTTGCGAGATGAGGACATCTCACATTTTTTAAGTGGGATAGGATGTAAGATTCCTCCCTTCAGCTTTTCAGATGTAAAGGTGTAAGAACCTCCCCTTTTGTCTCTTGTAATCATCCCTCCTCAGAAATAGAAAAAGATCTTGTTTTACCTTGTTTTGGTCTAGAGAGAGGTAATTCAAAATTGAGATATTTTTGGATAAAAAAATTATCCTAATGTCTAAGATGAATTCCCCTAAAACAGAAGTTCAAAATGAACTTTCCAATGTGCATTAGGAATTAATTGAATATGTGTGTAAGGGACCTTAGCCTAAGGGTCCACATTTTCAGAAAGTTTTGGATTAAGGTCCAAATAAGGTTCCAAAGGAGGGCCAATAGGATTAATCCAAGTGTTGGGATGAGATAAATACAATGAATAAAAGAAAATAGCCCAAAAATGAGTAAATGCTCACATAAGATGAAGAGTTGACTGAGTACAAGGTTTATTAGTTAAAAACTAAGGCATATTAGTTAAAAAATGAGATATTTAGGTGAAACGATGCATTTTTGACACCTTAGAAAGGTGGGAAACACACTTGAGATAGGCGCCTTTTTCATCATCATTGTTTGGATTTTTTAATTCAAAAAAAGTAAGATATTTCATCTCTCCTCTCTCCTGGTGTGCAAACTAGATCAAAACAAGAGCCAAACTGATCCAAATCTTGTCCAAACTAATCCAAATCTTGTCCAAACTGAAGTTGGAAGGCTCTAGAACCTAGTTGGACTTGGTTAGTGGCCTCCATCACCTATAAATAGACCCTCATTCCTTTGTATTCTCATATTGGAGCAATACCATGCTGGTATTATCTCTAAATTAGCATATTTATATTATCTCTCTAATTTGCCTCTTCTCTTTAGAGCTTTGGAGCTTCTCTCTCCTCCATTCTCTTGGAGACTACTCTCCCCCTCTTGGTGGCCAAAGACTTGCTTGGGGGCTTCACTTCTAGCCAAAGAAACAAGCCCAAATCAAAGGTAAACCTATTTTAATGGTCTTTTTTCAATTCTCTCAATGATTTTCTTCCTCTCAACCCATCTAAAGCTTGAGAAGCATTCAATGGAATGGTTTTCTCTTGAAATCAAGATCTCCAATGATTCATAATGTTTAATTAGATTAATGCTAATTTTTATGCTTAATTATAGTATTTTTGTTAATAAATCTCTCTTTTGGAAAGATTAATCATATTTATGGTTAGATCCTTGGTAGAAGGATGATTCTCAATGATAATCTCTTTATCCTAATCAAACCTCTAGGCTTGATAAGCTAAAGAAAGAGATTAGATATTTTTATGATTTTTAATCTAGTAAAAATAATGGTTAATTATTTTTAGCTTGATTTTGAGCAAGACAAATCATATTAACTCATTCTAAATTGAAAGAGGGTTATGCTAACATTTTTAGAAGTGAGGGATGGTTATTTTAGAATAACCAAGAGATTTATTTATAATTATGCTCATAGTTATGATTATAATTATGTTATGTATGCATAATTTAATTTTACTCTAAAAGGAGAATTCCTATCATAATTTCATTTCAAATTAGAAACTTGAACATTTCTAGTAATTGCACATCGAATCTTTGGTAAAATTTTTCAAAAAAGAGAAAAATATTATTTTTATGCATAATTTTAATAAAGTAAAAAGCGAAATTTCTATCATATTTTATGCATAGATATTTTTATGCTAAAATGGAGTTTTGAGAATTATTCAATAGTCAAAAAAATAAAGAAGGTTATGCATAAATTTTATAGAATCATTGAATGGACGTGAATGGATATAGGAATGATGTGAATGGATGTAGGAATGATGTGAATGGATATAGGAATGATGTGAATGGATGTAGGAATGGTGTGAATGGATGTAGGAATGATGTGAATGGATGTAGGCATGATATGAATGGATGTGAATGGACGTAGGAATGATGTGAATGGATGTAGGAATGATGTGAATGGACATAGGAATGGTGTGAATGGATGTGAGTTGATATAGGAATGATGTGATTGGATGTGACTTAATGTAAAGAATGTGGGATAATGAGAAATGATGTGGAATAATGAGAAATAACGTGGAATGGGATAATGAGAAATGACCTGGAATGGGATAATAAGAAATGACGTGGAATAATGAGAAATGACCTGGAATGGGACAATGAGAAATGATGTGCAATGACGAGAGATGATGAGGAATAATGTAAAAAGATGTGGATGATGAGAAAATGGGAATTCTGTTTGGAACTGTATTTGTAGATGAAACCTGTTTTTTTTAAAGATTGTTTTATGTCAAGAATGCTGGGGAAGCATTTTGACCATCTTGTGAATGAGGTCATGCAGACCTAAGTGAAAAAAATGCAATAGATGACGGAGAGTCAATGAAGGACGTCTCGCGCATGGCAAGGTCAGCTGAGGTCTTGACCAGCCTCAGTTCGATTAAAATGGTGAGCTTCCGATACAATAGATGAGAGACTAAGGAAGTGGCCTATGAGTGAAGCGCTAGGTGACCTACGAAGGAGCCTAGAGGGTGTTGACCATACGGTGCTTGGGCTTTGCCGAATATACCCACACATGCATCGGGAAAGTAAATGATATTGGAGCAGTTTTTTGAACACGGGCATGGACCTAGTTGATTGACTTTGTTGGTCTTCAATGGATGAGTTCATGTCTCTTTTACATGGATCTTGTTGATCCCCAACTGAGAGTCCATATGGTTTTTATGTCACTAAACTCCTAGGTACTATGGGCTAGGAACTATAAAAAGGCCCCTGAGTGAGCAGGTGGTGAGCGTTAAGGTTGCCGATGATGCCATAGGTATGCTGAGGAAGGAATGACTGAAATTGGATTTTATGGTTGGAAAGTGGAAAAGTTAGAAATTGGATCTGGATATTTTGGAGGATTATGATCAGTAATACTATGGTTTCATTTCAAGTTTGCTTTAAAGACAACTGAATCTGTAAAAGGAAATTTCATATTGGGTGCGTAAGTGGTGTGTCTAAATTGTATTTTGCATGAGTGTCGGCTAGGGAGCCTAGGAACTCTTTTCTCCCTAGTACCTGAGACAAAACATAACCAAATTTCTAAATGGATCCTTTCAATACAGTGGTTGGGCGGTTGGCTAACCCATGGGATGGGATGGGGTTAGGCTAGACTGATGGGTTCCTAAAATAAAATTCAATTCTGTTTAAGTTACGATAGTTGAAGTAAATCACGGATAATCCTTGTTCTATGGAAAAGAATTAATGGCTGTGCCTCTTGACGGGGAAGAAGGCATTGGTATCTATGATCCAAGTGCAAGTTCCTCCCTTGATCCAGCCATGTGACCTGCGCGTTCGATTGGAATGAAAAAGGGTAAATTAAGGCTATTGACTATGTTAGAATAATTTTTCCTGGAGGAATCGCCTATGCCTTTGGGTGAGGGAAGTTTTTCCGGGTTCGGTTTTGAAAAGAACAGAGAGAATCCATTGCGCAGAGGGGGCAGGGATCTTTCACACATCACTTCATTCACACACACTCACTAGCATGCATTAGGGAGAGAGATTAGCAAGAGGATTAGCAAGAGAAAGATTCAATTGCAGAATGGGAGAGTAAGTTCTATTATGAGAGAAATTGACTTATATACATGGCCATAAGTGTTCACACTCACTTAAAATGCGGCCAGCCGGGCACTTTAGGCTCGTAAGAGGCCTAATGCTATTACAATGACTACTGTCATAATATAGCCATGAAGTAAATCACTTCGGACTTCATCCTAACTTGCTACCACACGCTCCTGAAGCAGGAACGCCATAAATACTCCGTCACACCATTACGGGCGTCTGTCCAAGTTGTAGCTTTGGACACTATTGCTTTATATCTTGAACGTATGATCCTTTGGTGTATCTACCATGACTCCTTGATATAAGATAATGTCAGTAGCTCTTGTTAATACTAGAATTGGATTAACATGTAACCAACCTACACTTATCTTTAATGAAAGATACCTGCCCCCTCCACGCAACGAATTTGGGGGTGCTAGCAGCAGAAGTAGCACTTCTTGCGCAGGCAGGGTCTCTCACTCGAGGCCTCGCCCATGGATATCTGTACAAGAGACTAATCCCTCGATTCTTCCAAAACCGAACCTGGAAAAACTTCCCTCGCCCAGAAAGCACGGGCGAGTCCTCCAAGGTATTTTTCTCTAACGTAGTCAAGGTCATCACTGACCAAACTAATCCGATCGAGCCTGTAAGTCACTTGGTTAGATCGAGGAAGAAACTTACACTTGGATCATTCCTATGGCATCATTGGTAACTAGAACGCTCACCACCTGTCTACTCAGGGGTCTTTTCGATAGTTCCTAGCTCAATATCCGGTAATATATTCACTTATAAAAATCCAGATGGAATCTCCTATTGAAGATCAGCAAGATCAACTAATAGATCCATATAAAAGAGCCATGGACTCATCCGTTGAGAACCAGCAAGGTCAATCAACCAGATCCATGCCCGAATCCAGAAAACAACTCTTACTCCTTGTCCCAATATCTTCCCTGACACACGCGTGGGTATCCTCGGCAACCCAGAGCCCAAGCACCGTATGGTCAGCACCCTCTAGGATCCTTCGCAGGTCACCTAGCGCTTCACTCATAGGCTGCTTTGTTGGTCCCTCGTCCACCGTACCTGAAGCTCACCATTTAAATCAACAAATGGAGACTGGTCAAGACCTCGGCCAACCTTGCTACGCGAGACGTCCTCTGTTGACTCTCCATCTCAGCAGCTGTTGCAACTTTATTAGTTAGGTCTCCATGACCTCATTCACAAGACGGTCAAAATGCTTCCCCAACATTATTGACATAAAACAGTCATTTAAAAATAGGTCATACAGTTTCTATAATGAACTCTCGTCTTTCCACATTGTTCTACATCAGTCCACATTATTTAATCCACGTCCAATTCATGTTTATTCCCATTCTCATCCAATGACATCATTTTTCATCTCATCACATCTTTCCTCATCCAATCACATCATTTTCCATCTCATCACATCTTTCCTCATTTATCCTCATCACATCTCATCCACTTACATCTACCCATATCTACATCTTATCACATCACATTCATTCATATCTCATCCATTCATATCTACCCCGATCCACAACACATCACATCACATCACATCTATTTCATTTCACCTCACATCTATCCCGATCCACATCCCATCACATCTCACACATTCACATCACATCTCATTCATCCACATCTATCCGGATTCACATGACATGACATCACATTCATTCACATCACATCTCATTCACATCACATATCATCCATTCACATCTATCCCAATTTACATCATATCACATCACATCCATTCCACATCACATCTCACCCATTCATACTTATCTGACTCACATCACATCTCATCACATCCACATTCATCACAATCATTGTATCCCCATCCCATCACATACATTCTATCCACACCATCACATCCACATCATATCTCATTCATACACATCCCAACTCATTCATCCACATCCATCCAATCATTCACATGCACGACTATCCACATTTATCCATACATTCACATCCACATATATTCACATCACATCACATCTCTTTACATCACATCACATCTCATCGACATCCACATCACATTCAGATCCACATCTCTTTACATTACACCACATCTCATCCACATCTACATCACATTCACATCCACATCCCTTTACATCACATCACATTCTTTCACATACACATCCACATCCATTCTTTCACATACACATCCACATCCATTTACATCACATTCTTTCAGATACACATACACATCCACATCCATTTACATCACATTCTTTCACATACACATCCACATCCATTTACTTCCCATCTCACCCCTTCACATATCCTCCCATCTCGTTCTCATCTCATCATTCACATCCACATCCATTTACTTCACATCTCATCCACATTCATTTTCAGTACACCACATCCTATCACATCCCATTTACATCTTATCACATCCCATTTACATCTTGTCACATCCATTCACTTCCTATCACATCCCATTTACATCTTATCACATCCATTCACATCCTATCGCATACCATTTACATCTTATCACATCCATTCACATCCTATCGCATTCCATTTACATCTTATCACTTCCATTCACATCCTATCGCATCCCATTTACATCTTATCACATCCATTCACATCCTATCGCATCCCATTTACATCTTATCACATCCATTCACATCCTATCGCATCTCATTTACATCTTATCACATCCATTCACATCTTATCGCATCCAATTTACATCTAATCACATCCTATCATATCGCATTTACATCTTATCACATCCATTCGCATGCTATTCCCATTTAGTAGCTTTTTCTAATTTGATACCAATAATGGGACTTTTTCTAAATTTCAGCCAATTGCTTGGCCTAAATAAAGGTTCTTTTTCTCCACAAATTTCCATATTCCTTCTCAATTCCTCAAATGAATTATATTCGATATTCCTTTTTTGAATAAAAGAATTCATGGGATTTACAAAAATTAATTCTACCCATATTTTCACTTTTGATAAATAATCAAAAATCGAATTATACTAAGAATTTCTCTTTTTCTCGTTTAATTTCTTGGACCTCAATTATCATAGGAATTCCTCTTTTTGCATTTGATTATTTGCATTCCAATGTCATGGGAATTCCTCTTTTATCATCAAATATTTCTCACAAAATAAATTCATCTAAAATAAAATATCCATTGATTCAGTATGCTAGGAATTTCTCTTCTCCCATCTAAATGATTGAATTCCAAATATCATAGGAATTCCTCTTTTATCATTTAAATAATTCTCATAGATAAAATAAATTTATCTAAAATTCATCTTTGAATTTAAATAAAATATCCATTAATTCCAATATGCTAGGAATTTCTCTTTTCCCATCTGAATGATTGAATTGCAAATGTCATAGGAATTCCTCTTTTATCATTTAAATATTTCTCATAGATAAAATAAATTTATCTAAAATTCATCTTTGAATTTAAATAAAATATCCATTAATTCCAATATGCTAGGAATTCCTCTTTTCCCATCTAAATGATTGAATTCCAAATGTCATAAGAATTCCTCTTTTATCATTTAAATATTTCTCATAGATAAAATAAATTTATCTAAAATTTATCTTTGAATTTAAATAAAATATCCATTAATTCCAATATGCTGGGAATTTCTCTTTTCCCATCTAAACGATTGAATTCCAAATTTCATAGGCATTCCTCTTTTATCATTTAAATATTTCTCATAGATAAAATAAATGTATCTAAAATTCATCTTTGAATTTAAATAAAATATCCATTAATTCCAATATGCTAGGAATTTCTCTTTTCCCATCTAAATGATTGAATTCCAAATGTTATAGGAATTTCTCTTTTATCATTTAAATATAATTACCATAACTTTCTCTTTTCTTAATTATTTAATTACACATAAACTTAAAAATTAGTTTTCCATTGAATGTGACAAAAACCATTCTTTTTGCCTAGGATATTCAATTCTAGAATATGGTAGGAAGTCCTCTTTTTATGTTATGCATAAGAATGAATTATGTATCAATTTTCTTAAAATTTTTGCCATAACTCCGCTGCTATTACTAGCAATTTTTAATTTTTATAAAAAGAATAAGACATAGTAATGTAATTATGATAGTATAACTATCTTTTACTCTTAAATCCAATTTATGGATTTATCTCATAATATTACCATATTTTATAAGCATATAAGTATAAAAACCATTTTCTGAAACCTCTAGCTTCACAAGCCTAGAGTTTGATTTGTGAATAGAGAATTTCTCCATGAGAAGCACTAATTGAATAGAGAATTGGTCATAGGAATGACCATTCTTTGGGGGAGAGAGAGATAAACATAAAAGCATTCTATTTTAAGCATAAATGTAAACTTTAGGTGTTTAATCACTAAAATTCGTTAGAGAGCTTCATTTGCATTGAAGAATCATTCAATTGAATACTTCTCAAGCTTGAGAGGGGTTGAGAAGTGAGAAACATTTAGAAGATTAAGGAAAAGACCATAAAATCACATTTTACCTCTTGTTTGCTTGATTCTTTAGTCATTGGAGAGGCCCCCAACCAATCAATTGGTTAGTATGTTGAGGAAGGCTCCAAAGAAGGTTGAAGAGAGAGAGAATCTCCAATCTCTCCAAATTGTAGAGGATTTTTAGAGGACACGGGAATTTTAGTTATACAGGTTCTCAATTTGTCATCCCTTAATTTGAGCCACTAGGTCAAAGGTCAAATAGCAGCAATCTGTCAGCACAATCCACTAATCTTGTAGTGATTTGCTGAAGTCATTATTGCTATTCCAGTTATTAACATCATTACTGGGATTCGTTCCATTCATCCTCATTGTGGTTTTGTTCAACTTATCATCTTTCAACCAAAATTCAGGAATCATCATTTTTCAATCAGAATCCAAATCAACTCAACAATTCTCAACTAGAGATTTTAAAACCATATGGATAGCATTTTTGCTTATAGTTTCAAGGTCTTAGATTTACTTGTATATACTGCGAGTAAAGAGCTGTAGTTATATCCTCGGTATATACGGGTTATTCACGGTCCTTGGAACTATAAGGTAAATTCCATCATGTCTACATTCTGAATATCGATTTGTATGAATTTTATCACACAATTACAACCTTTTAGTGCTACTTCATAAATTTTTGACATTTCTGGCTTCACGGTTGATCCACTTTAGCCAATTCGCTCTAATACTAGCTGAAAGATCCCTACCCCCTCCGCGCAACGAATTCGGGGGTGCTAGCAGTGGAAGTAGCACTTCTTGCATGGGCAGGGTCTCTCACTCGGGGCCTCGTCCACGAATATCTGGACAAGAGACTAATCCCTCGATTCTTCCAAAAATGAAGTGGAAAAAACTTTCCTCGCCCAGAAAGCACGGGCGAGTCCTCCACGGTATTTTTCTCTAACATAGTCAAGGTCCTCACTGACCAAACTGATCCGACCGAACTTGTAAGTCACTTGGTCAAATCGAGGAAGAAACTTGCACTTGGATCATAAAGACCAACACTTTTTTCCTCATCGAGAGGCAGAGTCGTTGATTCTTTTCAATAGAACAAGAACTATCTAGGATTTACTTCATCTATTGTACCATAACAGAATTGAGTCTCATTTTAGGAATCCATCAGTCTAGCCTAACCCCATCCAGTCCCATGGGTTAGCTAACTGCCCCAACCACTGTAGTGATGGGATCCAATCAAGAATTTGGTTAGGTTTTGTCCCAGGTACCAGGGAAGAGAGTTCCCCAGTCCCCTAGCCGACGCTTCATGCAAACTTCAAGATAGTCACACCACTTACACACCCAATATGAAATTTCTTGTTTCACAGATTCAGCTGACTTTAAAACAATCTTTTAATGAAACCATAGTATCAGTGATCATAATCCTCCAAAATATCCGGTTGAATTCTCATCTCCAATCATTCCTTCATCGATGTACCTATGGCATCATTGGTAACTAGAATGCTCACCACCTGTCCACTCAGGGGCCTTTTCAATAGTTCCTAGCTCATAGTACCCGAAAATATATTCACTTATAAAAATCTAGATGGAATCTCCAATTGAAGATCAGCAAGATCAACCAACAGATCCATATAAAAGAGCCATGGACTCATCCGTTAACAAGGTCAACCAGATGCATGCCCGAATTTAGAAAATAACTCTGCAAGGTCAACTAGATCCATGCCCGAATTTAGAAAACAACTCTTACTCCTTGTCCCAATATCTTTCTCGACACACGCGTGGGTATCTTCGGCAACCCAGAGTACGAGCACCGTATGGTCAGCACCCTCTAGGATCCTTCGCAGGTCACCTAGCGCTTCACTCATAGGCTGCTTCCACACCTAGTTTGTTCACACCACAAAGGACACTAGACTCCAAACTAACTCCTAAATATCCAACAATGATGTGGCATGGAATTAATGGCTCTTTGATGAACTTTCTCCTTGTCCAAATCATCTCCATTCTCCAAAGAGTCCAATTATTCACCATTGTGGGCCATCCTAATGTTCCCACATTCATCTACATTATCCAAAGAGTCCGATTTCGATTGAGGGCCATCATATCCTTCCCATTCATCCATGTGTTTCCATGTGATTTGAGCATTCATGACTTGTCTCTTACACCTCAAACAAGGGGGAAAAATCCTCTCGTTCAACCGTGTTCAACCATTTGGCCACGCTCCATCCCAACCATTCTTCCCATTCATCCACGTGTTGCCATGTGATTCGTCAACCATTCATGAATTTTCTTCGCACCTCAAAAAACAAGGGTAAAAAATCCTCTCGTTCAACCATTCATCCATGCTCCATCCCAAGATGGTGGGCCCTACAAGAAGATGCATTTGGTTCATAAGATTAGCAAAAAAAAACCACACATGCACAAGCTTTGGAATTGCATTTATGCACAAGCTTTGGAATTGCTTAGAAATGCCCTAGGATTCTTTTTTATATGTACACAGCCACATGCATGGCCACTTTCATGGCCATAGGCCTGGCCACCATTGTGTCCTTAAAAAAATCAATTTGAGAAGTGCCACGAATGGAGTTTTCCCTCATTTTCTCCTTATTTTCTCCCTTCTTGCTTCTTGATGTAGGGAACCTCCATCACCTCGCTAGTGCTGTCCTTCTTCTTTTTCAAGATTGAATCCTCAAGGTGCCTATGCCCTTATCCCCCTCAACTTTCTCTCACTTGTAAGGTTTCCCCTCTCCCTCTTCTTATGTCCTTCTCTCCTTATCCTTCCTTGTCTTCAAGAAGTGCTTTCATCTTTCTCCTCCTCAAGGTGCTCTCACATGTAAGGTTTCTCCTCTTCCTCTCATTCTCCTTCTCTACTTCGCACACACATACACAGACCTACACACATCTACACACACATACACAACCCTTCTTGATGGATCTACACACACCCTTCTTGATGGATTTACACACTCCAATGATGGAAACACACACACACACACACACACACACACACACACACACACCGTGTATTAATAGCAATAGGAAAAGGGCTTAAAGGTCATGTCTTATCCTTGCAAAAATTGTGTCTTTAGTCTTCTCAATGCGTAATAATGCTATTTGGGTGCCACTAACTTCGTATTTATACTTTACCATGTTGTCTTAGGTTAAATATTAGCAGTTTAGGGGCCTCTTTGAGAAACCCACATTAACAGTACGCACCGTCATTACCATTTTTTTTAATATTTTGTTTTTTCATTGTAAGGCTTCAATGCATGATGTAGGATGCAGGTGGTTAAATTTTTTTGTTGCATTTTCTTCTTCATTTTTTTGTAGCAATCATTATTGGATCATCTTGGACACACCCATCATGGGCTTCCCTTCTCCCATGTGGGAACTCCAAAAAGGTATGCTTCCATCATTACCCTATCTCCTATTTATATTCTTTAACATGCTCAAGACAAGAGTCAAGGCCATGTGTTCCATGCTCACATACACTACCCCACTTGCATACGCTCCCTATACATGTTGCAACAATATTGGAGAGCAATGGAAAATTTTAACTCCTACATTCATATGGAAACCAGATTTTAGAGTCATCTTACCCCCACTAGATTCTAGTGGTGATGGAACCCCCAACTCCAAATAGCTATTGGATGCTTTATAGTACACAAATCTCCTCTCTTACAACTCTATACTTTACTATTTGTCTTTTTTTTAAAAAGTTTTTCTTGTCAACCTATTAATTTTTATTTCTCCCAACAATACCCTTGATTTCATGAATCCCTATTTGGACAGAGCCCATGTTATTGCAATTCATAAATTAGAGGAGATGGCCTGCCTCTAGCAAGGAATTTCCATGAAGTACTCTCCTGAGGAGATGGCCCATTTGGGTATTTAAACCCCACCCACCGAGGTGTTACTATCCCTCACAACAACAATTTATGAGTGTGCCAAAAATAGTAGTGCACACTTCTTAGTCATCTAATCCTTTGAGCAATTTTCAATCTCCTCAACACACACACACACACACACACACACACACACACACATCATCATCATCATCATCATCATCATCATAGGAGCATCTCATGAGTCAACCTCCCTAGATGTCACCGACATATTGGCAGGTCCGTGGGCTCGTCGTGCAGGACTCTAGATGCCGTCAACATAGTGGGGCAGGTCTCGGTGGCAATTGTCTTGTGTGATGCCGTCATAAGGAAACTCAGGAGGGCCTTTACTATCATGTCTCACAATACATATGGGGGTCAATTACGGATGTGAAGGGTACCCTTGTGGATTCCTATCTAAAGCAATTATGGATGTAAAGGGTACCCTTGTGGATTCCTAGTTAAAGCAATTATGTAATAGTATATACAAAAGACTGCTTCATCGACTTTGATGACCAGATGCCAAGGGCACTTGAGTACATTTTCCACACTCTACATGATCACTTCCCCTATGTCTAGAGAACCATTGTTTCTCACGTGATTGGGTCCGAGGCTATTGCACTAGATTGCTCAACAGCAAGAGGCCTTGCATTTGCAAGAATGTAAGGGCACCGAATGCCGAAAATCATGGCCCTCCAAGGGGGGTACATGAAAGGGAGTGGTTCCATGCATTGCAATAAGCGAGTGCTCGGATCCTATCCCCCAACATTCCATAGCACATCAAGTGCAACTCCAACGATAGGGAGCAAGACATTGGGGGTCAACCAGGAAGGATACATGCAAAGATACATTGGGGGTCAACCAGGAAGGATACATGCAAAGATAGATTTGTAAGTAGAGTTCACTATAAAAATCCTATCTTTTATCTAAATTTGTGGCTAAATTTATAATTTTTCTCTTATCTTTAGTAGGAAATTATGGGTATTTGAGACCACATAAAGAAGAGGTCAATTACTATAGGAACCCAGTGTGATATAGATGCTTGGAAACGTTTTCTTGATCCGAAGTCCTGACACAAGATCAATGGACACAAGAAATATATATATATATACACACTCTCTATTATGTATATATATATATGTGTGTGTGTGTGTGTGTGTGTGTGGATGGGGCCTTTGCCAAAAATGAAGAGGTAAATAACTAAATCATAGTAGTGGAATTGTATTTACATTGATGCAGGGTGTGTATTCATTTACATTGATGCAGGGTGTGTATTCATTTATGATGCATGGATGTGTACAACTACCAAGAAGAGGCAAATAACTAAATCACAGCAGTGTAATTGTATTTACATTGATGCAGGGTGTGTATTCATTTACATTGATGCAGGGTGTGTATTCATTTATGATGCATGGATGTGTACAACTACCAAGAAGAGGCAAATAACTAAATCATAGCAGTGTAATTGTATTTACATTGATGCAGGGTGTGTATTCATTTATGATGCATGGATGTGTACAAATACCAAGAAGATCTTTAAGATGAGGAATCCATATTAGGGAGTTTGGAAAAATCCCATACCTTTTCCAATGAAGAGGTAAATAACTAAATCATAGTAGTGGAATTGTATTTACATTGATGCAGGGTGTGTATTCATTTGTGATGCATGGATGTGTATAAACACCAAGAAAATCTTGAAGATGCAGAATCCATATTAGGGAGTTTGGGAAAATCCCATTACTTTGGGAATTTTCTTTTCAATATAATTTTTAGTGTATCTTCAACATACCAAATCCAAAGTTGTCGGAGAATGTGAATTTCAAACCTACTCTTCAAGATATATCCAACGATATGCCATATGACCTGGTTGACAAAAGCTTAAAAGCGTTCACTGTGCTCCCATCTTTTTTATCTTGAAAAAGCTTAAAAGCATTCACCATGCCCCCATCCGAAGAACAATGCAGGGCCTAGGCCCAACTTCTTTATATTTTTCCATCTATTTTTTGTACAAAAATTACTCTTTATATTGAATAGTTTCATAAATACATGAGATTTTTTTTAACTATTTGTAAGTATAACTCTACTTTAGTTATATTGCGTGCTTTTAGGAGATGAGTCAAGATGGGTAAACCAGTGTCGAGCACTCTGTCACATGGAAATTTTGTGCATATATACTAGGAAATGGTTGGATGCAAGGTAAGGGTACTCACTTTCATTCACTCTCACTAAAAATACAACATCGATGCAAGGAGAAACAAACTTGGGCGGGGTATCTCAATCAAGATATCAACATCAATAATAACTTGACATGTGGCCTCATGCCAAAAGCCCAATATCTCAATCGAGATACCGATAACCGCCATGCTAGTAGGCTCAAAAGGGTTAACATGGTCCATGTCACTAAAACATGTCACCGCCACCTTGATATCTATAAAACCCCTAAGGTTTCTTTTCCCCTCATTCTCTCACATCATTTTCACTATTTCGCTCTCTCTTCCTTTGTGTTTCTCTCTTGTATTGAAGAGTAATTAGTGGCATTTGAGTCCGACATTAGTGGTGTTTGATACCTTCATTAGTGCCAGATTAGTATTTTCTTAGCAAGTCATTGGACCTTTCACATTGGCCTGCCCATTTGTCTTAGTCTTACAATCTAGCATAGTGTCATGCAAGGAGGGCCGCTCTTCTATTGTGGACCTTATCACAGAGATAGACCATGAGTTAGCGGCTATTCGTCGTAAGAGTGCGAGAGACACACCATCTACTTTACATATCATGTCGGACTTGGAGGTGATGCTTTCATCCCTTTGTAGCCTTCACGATGTTGTTTATGTAGATAAATAGCACATCACCATATTGCTCCAGCATCACATGGCTTGACATATTGTCAGGTGTGTGAGCTTGGTCCAATTAGAGATGGAGCATACATGGACCTTTTTCTTGAGATAGCTGTGGGATGTGGTCTAGGGTAGGAAAGCCCCTTACTGTTTCACGGTGTTTGCATCATCATATGGCGGCACATATCTATAGTCGATATGTTGTCCCGTAGTATGAGAGGATGTTGAATAACCACTAGATTCCCATCTACTTTACGAAGTATTTATAAGCACATTTTATCTTGGGGGAGTTAAGATCATCTTTAGGATCATAGGAGGCGACCTCCACCAACCCTGCATGCAGTTGCTTCTTCAAATCCTCCATTTTTACCTTTTTCTATCATCGAGGAATTAGGCTCTCACACTATAAACAAAATAACAGTATAGTAGGGTTATTATAATTGCAAGTCTTGTTGGGTTCATTTTGCTGCTATAGATGTTGCTATATTTGTTGCAGCAAAGTGGAAGCACTACTAAGCAGACTAGAAGAAAAAATTTGCTACTAAGCAACAAAAAAACAATGCTAATAGCGCTGTTAAGTAGTGTAATAATGCTACTCAGTAGATAAAAAAAACTCCCCAATCTGTTCCAACTTTTAAACTTGCTTTTAAAAAAGTTATCTGCCTCAACTTCATGCTTAGAGAGCTTCATAAAGCTCTATATAAACAAAACGTTGTTTGTCCAAATTTCATGCATAGAGCTTCATGAAGCTTTATGCAAACAAGCTTCATGAAGCTACAAAATAAGTAATTTAAAAAAAACTCCCAAGCACCCAGGGGTGCATCATAAAAATGAAAAACATCAAGAGAGGTGTAAGTGTTGAACTCTTAATTGAAGAGGTTTGTTTGCATTGACTTGAAGATATACAAGAAGAGCCTACAAAATCAAACCAAAATAAATCAATTAGTAATCCAACACTTTATTAGTTCTCTACATAAAAAAACAGTAAATCAATTAGTAATCAATACTTTATTAGTTCTCAACATAAAAAAAGTTTATAAGTAAACTACATTTTATTATATGACAAAGGAAGAGGAGAAGAGAAGAAGTGGAAGAAGAGAACATGAGCTTATGCTGCCTCATGTATGCGGCTTATGCTACATAAGGTTTATACATGAGCTATACATAAGCCTCATGTATATGGCTTACATCCATGGCTATAGGCATGCTTAGGTAGCACACTTATGAGCTTATCAAGGGTATGCGTGACTTAAAATTGAAGATGTCCAGGATTGAAGAAAAAGGTCTACCATTGGGGCAGGCTTCTATGCAAAGGCCTCAAAGCAAAGAAGGGTTTACATATAGATGCATATGGTGTGATGACCCAGAGCATGCAAAGAAGGATTGTACCAGCTATAAAGAAGCTCTTAAAAATCAACTTGTGTTCTTCAAAGATGGGAAAATCCATCTTACAGAGACTGGTCTTCCATTGAGTACAAACTTTGGGAAAGGAGGGATGAAAAAGCTAGTAGAGGATATGGCTACTAGTCATGCCATTTCTATGGTTGAGGCAGCAACTTATGGATTAAAGGTTGGTCAACAAAAGCAGGGATTTGAGAATGATGAGGATTATGAGAATGAGAATTTTTGGCCATCAACAATGGAATTAATTGCGTCAAGGAAAGTGTCAAAGCAAGCTTTGCATGAGGCAGGTGATTGTATACGTCTTGAGACTGGCTGGGAGGAGCCTGTGGATTCTTTATCCATTCATGCCTATATTGCCAAATGCCAAAATAATGAGGCACAGGTAGAGGAGAAGCGAAAAAGGGAAAATGAGGAAGGAGGGCCATCAAAAAGAGTTACACATGGAAGTGAAAAGAAGGATCCTGGGCCATCACATATGCCTCCACAGCATAGCAGACCTCCACATGATGTTTCAATGGAAGAAGTGCCAGCAAAAATGAAGGAGAAGGGTAAAGGGAAAAGTCCACTCTACAAGCTTCAATCTGATATTGAGGTTGCAACAGATCTCAAAAAGGTGCTTGAAGAGAGAATTCTAAACAGCAGGGTGGAATTCACACTAGGGGAAGTCTTGGGGATTGCAAAGAAAGAATTTCATGATGAGATAATTGATATTATACGAAGAAAAAGGCAGTCCATAATTGAATCTATTCCATCACAAGGGGAGGCAAGCACTTCCAAGACTCATGGTGTACAGGTACAGAAAAAGGAAGAGAGAGAAAATGTGGTGGAATGTAATCACTCTGCTGATGGGGCACGACAAGTGCGTTTTGTGGAAGAGGATGATGAAAAAGAAGTTCTTACAAAGAGTCATTACTCCAGGAGTCATTGGGCAAGAGCAACCACTGAAACCCTTGTCAAGATAGGTGATTTGGAAGAGCCATATGTTGCTTTAATTGATCATGGGTCTGAAATAAATCTTATGGCTAAAAATCTCTACAACAAATGTAAGTGGCCAATGGATGTGGATCATGGGTGGATGATTAAAGCAGCTAATAATTCATCTGGAGAGCTTTATGCAGCATGTCCAAATGTAAGGGTAACTATAGGGGATGTGAAGGATGATCAGAATTTCTTTGTTCAGGAGATGTCATCGTATCCCCTCATTCTTGGGCAACCCTACATTACAGCTGTAAGGATGGAAACAAAGGTTTTGGATGATGGTTCAGCTTATGCAAGAATAAGGAGTAAAGATGGCAAAAAAGCTGTTCAGTTTTTGACAGTTTGCATTAATCATGAAAGGAATCGTGAATCTCTTCGGGCACAGTCACTCCCAAAGATAAACAGAGAGTTCATGAATTACAGGGAGATGAGGGATTTTGGCCAGGTGCCATTGTAAAGCGGGATTCCAATGGTACAAGGGGAAATGAGTTCTCGCAGGACTCAATCAATGTAAATAGTTTTTCAGCAAATTTTCAGGGATTCTCCAGCTATGGGTCACTGGTTTTTGTAAAAAGCAAGGATTTAAAGCGTGGCATGCAAAAACATATACAAAATGAACAAAAAAGTTTTGAGCAGTGTGGTCTTTTGGAGAAGAATGAGTTTATTTCAGGGGTGCTTGATGAGGTGTCATTTATAGATACTATGGATGTGCTTTTTGATATGAGAAGAGCATGCTTATAGGGTGGAAATGAAATGATAAAGGTGTCATCTGTGGAGATGTATGATATAATCCAGGAATTTGAGGGGGTGGAATGTAAAAACATGAATTGTGAGATGGATGCTCATGTTGATACAAAGTACAAAACGGTTGCAAAGAAGGTGAAACCAGTTGCCTTGCCCTTGCCACCAGGAAGCAAGGAGAAGATAGATGAAGCTTCTATGCAGCCAAATCTTAGAGATCCAAAGAAAATTGGGCATAAATTTACTCAAGAAACTCTGAAAGAGCTGAAGATTGGTGAGAAGGATTTTCTATTGCCAGTTGAAAGGAAATGCTTTGAGGAGATGCTTGTAAAACATGGGAAAGCTTTTGCCTTTCAGCCGCATGAGATAGGTTGTGTTGATCCAAGTGTAACAGCACCAATGGTGATCTTTACTGTTCCACATGTGCCCTGGAACCTGCGGCCAATTCCAGTGCCAAAGGCTCTCTTGCCAAAGTTGATGGAATTACTAAAGGAAAAGATCAGGATGGGAATCTTGGAGCCTTCATGTGCCCCATATTCCAACAGATGGTTTACTGTACCAAAGAAAAATGGGACATTGCGCTTTATTCAAGACATGCAACCTGTAAACAAAGTCACAATCAGGAATGTGGGAGCAGGTCCAATTGTGGATGAGTTTGCAGAAGCATTTGCAGGGAAAGCTATATACTCTATGGGTGATCTGTATTCGGGATATGATCAGTTCCAGCTGGATATACAAAGCAGGGACTTGACCACAATGAGAACTCCTTTGGGATTAGTAAGGATGTGTACCTTACCACAGGGAGCCACTAACTCAGTGGCACATATGATGAATGGAATGAATAAAGTCTTACGGGACTTCATACCACAAAAAACTATGCCATTTTTGGATGATGTGCCAATAAAGGGCTGTGATGAGAAAGACAAAGATGGGAATTTGGATTCAAAAGGGTGCCGCAAGTTTGTGGCAGACCATATAAAGGATTGTGACATGATTCTATCCAGGCTTGAAGAAGTGAATCTTACTTTATCTGGGCAGAAATCAGTGTTTGGGGTTGGTGAAGTGCTAATAGTGAGACATCTTTGTAGTACTAGTGGACGCCGTCCTTGTCCAGCCAAAATAGATGCAATACAATGAATGAAAGAGACATGCATTAATGTTACAGAGCTGAGGAGATTTCTTGGAGCATGTGTCTTTTATGTTATTTGGATCCCACATTATGCACATGTAGCAGATCCTCTTTATCAGCTTTTGAGGAAAAATCAAAAATTTTTGTGGAGTGCAGTACATATTAAAGCTATGCGGAAGCTGAAATATTTGCTCCAATCATCACCCATTTTGAGAAAGGCAGATTATGAGTGTGGCAGGCCTGTGATTGTTACAGTTGATACTAGTCCTACTGGGATAGGATGGGCAGTAGGGCAAGATGATGAGGATGATCATAGGTATGTAATTAGATTTGGAGCAAAGGTATTAAGCTTTTGGCAGCGAAAGTATCCACAGATCAAGAGAGAATTATGGGGGATAGTCACTGCTCTAAAATGTGAAAAAGAATATCCTATTGGGGCATCTGTACTTGTGGAGACTGATTGCTTGCCACTTCTTGGGATGATAGCAAGTTGTACCACTCCAGATATTGCTATGCTTAGGTGGATTGCTTATATCAAGTCACTAAATCCTGAGTTTGAGCATATTGCGGGAAAAGATAATCCAGTTGCAGATATGCTATCACGAGCCAGGTATGAAGATGAGGAAGAGATGATTAGTGACATTGATGATGTGGGTACAAAGTTCTATACTACAGCATATGCAAAAGGGGATCATATTTGCCTATCAAATGCACTCGAGTCTTTTATTGAGGAAATATATGAAGGAGACTGGTTGCTTATTGGTCAATATTTGAGCACTCTAACAAGGCAACAAAATTGGTCTGACTCAGAATTTAAGAGGATCCGCAGAAAAGCATATGGTTACTTTCTAAAGGATGGGTATCTCTGGAAGCATCCTAAACAGAGGAATGCTATGCCACAGAGAGTCATATGTGATAAAGAGACTCAAGGAAAGCTTGTGAAAGAATTCCATGAGAGTCTCTCGGCTGGGCATAGAAGTGTGTGGGCCACCTTTACCAAAATAAAGGAGAAATATTGGTGGAGAGGAATGTACAAGGATATTTCCCAATATGTGGAAACATGCATAGTATGCCAAATGTACTCAAATGTGAGGCATCGTGATGGCTTGCAACCAACCTACCCACCTGCCATGCACTACAAATGGGTAGTGGATCTAGTTACAATGCCTTTGGGAATTTGGCAGATGCGGTATATAGCACTTGCAAGAGAAGATTTCACAAACCAGGTAGAAGGGCGTGCTCTTAGAACAAAGAGTACGGAAACAGTATGCAAATTTCTCTTGGAAGATGTGATCTGCCGATATGGTTGTGTTGGGAAAATAACAGCTGATAGAGGTGAGCTAGATGTTGGAGAAGCAAAGGAATTCTTCTCTAGAATTGGTATCAAACTGTTTCTAACATGTGCTTACAATCCTGAGGGCAATGGGAAAAGTGAGCGAGGACATCCTCCAATCATTAAAGCTTTGGCTAAGGCATGCAAAGAAAGGATGAGAGAGTGGCCAAAGCTGCTACCATATGCCTTGTGGGCTGACCGTACAACTCATAGCTCAGTGACAGGATACATGCCTGCAGAATTAATGTATGGTCAGAAGCCAGTGATGCCAGTTGAAGAAGTAATTCTAACTTGGAATGTATTGCCCTGGGTGGAAGGATTGAGCAGAGATGACCTCCTTGCATTGCGAATAAGACAGTTAGAGAGGAGGCCTGAAGATGTAGAGCTTGCTAAAGCTCGTTTGAAAGATGCAAGGCTGAAAAATAAAGAAAGATTTGATAGTAGACACAGACTCCGGCCAAAACCTATTGAAGAAGGTGATTGGGTTCTAATGTATGATAGTAGCCTTGACAACCAATTCACTGTTCAAAGAAAATTTGCAAAAAGATAGTTTGGCCCTTACATTGTCAAGCATGTGCATGGAAATGCCACGTATACTCTGTGTGAGCTTGATGGAACAGAAGTAAAGAATCTTGTGGCTGGCAAAAGAATCAAGATATTTAAAAGAAGGCATGATGGTGATCCTTTTGATTCACAAGAGATTCAGGATGAGAGGCTTGACAGTGGTAGTATGGATATGGTTGAAGAGGAAGAAGATGATCTTCCTGACAATGCAGAAGATGAAAACGACATCCAGCTATATGTAGATCTTGATGATGATTTGGCACATACCAGAGGATGTGCAGGTTTAGAGGGGGTGGATGTCGTGCCATGGCACGTCTATGATGTGAAACCGTGCATGTGAGTTCATCAAATACACATCCAGATGCATGGGGTTAAGTGCCATGACGAATCATTATATGATGCCTGAGTATATATGTTCATATTGTAGATAAGGTTCAATAAGATGAGCTGAGGCTGAGCCAGGTTTTGAAGCCTTTGACAGTGTGGTGTGAATTGTGGAGGATTTTTTTTATGCTTATGGAGAATTTTGGAGCTAGCAGATATCTTGTGCCTTGATAGGACTGGATTTTGCTTGTGACATTAGCACTGAGACAGAGAACTTAATGGTGCATAATGGTCGGGATCTTGATCGTATGCTTTAAATGGCAAAATCATATGCACAATAAGGATGCTAAATGGAGCTAAGGCGTGAGAAAAACCTTTAGAAAGGTTATGGTGTAAAGGTGAAAAGGAGTTTGATTATATATATATATATATATATATATATATATATATATATATGGTCAACACTCCATAACAAGGGAAAAAGGAAATAGTAGGCGCGCTGAGGAAAATCAAAATGGATAATACGCGATTTCAGCTGAAAAAAGAGTGGGGGGGCGCCGAGTTCGCCGCGGGGAAAGAGGAAAGACACCGGAGGCAAACGGCGTGAACCAGAGTGAAAAAGATTTTCTGCAGCGTTGAGGAACAGCGTCGGATGGACCAGAGCTTTTAATCTCTTGCATATATAAATTGCTTGTGCTTTGTAGGTGCTAGAATTAGAGAGTAATTCTAGTACTACATAATGATATAACTATGGAAAAATCCATTCACTCAGCGATGCTGCTCCAGTTATTTCACCTTCGCGTAATCGGCGTGTAACTTATGGTTGGTGAAGCAAATAAAGAGTTCCACGCATGTAATTCAACAGCTAAGTGTTTTTTTTTATATATTCTCTTAAAAAGTTACTCTCATTCCATACAAATTGAGAGAATCGTTTAACCCATACATCAAAAGAAGTTTGGAAAGGAATAGAAGGATTTTGGGGAAAAAGCTAAGGAATTTGGAGCTTGGAGAATTGTGAAAAATGCATTGAAGTTGAGGGTAATTTGCCTTACTTTCTTCTCATATGGATTTTGGAAATTATGGGTATGTCAAAGCTATGTCAAATGCTTTATTTTGCTTGTGAGATGTTAGGACATTAAGGCAGGTTTTCAGGTGATAAAGTACATCTCGAAATAATGGTTTTGAGGGCACTGGATGTAATGGATGTAGCTGGCCACATGTATATTGGAAAAATTGGAAAGCTTTGTTATGCCCACATGTGAATGGTTCAAAGGATTTCATGCAATTCTGTGCATTCACCTGGAGGAATTCAAGGATGTATTGAAACAAGTTGACACATGTATTTGTCATTGGAAATAGTGATGTTCAATACTCCTTGGGAAATTTTGTGTGTGAGATTCCTTGTTGGATTTGACATTCACTCTCACAGCTAGAAGTTTCGTACTTTCCTGGCTGTACGGCACACTTCACGACAACGTGGCATAAACGGTCACTATTTAATGTGTTTTAATCACGCAACATATATTTTTCAAAACTCACTTTCAATTTTTTTTCCCAGTTTTGGACCACTTATTTGCATCAAATCAAGCTGTGCACCGTATTCTCTTCCTAGCCCTATTTTGCAAAACTCAAAATTTATTTCGAGACCTTGGAATTGTCAAAGCCCGCACCAAGCGATAGAGGCATTCCAATTTTTTTGGACCTTTCATTTTCGCTTCGTTCTGGCTCATCAGAATTTTTCAGGCATTTTTCTCAAATATCTCAATGAGTAAAGGTGTTGCGGGTCGACATGAACTTGTTGAAGAAAGCCCAAGTGAGAAACTCTTGAATGCTATTTTGCAAGATGGTCATGATATGAAGATATACGTTGATGCAGTGGAGATTTTCAATCCAAGGTTTTCTCTTTCAGATGTTTTGTTGAAGCTAAAGGACATTCTTGAGGATGAGTACAAGCAATTTGAAATGTCAATTCAAGCTCATTGTTTTCGTATCGGAGACCATGATTTTTGTCACCTTACAGATTTTACACAGCTATCTGTGGAGAAAGCCAAAGTAACAAAGAGGTTCAGTAGATTTTCAAATAGAACCTCTTTCACATGCCCTTCATTTATTTCTTGTCCAATCCATAAAAAGCATTGCAACCTTGTCCCCAAGGATGTCTCCTTTCTTTTCTTCCTATTTTTGAAAGCAGAAATACAGGATAAAGAGCAACAACCAGAAATTGATGCAGAGAATGAGGAAGAAAACTTAAATGTCACCACAGTTTCAAAGATAGAGAAATGTGAGATTTTAGAAGAGGAAGAAATTGATGTTCAAGCTGAGGAGAGAGAAAGTGCCAATCTTGATGTTGCAGAATTTAGGGCTTCCACTATTACTGAAGAGCCCTCAGAGGAAGCAAGCATATCTGAATCCTCTGTTACTCTTCCAAACCTTCCTTTCTTCTATATCAATGAGAAAGATTTTATTCCTCTTTCCTATCTTCAATGTCTCTTCAATATCAGAGAAGACTACTGTATTGCAGCAATTTCAGAAGCTTGTGAAGTGGCCAAAGACTTTATTGATATAGAAGTAGAGCCAAAGGAAGAGTTTTTGGCACTTGATTTGCAAACATCTGACAACTCATTTATCCCTGCTAATGATGCACTTGCCTTGTGCCTTAAAAAAATGGAAGAGGGGAAACCTTCCTTGAGTGATGAGGATTTTGAGAACAGGCTTATTGAGTTAGGTATTGAGTCTTTTGGCAGAGATTTCAAGCTTCAGGCAAATTCTGATAAAGTGGAAAGGGTTGGCTCATGCAACTTGATGAAAGACAAAGTAGTAATTGAGGATGAGTTGCAGAAGGTAGCTTCCATTTAATCTTTTGTTAAATGTTATTGTGATTGTAATTTTTTTTAATTGAGGTTTTTGTCTTGCAGATTGAATTGCTTGATAAGGATGATTTTCTGGGAAGAGCTAGAGGCAGCAGAGTGAAATCTACAGAAACTAGGTCAAGAAGGCCTTCATCTGCTCTCATGCACTACTTGCCTACATTGGTGGATAAGGCTGTGTTCTGTGCATTCCACATGAACTTCTCTGAAGATGCTGAGTTGCCAATATTTGCCTTGAAGGTGTTGTCAAGGTTCATGGGATATACTCCCCTTCAAATAAATGCTAACAAGGTTTTGCTTCTGGAGAGAGCTGCTGCTCTTAGAATCTTTGGATATGCTGCAGGTTTCAATGCCTCAAGAGCAGGATACTTTCTTTGCTACTCTAGCTATGTAGCTGCAGCTGAGGTGTCAGATATCAATCTTCTTGGAGGTTATAGAAGGAGAAAATTTTTGAGATACAGAGGTGACATGCCAAGTAGTCCCAAGAGAATCAAATACTAATGTACACAATATTTTGCAAGGACTGATTTTATTTCAGCAAATATTTTGTTAGAGGTACAAATGTGTTAGTAATCATTAGTCTCTTTCTTGAGGTGTTGGTGTAGTTTCAGATTGCTGGGTCTTTGATCTCATCCTTTGTAATTGCCTCCTGTAGAACCAATTGAATAATTCGTTTAGTGCATTGCTTCTTCTTTGTCCACCTCCTCCTCTTCGGGTACATCTAAAAAAGGAAGTTCTCGCTTGATAATGAGACTTTTCCATTCCTTGTGTATTCCATGTTGCAAGTGGTCCTTCTGTAGCAAAATATGGTCCATGCAAGTAAAGAATATGCTACAAAGATAATTTTTGTTAGTACATTTAAGAAAGTACAAGTAATAAGTTTGGACACACCAATTTATAACTGTTTTGATAAGTCTGAACACTCACCAAGTAATAAGTTATGTCTTTTTCTCCCCAGGCATCTATGATAGCTTTGATCAAAAGCTTTATTGCTTTTTTGAAATCATCTGCATAAGTATTTGAACCAACTTGTTGTCTAAGGACTTTGAAAAAATTGTCGAGTTTTTTCCAAACTTCCATACGTTTGTTGGCTACATCTGGTCTACTTCTGACATTTGTGGTGATGATACATAGCTGTTTCCAACAGTTCCACATTGCGTTGACTTGTTTGGTGTCATGGTTGCTCAAAAATCTTGTCGCTTTTGCTCCTCCCATTGAAACATCTTGCAGAACATCACCTGTACCTCCAGAAAGAACAGGATCTTTTTTAAGATGCACTTCCCCACCATGAAAACCCATTTGAGAGAGCAAGGCTTCGCACTTTTCTATGCACTCATCTGCAAGTTTAGTCGGCTTAATAGAATATGCATAGTCCAGATGAAGTCTGAGCAATTTGTCCAAGATTCTTATCTCTGCATGCAATGTACATATATGCACATTTTTCAAATGTATTGGTAGAATTGTATCCCATATTTTAAGAGAAGTTGGATAATCGACGACATTCACATTATTTCTGGATGGTGGTTTTCCAATCTCATTTTCTGCAAGCCATTCTCTTGTCCCTGTGCTTGCCATGCAATACAGACATGGATATTTGGTATTTGCTCCTCCACATACACCAAACATACACTTCAACGCCTTGAGGTCGGCACTCAAATGCCATTCCACAATGAAATCACCTATGTCGTCAACATGAAGGTGTTCACCTGTATTTTGGCTCTGAATAACTGAAGGAATGTCTGTTTGTGAGAAGAGCCACTTTAATGTTTCATGACTCTCTACTGGTACCTGAGCTGATCCAATCCACCATAGCTCCATTTCTGATTGAGTTTTGTGGTATGGAGAATCAAGCTTACCTTGACTATAGTCCAATGCTTTATTCATTAGGGATATAGTTATTCTTTCCATTTTTTGACATTTTTGGATTTGAGCTTCATCTAATTTTAAAACAAATACAAGTTTTCCTTCACAATCTATTTCCCTTATGTTGTAATATCTCACCATAAAAGATTGGACTTTTCTAATGTTCATCCAAATATTATTATAAACGTTGTATTCAAAAGATGATTTTTTTTTGTCTCTCATATGGCATTGTTCCCTCAATATGGAAATACTCTCCGAAATGTTTAGAAATTTCCTGATTTAACAGAGTTCTGTATTTTCCAACATTGTGAGGTCTAGGCAACCCAAAAGCTTTGATTTTGTAATACTTAAGGACCTTGAACCAGGTTTTAGAGATGGCTCTGTATCCCTTTCTACTCACTCCCACTGTGTCACAAACTTCTTGCATTTGGGAAGGCTGGACTAATAAGTCCATATCTTTTAAAAGATGTTGAAAGACCAGTTTTTTTTTAGTTTGATTTTCAGGAAGTTCTAAAAGTTTCAAGATATCCGACCTATTCATAAGCTCATTCAAAAATCTTACCCTTTCCTGAGCACTAGACATATCAAATCCTAGAAGGTTAGTAACATGATCTCTTACAAGTTTTAACCTTTTTTTTCTTTGTCCAGATCTCTCTGTTAAGTTAACTACATCCCGCATTCGTTTTACTCGTGCTCTTAATCCTATTGGAGTTCCTTTTAAGGTTTTCAATTGATCATTTTCTTGTTTCAAAGACACTATTTTGTTTTCAAGTTCTATAATTTTTGTTGCATTCAAAGATGAAGTATTTTGAAGATATGTAGTATATTCTGCATAATTAATATGTGATTGAGATAGTCTTGAACTATAACCAAGTAATTCATCCTCCCCATCACCAACAAATCTAATCAAATCATGTGGTGTGTGAAAAGAAGGATACCTTCCTGTTTTGGGATCCGGTGGATATAGACTTCCATCTGTCCATAGGTCAATATGCTTCTTTCCTTCGTTGCGAAGATGTTGAGCTTCATTTGCACATGAAAGGGATCTTTGGTAGACACTCCGTGTAGTTGCATACTCTTGGTTGAGCTTGATATTCAAATGAAACTTACGATTAGATGTATCACTCATTACTAACAGAGCTAAAAATATAAGCAGAGCTATTAGAACATGAGAGACACAGAAAAATGAGAATGAGATGTAGCTTGTGAAATTTTCAGAGAAGCAGAGGAGTGAAATTTTTTTGGAGAATGGATAAGAGCGCGTTTGGAGAGAATGGTCCTTTTGCCACGTAGTCACTAAAAGAGGACAAATTTCGAGACGAGCCATTAAAGAGTAGCATGAAAACGATATATTTTTTTAGATTTTAAAATATGCACTTAGATACGTATTCAATCAGATAGATACGCTTTAAATATCCAAAACGGCTAAATTTGGAGCCGTTTTGACCGTCAACATTCTACTAATTAGCAAGTTAGCGAAATTCCTTACACAGCCCATTTTGAGACGTTTTTGGCCCTAATGGTGGGCAGGTTTCTCGGCAGGATAGCCACCCGCAGCTACATTTAGCCCATCATCGTACCCGAGTTTCTTAAGATGAGATCTTTTATTACTTAAGATCTCTCTTATTCGCATCCTTTTCCATACATCCGAGAATGTCGCATGTGGGGGATTGGGGTACCGACTATGTATAGCATCTATCACCTCCCCAACTAATCGGCTATTTTGATCTTTAAATCTAATAAAACAATTTCTGTACAAGTTTGAAACTACTCCTCGCATGTACTCCATTACCTCTTTCCCCCTCGCATCCATCACTACCCCGCCCCTATCTTTCACATCATAGCAGATCACTCCCTCCACCTCTCTCACCTCCTACTCATCCTTACTGTCTCCTCTAACTCTTCTCCCTCTATCTCCTCTCTCACCGCGTGCCCTACTATCTCCCCCACCAAAGCACCCGCCGCATCCTCCACTCCCACTCTTCCTTCTGCGGCGTTTTCTCTCCTCTGTACTGCGGTGTACTGCGGGTGGAGTCATGACTGGGGGATTGTCTACGTGACTGTGGCTGTGAGGGAGTACGTGATGGTGGTTGTGAGCCCTGACGTGACGGTGCCTGGGAGGGTGTGTGTGAGTGTGTCTGGGATGGGGTATGTCTCCTCGGTGGGCATGAAAGAGGAGAAGCTGCATGCCCTCTCGCCGGACTCGCAGGCATAGACGGCAGTGGAGTGACATGGATACTCAGGGGCGGGGTATAGATACCAGGCAATCCAGGAGGGGGATGGGCATACATGTACTCTGTAAGCTCAACTGGACCAGGATGGTGCCCAAAATGATTTAGCATCTCCATCATCCAAGTGCCGTACGCAAATGGATCGGATGAAGAACCTGGATCCATGAAAAATCTGTAAAAATAAAAGTATATACATGATTTTATCAAAGCACAAATGCAAGCTAGCACATATGATTTTGTGAAGGCAAGCCATATGCAGATGGGATCATCTCTCTGAAGAACCTGGATCGCAAGCATGGGTGAAACACAGTCGCGTGTAAAAACCCGTCTAAAAATGCGTGTATATGCACGTGAACGGTCTATACAAACAGGGTACACGTAGACATACACGCGGCCTGCGCAAAAAGAATTTTAAAAATGACCGACCACCGATAAATCTTTCTTATAAAAAAAGCCCAGACTGTCACAATCGTTCACAAAAGTACTACCAGAGAAGGACGGAGACAATCACATAAGGAAAAGAGACAATCGCATAAACAAATGGAAGAAAAGAGACACGACAAAGGACAAACTGACTCACCTCTGAAAAAGTGAGTCTTTTTTTTGGTTGGTTTCCTTCACCCGTGTGTGCTCCGTGCACCCATGTCTGCTCCTTGCACTTGGCTTTAGTGCTCTATTGGAAGAGGCGACGACGAAGGAGAGGAAAGCTGAGTTTGAAAATGGTTTTTTGGAGAAGACGACGGGTTATTTTAGGTATAGACAGGTGGTCGCGTGTAGGAGCGCATGTATTTTCACGTGTATAATAAAATAGCTGCGTTTATACACGTGATTTTAAGGATGTAGCCGCGTTTATACACGCGATTTAAAAGTGAGACGTGCTTATACACACGATTTTAAGGATGTAGACATGCTGTTACACGCCATTAACACAAGATATAGAAACTTTTTATACTTTCATTAAAAACTGATTATGATTATGTGTTTGCTCTTTTGTACATAGGATGTCATCAACCTCCTCAAGCAGTTCTGGTAAGGATGAGACAATGCATCATCGTAATCGCGATGTGTGGTTGGGAGGACAAAGGATCAAGTGTATGTGTAATCGATTTTAAGGATGCATTGTACGAGCGCGTCGAATTACCTTGAATCACATCTCCATGTATGGAGAAGGGAATCAACCAGGTTTAGAGGTGAGTAGATGTAAATTGATAGTATTCAAATGACTCATGGTATCCAAATTAAATTAATGGAGTTGTAATATATATACTCTAATTGAAGCAGGATGCAGTACCACACCCTAACATGGTGTCCTACGCGCGACGAGAGCACCCAAAGCGTCGATGAGATGATGCTGGAGCTTTGGGATCTATTGTCAGAGATGAGTGGGAAAGGGATGACAATAGCCCTGCACCCCACGAAGTTGTGGAAGAGGAAGTGTTGTGATGATATGGTGCGGTATCTTTTTAGGGATGATCCCAAAGGTATGGACGATGATGATATGGAACAAGAGCATCTTTACAAGGCTTCATCGACACCGGTTTTTGAAGGGTGCACATTCTCTATTTTACGTGCTTCACTTGAACTACTCAATATACAAACAGTTTATGGATGGAGCAATGCAAGTCTTGACGCATTATTGAAGTAAGCATTCTAACTTGCAAATTTGAATTAGTGGTTTAGGGTTTAGGATTTAAGATTTAGGGTTTAGGATTTAGAACTAATTGATGATATTGGATGCAGGCTATTATCAAACATGCTTCCAAAGGGGATAGGCTCGTATTGCCACAACAATGTGAGCAGGTATGCATTTTTTTACTAATGTGTTTCATTTACATATATATCTAAGCTCGCGTACCCCTTGACTTTTGATATGCTAATTAATTATTGTAGTATGTGTATTTGAGTAGGTTATCTATCTGCCAATGGTGCATGACATTAAATGATGGTACGTCATCCCTATTGCACCACGTTCCAAAGTGATGTATAATACATTCACTGATATGGAGCATATGGAGGATGTAACATGCCGGAATGAAGATGATGTCGAACATGCCAATGAAGATGTTGTGATCGATGATCAAGAAATAAGAGATGATCATGATAATGAGGATGAGCGTGCCATTTCTCGTGATCATGAGGATGACCCTACCATTGAGGATGATGGTGAGGATGATCAGGGCATCGATACCATTATCAATGGACAGAATATCAATAGTGGAATAAATTTAATCGTAGTCTTACAAATTGATCAAACGGATATAGATGTTGATCGTTTGGCAAGGATGGATCTTATTGAAGATGAGATCGAACCCTAACCAATCCATCACTGTATCGTTCTAAATTGATGACATTTCTATTGTATATGTTGTCTTTTAATTATCATCGCATGATTTATTTTTGAATATATGTCATTGTTGTAAATGCATGTAGTGGGATTGTGTAATGATATATACTGTAATGTACTATGAGATGGTTTAAAGAAAATGGTTTTAAATTTTGTAAAGGAATGGAGTTTTTCTTAATAAAGTTCTCGCGTGTAATAATGCGTGTATAACTGCGTGTATATACACGCACTGATACACGCGTTTTCGAAACCAGTATACACGTGAATTTAGATGCCAATATACACGCGCTGGTAGATGCGTTTCTGAAACTAGTATACACGCGAATTTAGATGCCAATATACATGCACCCGATACTACTTATATACATGCACGACCATACACGTGCCCGTAACTTATTGCGTGTATTGAACGCGTTTATGGCAGCAGTGTCTTGTAGTGAATCAATTGGATCTTAAGGGAAAGAGTTGTCCTCTCCTCTAGTTTGGGAGATGAGGACATCTCGCGTTTTTTAAGTGGTGGAGGATGTAAGATTCCTCCCTCTAGCTTTTTGAGGTGTGCAGGTGTAAGAACCTCCCCTTCTGATCTTATAATTATTCCTCTCTGAAATAAAAGAAAGATTCTATTTTACCCTGTTTTGACCTAGAGAGAGAAAATGTCTAGAGGAAGGTAGTCTAAAATTGAGATATTTTTGGATATAAAAATCCTCCTAGTGTATAAAATGAATTCCCCTGAAACAGAAATTCAAAAACAACTTTCCAATGTGCAATTGGAATTAATTGGAAATGGGTATAAAGGACCTTAGCCTAAGGGTCTAGATTTTCAAAAAAATTTGGATTATGGTCCAATTAAGGTTCCTATGGGCCAATAAGATCAATCCATGTGTGGGGGGGAGATAAATCCAATTTGTAAAAGAAAACTACCCAAAAATGAATAAATGCTCACATAAGATGAAGAGTTGACTATGTACAAGGGTTATTATAGTAAAAAACTATGAGTATTACTAAAAAATGAGATATTTTGGGTATAATGATTCCATTTTCACACGTGTAAGGAAGGGGAGTCCCTTCAAGGAGGCACCTACTTCACATGCTTGAATGAGTTTTAAACTCAAAAATAATGTGATATTTTTATCTCTCCTCTCTCTTCTTGGATCAAACCGAATAAAAAAGGAACCAAACTAGGTCCAAATCTGGTCCAAATTCAACCAAACTGAATCTGGAAAATTCTAGAAATCAGTTGGTCTTTGTTAGAGCCTCCGTCTCCTATAAATAGAACCTGAGCCCTTTGTAAAAAAATAGGAGAATTATACTATGCCAGAATTATGCTAAAATGATGATAATTTTTACTATTCTCTAAAATTCTCTCCAAATTGAAGAAATTGGAGCTTCCCTCCTTCTTCAATCTCCATTGGTGGCTCCATCAACATACCAAACCAATTGATTGGTTGAGGGCCTCTACCGTGATCAAAGAATCAAGCAATTTGTAAGATAAAGGGTGAATTTTGATCTTTTCTAATAATTTCTCAATGCTTCTCTCTTCTCAATCCCTCTCAAGCTTGAGAAGCTTAATTGGAATGGCCTTTTAATTCTATTGAAGTTATTTGATGAATGGTAGTAAGGAAATACATAAATTTTAATTTATGCTTAATTTTAATGGTTTTTATGTAATTTCTCTCTCTCACTCAAAGAATGGTCATTTCCATGACCTATTCTCAATCCAAATGAAGCTTCTCTTGAAGCTTTTCCCTAATCCAAGAATAAATTCTATGCTTGTTTAATTGGAGGCCAAATTAATGGCTTTTTTATGCTTTTAAGTTAGTTATTTCATGAAAATTTATGATTCAATCCATAATGGATTAATGATCCAATTAGGGATCATTCTAATCATATCCATAATGTTAAAGTTCATTCTTTAAGAATAAATTGAGATTTATCTCAGTAATAGTAGCGGAGATATGGCGAAATTTCTGTAAAAATTACACATAAAACATTTTCATTCAAAGTATGAAAAGAGGACTTCCTACCATATTCTAGGAATTATCATCCTAGAAAAAGTGATTGATTCTCATTGTAATCATAGAAATATTGGTTTTTAGGTTTATGCATAATTAATGAATTTTTAGATAAATTTATTTATCTATGAGAAGTAATTAAATGTTAAAAGGGGAATTCCCATTACATTGGAATTCCATGATTGGATGGGAAAAGAGAATTTCTTATCATATTGGAATTATGGGATAATTCATTTAATCTTAAAAATAAATTTTTAGATAAACTTATTTATCTATGAGAAATAATTAAATGTTAAAAGAGGAATTCCCATTACATTGGAATTCCATGATTGGATGGGAAAAGAGAATTTATTATCATATTGAAATTATGGGATAATTCATTGAATTTTCAAAGATGAATTTTTAGATAAATTTATTTATCTATGAGAGAAGTAATTAAATGTTAAAAGAGGATTTCCCATTACATTTGGGATTCCATGATTGGATGGGAAAAGAGAATTTCCTATCATATTGGAATAATGGGATAATTCATTTAGTTTTAAAAATGAATTTTTAGATAGATTTATTTATCTATGAGAAGTAATTAAATATTAAAAGAGGAATTCCCATTACATTTGGAATTCCATCATTGGATGGAAGAAAGAGAATTTTCTATCATATTAAAATTATGGGATAATTCTTTTAATTTCAAAGATGAATTTTTAGATAAATTTATTTATCTATGAGAAACATTTAAATGTCAAAAAAGGAATCCTTGCGACATTTGGAATTCCATCATTTAGATGGACAAAGAGAAATTTCTAGCATATTGAAATAATGGATATTTTAAATGAATTTATTTTATAAGAAATAGTTGATGGGAAAAGAGGAAGTCCCAGGGTAATTGGGATCCTAGAAATTAAATGGGAAGAAGAGAAATTTTTAGTATAAATTTGATTTATGATTATTTTACCATAAGAGGAAATATGGGTAGCATTGATTTCTATAAATCCCATGAATTCTTTTACTCAAAAGAAGAATATTGAATATAATTAAATTGAGTAATTGAGAAGCAATATAGAAATAGTCCTCAGAAAAGAATCTTTAATTCAGGCCAACCAATTGGTAGGAATTTTAAAAAAAAGTCCTATTATCGATATCAATCTGGAAAAAGCTATTAAAAGGTAATAGCATGAAAATGGGACATGATAAAATGTGTATGTGATGTGATAGGATGTGATAAGATGTATAAGGGATGTGATCAGATAAGAATGGATGTGATAAGATGTGATAAGATGTGTATGGGATGTGATAGGATGAGAATGAATGTGTGAATGTGGAATGTGGATATGGATGTAAGAATGTAGATGTGGATGTGGATGTATAAATGTGAATGTGGATGTGGATGTATGAATTTAAATGTGGATGTGGATGTATGAATGTGAATGTGGATGTGAATGTGGATGTATGAATGTGGAATGTGGATATGGATGTATGAATGTGGAATGTGGATATGGATGTATGGATGAGAATGTGGATGTGGATGTATGAATGTGGAATGTGGATATGGATGTATGAATGTGGAATGTGGATATGGATGTATGGATGTGGAAATGGATGTATGAATGTGGATGTAGATGTGGATGTTTGAATGTGGATGTGGATGTGGATGTGGATGTATGAATGTAGATGTATGAATGTAGATGTGGATGTGGATGTATGAATGTGAATGTGGATGTGGATGTATGAATGTGGAATGTGGATATGGATGTATGAATGTGGAATGTGGATGTGGATGTATGAATGTGGAATGTAGATATGGATGTATGGATGTGGATATGGATGTGGAAAAGGATGTATGAGTGTGGAATGTGGATATGGATGTATGCATGTGGAATGTGGATATGGATGTATGGATGTGGATATGGATGTGGATGTATGAATGTGGTTGTGGATGTGGATATATGAATGTAGATGTGGATGTGGATGTATGAATGTGAATGTGGATGTGGATGTATGAATGTGGAATGTGGATGTATGAATGTGGATGTGGATGTGAAAATGGATGTATGGATGTGGATGTGGATGTGGATGTGAATGTATGGATGTGGATGTATGGATGTAGATATGGAATGTGGATGTGGATGTATGAATGTGGATGTGGATATGGATGTATGAATATGGATGTGAAAATGGATGTATGGATATGGATGTGGATGTATGAATGTGGATGTGGATGTATGGATGTGTATGTATGAATGCGGATGTGGAACTGGATGTATGGATATGGATCTACGAATGTGGATGTGTATGTGGAATAATGACTGTGAATGTGTATGTGAAATGATGTGACGTCGATATGAGTGAATGGATAAGATGTGATGACATGTGAATTGGGATGTGAATAAATGATATGTGATGTGAATGAATCTGATGTGATGAGATGGAAAATGATGTGATTGGATGAGAAGAATGAGTACACATATGAATTGAATGTGGAATAAGTAATGTAGATGATGAGGGATAATGTGGAAAGACGAGAGTTCATTATAGAAACTATATTTGTGACCTGTTTGTAAATGACTGTTTTATGTCAAGAATGCTGGGGAAGCATTTTGACCATCTTGTGATTAAGGTCGTGGAGACCTAAAACTAATAAAGTTGCAACAGCTGACGGAGAGTCAATAGA
Source organism: Cibotium barometz (assembly GCF_041138505.1). Classification (NCBI taxonomy): domain Eukaryota; kingdom Viridiplantae; phylum Streptophyta; class Polypodiopsida; order Cyatheales; family Cibotiaceae; genus Cibotium; species Cibotium barometz. The sequence continues at coordinate 55,518,323 of NC_141048.1, read as the reverse complement.
GGACGTCTCGCGTAGCAAGGTCGACCGAGGTCTTGACCAGCCTCGGTTCGATTTAAATGGTGAGCTTCCGGTACGGTGGATGAGGGACCAAGGAAGCAGGCTATGAGTGAAGCGCTAGGTGACCTGCGAAGGATCCTAGAGGGTGCTGACCATACGGTGCTCGGGCTCTAGGTCACCGAAGATACCCATACGTGCATCGTGGAAGATATTGAAACAAGGAGTAAGAGTTGTTTTCCGAGTATGGATCTGGTTGATTGACCTTGCTGGTCCTCAACTAATGCGTCCATAGCTCTCTTATATGGATCTGTTGGTTGATCTTGCTGATCTTCAACGAGCATTCTATCTTGATTTTTATAAGTGAATATTTGCCGGGTACTATGAGCTAGGAACTATCGAAAAGGCCCCTGAGTGAACAGGTGAGTGAACAGGTGGTGAGCGTTCTGGTTGCCAATGATGCCATAGATACTACGTCGGAAGGAATGATTGGAAATTAAGATTCAACCGGATACTTGATTTCATTAAATGTCTGGTTGAATCTGGAAAAAAGGCAATTTAAATATTGGGTGTGTAAGTGGTGTGACTGGAGTTAAATTTGCTTGAAAATCTAGCTAGGGGGCATGGGAACTCTTTTCCCTAGTACCCGGGACAAAACCTAACCAAATTCTAAATTGGATCCCATCACTACAGTGGTTGGGTGGTTGGCTAACCCATGGGACTGATGGGGTTAGGCTGGACTAATGGATCCGTAAAATGAAACTAAATTTCTATTGTAGTACACTAGATGAAGTAAATCCCGGATAGTAATTATTCTACGGAAAAAGGAATCAACGGCTGTGCCTCTCGATGGGGAAAAAAGCGTTGATCTCTATGATCCAAGTGCAAGTTTCTTCCTTGATTTGACCAAGTGACTTTAGGTTCGGTCGGATCAGTTTGGTGAGTAATGTCCTTGACTACATTAGAGTAAAATTTATCTTGGAGGAATCACCTGTGCTTTCCGAGCAAGGGAAGTTTTTCCAAGTTCGATTTTGGAAGAACCGAGGAATTAGTCACCTGTCCGGATATCCGTGGGCGAGGCCCCAAGTGTAGGACCCTGCCCCGCGCACGATGTGCTACTTCTACTGCTAGCACCCCGAACCCATTGCGCGGTGGGGACGGGGATCTTACAACTGGTATCAGAGCAAATTAGCTAAAGTGGATCAACTTAAAAGCCAAAAATATTAAAAATTTATGAAATAACAGAAAAAAGGTTGGAATTGTGTGATGAAATTCATAGAAATTGATATTCCGACTGAAATTCGTAAATTGGTAATTGGTTCTTCAGATGGAAGTACCGCAATTGTATGGAATCCCTGACTTGCTTGAGGCCTAGGCATGATGGTATTTATCTTATAATTCCAAGGACCGTGACTACTCGTATATGCCAAGGGTATAACTGCAGCTCTTTACTGGCAGTATATACGAGTAAATCTAAGACTTGAATTTACAAGCAAAAATGCTATCCAGATGATGAATTCGAATGTGGTTGATATGATTTTAAAGTTCTGGTTAAGAATTGATGAGTTGAATTGGATTCTGATTGGAATCACTCCTGAATTTTGAAGAAGCGTTATGCTGAACAAAAACCTCAATGAGGATGAATAGGATGAGTCCTTGTGATGGTGTTCGTAACTTGGAATGATGATAGTGACTTCAGCAAATCGCTATGAGATTAGTGGATTGTGCTGTCGGATTGCTATTATTAACACTTGACCGGGTGGATCAAGATAATTGGATGACAAATTAAGGACTCGTTTGACTAAAATTCCCATGGAGGAATGGTCAGAAGGAAATATTTTTTTAGTCTAATGGACCATTATTGTGTTAAAAATAAGAATGTTATGATCTGAATGAATTGTTATCTGATGATGAGTTCTATATAAGGGATCTTTATCCCAGGATTCTGTTGGGTTGACCAGAATATAAGGAACCCCAGAATCAATTGGATCTTAAGGGAAAGAGTTATCCTCTAGTTTGCGAGATGAGGATATCTCGCGTTTTTTAAGTGGGGTAGGATGTAAGATTCCTCCCTCCAGCTTTTTGAGGTGTGCAGATGTAAGAACCTCCCCTTATTATCTTATAATTATTCCCCTCTCTGAAATAAAAGAAAGATTCTGTTTTACCCTGTTTTGACCTAGAGAAAGAAAATGTCTAGAGGGAGGTAGTCCAAAATTGAGATATTTTTGGATATAAAAATCTTCCTAGTGTCTAAAATGAATTCCCCTAAAACAGAAATTCAAAAAGAACTTTCCAATGTGCAATTAGAATTAATTGGAAATGGGTATAAAGGACCTTAGCCTAAGGGTCTAGATTTTCAAAAAATTTTGGATTATGGTCCAATTAAGGTTCCTATGGGCCAATAAGATCAATCCATGTGTGGGGGGGAGATAAATCCAATTTGTTAAAGAAAACTACCCAAAAATGAATAAATGCTCACATAAGATGAAGAGTTGACTATGTACAAGGGTTATTATAGTAAAAAACTATGAGTATTACTAAAAAATGAGATATTTTGGGTATAATGATTCCATTTTCACACGTGTAAGGAAGGGGAGTCCCTTCAAGGAGGCACCTACTTCACATGCTTGAATGAGTTTTAAACTCAAAAATAATGTGATATTTTTATCTCTCCTCTCTCTTCTTGGATCAAACCGAATAAAAAAGGAACCAAACTAGGTCCAAATCTGGTCCAAATTCAACCAAACTGAATCTGGAAAATTCTAGAAATCAGTTGGTCTTTGTTAGAGCCTCCGTCTCCTATAAATAGAACCTGAGCCCTTTGTAAAAAAATAGGAGAATTATACTATGCCAGAATTATGCTGAAATAATGATAATTTTTACTATTCTCTCCCCAAATTGAAGAAATTGGAGCTTCCCTCCTTCTTCAATCTCCATTGGTGGCTCCATCAACATACCAAACCAATTGATTGGTTGGGGGCCTCTACCGTGATCAAAGAATCAAGCAATTTGTAAGAAAAAGGGTGAATTTTGATCTTTTTCTATAATTTCTCAATTTTCTCTCTTCTCTACCCCTCTCAAGCTTGAGAAGCTTAATTGGAATGTTTTTTTAATTCTATTGAGGTTAATTGATGAATGGTAGTAAGGAAATACATAAATTTTTATTTATGCCTAATTTTAATGGTTTTTATGTAATTTCTCTCTCTCACTCAAAGAATGGTCATTCCCATGACCTATTCTCAATCCAAATGAAGCTTATCTTGAAGCTTTTCCCTAATCCAAGGATAAATTCTATGCTTGTTTTATTGGAGGCCAAATTAATGGCTTTTTTATGCTTTTAAGTTAGTTATTTCATGAAAATTTATGATTCAATCCATAATCGGTTAATGATCCAATTAGGGATCATTCTAATCATATCCATAATGTTAAAGGTCATTCTTTTAGAATAGATTGAAATTTATCACAGTAATAGTAGCAGAGCTATGATGGCAAAATTTTTGTAAAAATTACACATAAAACATTTTCATTCAAAGTATGAAAAGAGGACTTCCTACCATATTCCAGAAGAAGTAATTGAATGTTAAAAGAGGAATTCCCATTACATTGGAATTCCATGATTGAATGGGAAAAGAGAATTTCTTATCATATTGGAATTATGGGATAATTCATTTAATCTTAAAAATGAATTTTTAGATAAACTTATTTATCTATGAAAAATAATTAAATATTAAAATAGGAGTTCCCATTACATTGGAATTCCATGATTGGATGGGAAAAGAGAATTTATTATCATATTAGAATTATGGGATAATTTATTTAATTTTCAAAGATAAAATTTTAGATAAATTTATTTATCTATGAGAAGTAATTAAATGTTAAAAGAGAAATTCCCATTACATTTGGAATTCCATGATTGGATGGGAAAAGAGAATTTCCTATCATATTGGAATTATGGGATAATTCATTTAATTTTAGAAATGAGTTTTTAGATAAATTTTATTATCTATGAGAAGTAATTAAATGTTAAAAGAGGAATTCCCATTACATTTGGAATTCCATCATTGGATGGGAGAAAGAGAATTTTCTATCATACTAGAATTATGGGATAATTCATTAAATTTCAAAGATGAATTTTTAGATAAATTTATTTATCTATGAGAAACATTTAAATGTCAAAAGAGGAATCCTTACGACATTTGAAATTCCATTATTTAGATGGACAAAGAGAAATATCTAGCATATTGAAATAATGGATATTTTAAATGAATTTATTTTATAAGAAATATTTGATGGGAAAAGAGGAATTCCCAGGGTAATTAGGATCCTAGAAATTAAATGGGAAGAAGAGGAATTTTTAGTATAAATTCGATTTATGATTATTTTACCATAAGAGGAAATATAGGTAGAATTGATTTCTATAAATCCCATGAATTCTTTTACTCAAAAGAAGAATATTGAATATAGTTAAATTGAGGAATTGATAAGCAATATAGAAATGGTCCTCAGAAAAGAATCTTTAATTTAGGCCAAGCAATTGGCAGGAATTTAGAAAAAAAGAAGAATATTAAATATAATTAAATTGAGAAATTGATAAGTAATATAGAAATAGTCCTCAGAAAAGAATCTTTAATTTAGGCCAAGCAATTGGCAGGAATTTAGAAAAAAAGACCTATTATGGATATCACTCTTGAAAAAGTTATTAAAAGGTAATAGCATGAAATTGGGATGTGATAAAATGTGTATGTGATGTGATAAGATGTGTAGGGGATGTGATCAGATAAGAATGGATGTGTAGGGGATGTGATCAGATAAGAATGGATGTGATAAGATGTGTATGGGCTGTGATAGGATGAGAATGAATGTGTGAATGTGGAATGTGGATATGGATGTTAGAATGTGGAATGTGGATATGGATGTATGAATGTGGATATGGATGTATGAATGTAGATGTGGATGTATGAATGTGAATGTGGATGTGGATGTATGAATGTGAATGTGGATGTGGATGTATGAATATGGAATGTGGATATGGATGTATGAATGTGGAATGTGGATATGGATGTATGGATGAGAATGTGGATGTGGATGTATGAATGTGGAATGTATGAATGTGTGGATGTGGATGTATGAATGTGGAATGTGTATGTGGATGTATGAATGTGAAATGTGGATATGGATGTTGTGGATATGGATGTGGAAATGGATGTATGAATGTGGATGTGGATGTGGATGTGGATGTGGATGTGGATAAGGTTGCGACCTTGGTCTTGACCAACCTCGGTTCGATTTAAATGGTGAGCTTCCGGTACGGTGGATGAGGGACTAAGGAAGCGGCCTATGAGTGAAGCGCTAGGTGACCTACGACGAAGGATCCTAGAAGGTGCTGACCATACGGTGCTCTGGGTTGCCGCCGAAGATACCCACACGTGCATCGTGGAAGATATTGAAACAAGGAGTAAGAGTTGTTTTCTGAAACCGAGTATGGATCTGGTTGATTGACCTTGCTGGTCCTCAACTGATGAGTCCATAGCTCTCTTATATGGATCTGTTGGTTGATCTTGCTGGTCTTCAACGAGGATTCCATCTTGATTTTTATAAGTGAATATTTGCCAGGTACTATGAGCTAGGAACTATCGAAAAGGTCCCTGAGTGAACAGGTGGTGAGCGTTCTGGTTGCCAATGATGCCATAGATACTCCGATGAAGGAATGATTGGAAATTAAGATTCAACCGGATACTTGGAAGTTTATGATGATCAGTAACCCTATGATTTCATTAAATGTCTGATTTAATATAGTTGAATTTGGGAAAAAGGCAATCTCATATTGGGTGTGTAAGTGGTGTGACTAGAGTTAAATTTGCTTGAAAATCCGGCTAGGGGACCTGGGAACTCTTTTCCTTGGTACCCAGGACAAAACCTAACCAAATTCTAAATTGGATCCATCACTACAGTGGTTCGGCGGTTGGCTAACCCATGGGATTTAGGCTGGACTGATGGATCCATAAAATGAGACTAAATTTCTATTGTAGTACGCTAGATGAAGTAAATCCCGAATAGTAATTGTTCTATGGAAAAAGGAATCAACGGCTATGCCTCTCGATGGGAAAAAAAGCGTTGATCTCTATGATCCAAGTGCAAGTTTCTTCCTTGATCTGACCAAGTGACTTTAGGTTCGGTCAGATCAGTTTGGTCAGTATAATGACCTTGACTACATTAGAGTAAAATTTATCCTGGAGGAATCGCCTGTGCTTTCCGAGCAAGGGAAGTTTTTCCAAGTTCGATTTTGGAAGAACCGAGGAATTAGTCACCTGTCCGGATATCCGTGGTGGGCGAGGCCCCGAGTGTGGGACCCTACCCCGTGCAAGATGTGCTACTTCTGCTGCTAGCACCCCGAATCTGTTGCGCAGTGGGGACAGGGATCTTACATTGATCCTACATATTCAAGAGTTCTATAGGTATTCTATTGTGATAGTGCCTTGCTTACCCTTATATCCATAGCTTGTTGTGAAGGTTTTTCAGTGACCTCTCCATCAGGATGCAGTTCCATAGGTCTTCTGTTGTGATAGTGCCTTACCCTTGTATCCTTTACGGAGGTTTTTAGGGGCCTCTCCTGTAGGATGCACCACCATTTCTCCACAATGCCTATTGCAATCTATGCCTTGAGGACATAGATAGTACTGGTGGATATGCTCTGGGATGTGGACATTTTTTCTCCATATGTCCTACATCACCTAGGAGCTAGTACGTTTCTTGGTATGTCCCTCTTGCGCCGACAACAAGTCAACCTAACCACATAAAGATTTCTCGACAACATTGATGACCTTCACCTAGGCTTCACTCATGTTGATGCTAGGACTTACACGCCTTTGTATTTTGCATAAGGTAGCGACTTAGGAGTCCGAGGTGCCTCTAGAGATCAAGTGGAGTAAACATGAGTCCGATGATGGTAGGATTGACACGCCTTTGTATTTTGCATAAGCTAGTGACTTAAGAGTCCGATGTGCCTCTAGAGATCAAGTGGAGTACACGTGAGCTCGATGGATATGATAGATTCCTTCAAGAGAGCTAGTTCACACCACACGAGTGTGTGGGTAGTCCTAGTCCTAGTGGCCCCTCGAAGCGATGGTGCTGGTCGGGAGCAGTTTTGCTTCACACAAATAGCGTGGCTTATAGTACAAGAGCTTATATGAATAGAGTGGCAGGCATGGGCCATTGTGGATTATAGATTTTGGGTTTATAGCTTAGGGAGGTCACTCATAAATATGTAAGTGTAGCATGTGGGTTCAACAGAAGGGATTTTTTAAAATTTTCTTTTTACACATTTTTTACATACAGAAGGGTGCCATTTAAAGGGAGTATTCACAAGTTAAATAGAAAAAGGGTGTGTTTTATTCATGAAAAAATGAGAGATAAGGGATTTTGAAAGTAGACTTTGAATGCATGTTGAATGCATGCGATATAAAGGGTTTACATATAGTGGACCCCGTTTATAGAAAGATATGTCTTGCAGTAGCACAACGTTGAGAGAGAGAGAGAGAGGGCTGCATGTTGACATGTCAAGCTTAACATAAGCTAACACTCACAAGGCGCTTGCATGATCGTTTGACATTTACATCGCTGTTGGCGCATCGACATATCTTTGCTAGAGATTCTATAGCTGGACTATACCGATAGTCAACACCTACCTACTCCACTTGGCGTGTTCACATTATAGACCGCTTGTATATACTCTATTATGTGTGTTGGTCATTTTATCTTCTTTGTAGACCTCTTTTGTTGTGTGAAGAAAAAAAAGAATTTTCAGCCTCTCACCTTGTGTGTTCTCTTCTAGGGTTTGTGTGAGTGTGTGTGTGCTTGCAAGAGCTCAAGCTCTTTTCTCCACTGTAACTTTTCATGGTATCAGAGCTTGGTGCATGCTAAGGGTTGAACAACAAGCAAGAGAAGCACAGGAAGTGGTATGAGAGGGTAAGAGCTTCATCTAAGCTTTCCCCTTTGTGTTGGCTACTACACCCTTGTCAGGAGCTCTTCGGGAGCACCGACAAAAAAACTCCAATTGAGGAGCTTTTTTCATGGGACAAGAGCTACAAGGCAACTATTTTGTCTATTTTGGACGCGTCTAGACCTCCGTTTTACAATTCGCTGGCATTCACGGGCACTGCGGGTAAGTTTCGATTCTCTCTACAGAACTCTGTTTTTGGAACTGCACGAAGGGCGATTGGTTGTGCAGACACTGTGTGTAATGCAAAGAGGTCTCAAAGTTGACATTGGGTGTATTTATGCAAATTGAGATCACTGTTGTGACAGTTTGGATGTAGTATAGTACCGCTACTGTAGAGAATACAACAGTTTGTGTAGGTCAAACAAGAGTGCTATTTTTGGTAAATTTGTATTGCAGACAAGATGCTGAATGATGGAATAAACAAGATTGTTTCAAAGAAGCTTGAAAAGAACAACTTCCATGCTTGGAGGTTTATATTGACAAATTTCCTGATGGAGATGGATCCAACTACTGAAGATGAATCCAACTACTGGAGATGTAAAAGAATTCAAGGATTGGAATCAAGGGGCAAGGAAAGTCATGTATTGGCTTTCTATTAGTATACACGACACCATGATTGGGCATATACAAGATACCAAGTCACCTAAGGAGGCATGGGACACCTTGGTGAAGCTGTATGAAACCAACACCAAGGCACGAAAGATTCAATTGAAGAATGAGCTTCATATTGTGGAGAAGAAAAATATGTCTGTGAATGATTATGCCTTGAAGATGAAGGGCATAGTGGAACCCCTTCCATCAATTGGTGTTTCTGTTGATGATGATGATGATAAGGTGTGGAAGTGTGTCTACATGGTGTCAAACCGCCACAATACAAGGCGTTCAAGATGTCTATTCAAACTCGATAGAACATTCCCAACTTCGCAGATTTGGTGTCAATGTTGAGAAGAGAAGAATTTGGGTGAAGATCAATAGTCTTCACAAAATAAAAATCGTTGAGAGTAGCAGGCCTTCTACACAAGTTCAGGTAGAGGTCGTGGACGTGGCCAAGGTGGTGGCCGAATAGGTAATCATAATTATAGTCAACATCAGCAACAATCCCAGGATGATTCACAACAACAATACACAGGTGGAAGAGGCTAGTTTAGAGGCAGGGGGAGCCAAAGAGGTCATGGTGGCAAAGGCAAAGGCAACATAATGATAAAAGAGGTTGTTTTTATTGTGGTAAGCCTAGACATGTGCAGGAGGCAGATTGCTATAAGAAGCAGAGTGATGCAAAATGGAAAAGTGCAGCAAAATAGGTATGCGTCCTCCTCTAGAAGAAATAACGAGGATAATGAGAGGCTGTTTGTTATATGCAACATGTGGTTAATGCTATGTTTGGAAATGATGTAGCAACCTGTAAGGATAATGTATAATATGTTGATTCAGGTGCTTCAAACCACATGACAAGTCATGGTGGTGAGTGGTTCAAGGAAATGAAGAGTCTTGAAAGACCAGGTTTTGTTGAAACAGGGGATGATACTGCTTATCCAATCGCCCATGTTAGAGATGTACCATTGTCTATGCAGGATGGTAAGGTGAAGTACCTTATACTTCATGTTTCAAAAATTACAAAGAATTTGATTTCGGTTGGCCAGATGATTGAGCAAGGTTTGTAGGTCCAGTTTACGTAGAAGACTTTAAAGATAAGTGCAAGTTGGTTGCAAAAGGCAATAGAGTGGGCAAAATGTTTACATTGAATGTCAATATTCTTAAAGTGAGTGCTACAATGTTTGCAAATGGTTCATGAGTTATTATAGATTTAAAAAAAATCATAAGAGAATTAGGCATGTAATGTGCAAAGAATGAAGTCTATGAAAACTAAAGAAATTGTGACAGGACTACCTACGTTTAAGGTTGAAGGTATGCAGAAAGTATGTGAAGCATGTCAATTTCGAAAGCAAAAAATCTTGTATTTCCACATGACAAAAATTGAGCAGGAATGTACTAGATTTTGTGCATTTAGATGTATGGGGTCTTGCAAAGACTATGTCTATGTGTGGCTATAGGTACTACATAACATTCATTGATGATCACACGAGGAAATCGTGGGTATATTTCATGAAGGAGACGAGTGAAGTGTTCACTCAATTTTATAATTTTAGAGTGATGGCTAAAAAACAGACAGGGGTCAAATGAAGGGGGAGAATACTTCTCTAATGAGTTCTCTGAATTCTTATGAAAGAATGACATTTAGAGATAATTTACATGTAGATACAGTCCGTAGAAAAATAGAGTTGCTGAGCAGAAAAACAAGCACATTCTAGAAGAGATACGATGAGCATTGATGGAAGAGAAGAATATTTCGCATAGCTATTGGGCTGAGGCTGTGTCTACAACAGTTTATTTCATGAACATGACTCCTACTACTACAGCCATACATGATGTAACACCAGAGGATAAGTTTACTGGCAAGAAACCTAATTCGTCTCACTTGAAAGTTTTTGGATGTATTTCACATGTGCATGTGCTAGATGAGTTGCATACTAGGCTGGATCCAAAGGTAGAAAAATGTGCATGTGCTAGATGAGTTGCATGTGCATGTGCATATGCTAAATGAGTTGCATACTAGGCTGAATCCATCGCGAATGATGTAAGTGGAAATGTGGTTGCACAGAATACAAGTCAGCATTCATAGTCATTGAGTGGACCAGGAGAGTCCTCATCCAGATTTCTATTGATAGACTAATGAGACTTGGAATTTGGTGCCATTGCCTGAAAGAAAGAAAGCTATTGGTTATAAGTGGGTGTATAAGGTGAAACATAACAGCGATGGTAGCATAAGCAGATACAAGGCTAGATTGGTAGCCAAAGAATATGAGTAGACACATGGGATTGATTATGAGGAGACATTTTCCTCCGTTGTTACAAAGATGGCAATTGTGAGAGTTGTGATTGTGGTGGCTACAACTAAAGGCTAGTTTTTACATCAGATGGATGTAAAAAATGCATTCTTGCATGGTGACTTGCAAGAAGAAGTGTATATGGATCAGCCACCTGGTTTTGAGGATATAGGTCAATCGGTGCATGTATGTAAGCTTCTGGAGTCTCTAGGAAGGGCTTCAATGGGAGACCAAGAGAGAGCTTGAGCTTACAAGAGAAAATCATTGAGAACCCAGCAAAACAAACACAAACAAGACATGCTAGAAAAACAGTGATATCACACACATGCACACCACACAGTACACACACACACACACACACACTCCATATCATACACGTAATTAAAAGAAAGGGCAAAGGGCAAGGGCTACCTACTAGCTAGAGTCTCAAGGGAGGGCCTGTAACATGAGAGACCAAGGAGAACTTGTGACAGTAAATGAATGGAAACCTTAAAGAACCCACACAAACAAAATATGTTATAAATTTTGAAATAGGACACACACAGATACACCACACCTCCACAGACATGGCATGACAAGATTATTGAGTATATTGTCACTATTGTTTTTCTTATGGCAAATGCAGATTACTCTTTGTATGTGCGCAAGAGTGATAAGGGTATTGTGATCATCAACATCTATGTAGATGATCTTATTGTCGGGGGTGACAACTTGGATGAGATTGAGCTTGTAAAAATTCTTCTCAAAAGGAAGTTTTATATAAAGGATTTGGGAGATCTGCGCTACTTTGGGAATTGAGGTCATTCGCATACCTGATGGTATTTGGTTGTTCACAAAGAAAGTATGTATTGGACATGTTGTCCAAGTATGGGATGGTTGATTATTGTAAGTTAATCTTTGTGCCATTAGATCAAAATGGCAAGCTTAGTGTGCGGATGCAAGCTATGTATAGGAAGATTGTGGGGTGTTTGATCTATGTCACGATCAACAGGTGAGATTTGAGTTACACTGTTGTATTAGAGAGTCACTTTATGCAGGCTCCATACAAACCACATCTTGACAATGTGCGACACACACTTCAGTATTTGAGGGCCACTATTGGTTATGCATTGTTTTATGTAGCAGGTGTACCATTGGAGCTATGTGGGTACACAGATGCCGCAGATTGGGAAGGTAGCATCTTAGACAGGAAATCTACTAGTGGATTTATGTTTTCATTGGGGAGTGCTGCTGTGACATGGAGCAGCAAGAAGAAGCCCACAATTTCCTTGTCAAGTACAGAGGTAGAGTACAGAGGAGCTATGGTGGAAGCATGTGAGGTAGCTTGGTTATGCAAGCTACTTGCTGATTTGGGGTTACATGTAGAGAGAAAGGTTGTCATATATTATGACAATCTTAGCAGTATATAGTTGGCCAAGAACCTAGTTTTCCATGCACAAACGAAACACATTGAGGTACATTACCACTTTATCAAGGATAGAGTCTTAGCAGAGCAGGCAACATCGACTTGGCCTACGGCAGACACAGGATTAGGTCACTGACATCTTCACGAAGGTCTTGGGAGCTGAGAAGCTCCGTAGATTTTAAGATATAGTTGGAGTTCATGAGCTGGAGTTGAGCTTGAGGGGGAGTGTTGAAATGTCAAGCTCAACATGAGCTGACACTCACAGCTTGCATGAGCTCTCGACATTTACATCACTCGTTGGTTTGGTAGGTGGCACCGACATATCTTCACCAGAGATTTTACAGCTAGACTACACCGATTAGTCCACACTACCCACTCCACTTAGCTTGTTCACATTATGGACTAGTCCACACCTACCCGCTCCACTTAGCTTGTTCACATTATGGACCGCTTGTATATACTCTATTATGTGTGTTAGTCACTTTATCTTCTTTGTAAACCTCTTTTGTTGTGTGAAGAAGAAGAAGAATTTTTAGCCTCTCACCTTGTGTGTTCTCTTCTAGGGTTTGTGTGAGAGTGTGTGTGCTTGCAAGAGCTCAAGATCTCTTCTCCCCTGCATCTTTTCACTGCACAACTTATGGGACTCATGAGCTCTCAAGTACACCAACACCAGCTTACGATCCTGCCTTTGAGTTATACCTCCCCATAGATATTGGATGACCTCTACAACAGAAGCTCGCACAACCTCCTCGACTTGCATAACATCCTCGATGTACATGTCAACCATTATTCAAATCTGACCATATTGATTAAGTGCCCGTTTTTTATAGTGACTAAATTCAGACTAGCTGCGTTAGCTCACTTACATTATTGTACTTAGGTTTATTGGTAAACCACTAACCTCAAACTAGCTGGGGTATCTCATTTACATTATACTTTGATTTATTGAGATAGTGGCTAGACCCAAAGTAGTTGGGTTAGCTCACATTTTGATGTACTTAGTTGATGTTTATATTTTATGAGCTATTTCTTTATTGAGGATCATTTCATTCTAGTTGATGTTCATGGTTTATGGATTTTTTCTGCACTTTGGCTATCATATTGTATGTTGCAAAATCTCGCTCTTTCCTATGTCGATCCCATGCTATCATACCCAAACATCATCTGATGGCGACCAAACTTTGCAAATATGTGGGGGGTTGGTGACCAAACTTTGCGAGCATGTGGGGGGGGGGGAATAAACTTTGTGAACATCATCTAGTGGTGACCAAACCCCCCCTCCCCCCCCCACATGCTCACAACGTTTGGTCCCCCCCTTGCTTGCAAAGTTTGTTCACCATTGGATGATGTTTGGGTACAATATGATGGGGAAGAGCGGGATTTTGCATAGCATCTCAAGAACTAAGAGACTTGAAAATTTCACATAGGGTACTACTTGATATACAAAACATCACCTGATAGTGACCCCCCTGACATGCTCCCAAAGTTTGTTGGTCACCATAAAAAATATATATATATATCAAGTAGCACCCCGTGTGCCATTTTCAAGTCTCTTAGAGCTTGAGAGGCTATAGAAAATCCCTCTCTTCCCCATGCCATCATACCCAAACTTCATCTGATGGTTACCAAACTTTCTGAGCTTGTGGGGGATACCCCTCCACATACTCGCAAAGTTTGGTCACCAATGGAATGATATTTACATAGTCAAGTAGTGCCCCGTATGCAATTTTCAAGTCAATTAGTAGTTGAGATGCTATGGAAAATCCCTCTCTTCCCCATGCCATCAAACCCAAACATTTTCTGATAGTGACCAAACTTTGCAAGCATGTGAGGCCCCCCCCCCACATACTCACAAAGTTTGGTCACCATCAAATGATGTTTGGTATATCAAGTAATGTCGCGTGTGAAATTTTGAAGTCTCTTATTGCTCAAGAGGCTATGGAGAATCCTCACCTTTCCCATGCCATCGTACCCAAACATCGTCGGAGGTGATGACCAAACTTTGCAACCATGTAGGGGGTAACCGAGCTGGTCTAGATTGCAAAAATGCCAAAATCTCATATTTACAAGTTATTCCTCTAAATGCCCTTCACTTGGTTGCAGAGTTCATCAGACGATGTTTGGTACATCAAGTAGCATCTTGTGTGCAATTTTCATGTCTCTTCATGCTCCAAAGGCAATATATGGAATAGCCTACTCTTCCCCATGCCATCCTACCCAAACATTCTCCATGATTACCAAAATTTACGAGCATGTGTCCCCCACATGCTCATAAAGTTTGGTCACCACCATCAAATAATGTTTGGTATATCAAATAGCACCCTATGAGCAATTTTCAAGTATCTTAGTGCTCGAGCAGCTATGAAAAATCCCACTCTTTCCCATGCCATCATACCCAAACATTGTTTGATGGTGACCAAACCTTATGAGCCTGTTGGGAGATCAATTTGGTCACCATTGGACAATGTAGCATCCCATGTGCATTTTTCAAGTCTCTTAGTGCTTGAGAGGCTATGGAAAATCCCACTCTTCCCCATGCCATCCTACCCTAACATTGTTCGATGGTGACTAAAATTTGCGAGCATGACGTGGGGTGGGGATCCCCCCCACATGTTTGCAGAGTATGGTCATTATCATCATCAAACATTGTTTGATGGGGTGACCAAACTTTGCGAGCATGTTTAGGGGGAGACCCCCACGTGCACCCAAGGTTTGGTCACCATCAAATGATATTTGGTATACCCCATGTGAAATTTTCAAGTCTGTTAGTGCTCGAGAGGCTATGGAAAATCCCGCTCTTCCCCATGGCGTTGTACCAAAACATCCTTCGATGGTGAACAAACTTTTTGATCGTGTGGGGGAGGCCCCCTGCATTCTTGCAAAAGTTTGATATATCAAGCACCACGATAGGCCGCTTACATTCGGATGTTTAATTGGTCAAAAATGAACTAGAATGAAAATACAAGAATGTCCATATGCTCATTGAAGTTTCCATCAATATCAAATTGTCAGTATATTCATCTAAAAAAATGTCAAAAAGAACGTTGAAATACCCATCGGATAATAAGTCTAAATATGTGTCTATATAGTCATCTAAATAGTAGTCTAAAAAATAATTTACTTACTGTAGACATTCAATGATATTTTGGACCATTATTCAGACTATTAGAGATGGATGTAAGTTTAAAATGTTTTTGGCATAATGGTGCATCCAGGTGTAAATGTGTACCTAGATATACTATTATGCCAAATGTATATTGACCTTGCTTCAACTGGTCTCAAATGAGGAAGTTGACACAATTAAATATTTAAGACAAAGATTGATTGATACAAAGACATGATTAATTGCTGAAGAGATATCAAACATTATACGCAAATTGTTGCATACATAAATGTTTCTGTATAGGCGAGCAACTTATACACTACCAAAAAGAGTGCAAAATGGATCTATGCAACTCCATCTACATGTCTAAGAAAAAAGAAGCTTGTAGATTTGAGCTACTAAGTGGTATCCATCTGCCGCGAGCTATTCTTCTCTTTGGGGCTCAGGTATTGCTCTCTGCAAAAATAATGCAATATCCACAAATCAGCCCTTGCAAATTAAAGTGATCTACAAGCTCATAACGTATATTCAAAAGGTACAAAGTACTTACCGAAACCACAGTTGCCAATTCACATTCTTGCCGTCATGCTCCATTCGATCAAGCAAGGCATAATTTCCATGCTTGAATGCATAGTGCTCCTCCAACTCACTAGGTTGACGTCCAATCACCATCACCCTCTCCTACATGCATGCAAAGAACACATAAAAACATACAACTATACACTTTACATACACATAAGGCCACGAGAAGCATGGATACTTACAAAATACTCATAGAATGAGTCCCATCCACTGCTCCCAAGGTGGTAGCTCCCCACGCTCTCTATCCGCTTCACAGCTACTTTCTTTTGTTAGGCATACCGTCGGGGGTTAATCGGCATGCTTCATCACCTCCTCATCCCATTTCTCTTGGTCAACGTGCCAAGGCTTTTCTCCTCCTCTTTTCACTGCTTGGGTGATATCATGAGAGACCACTTGTGCTTCATACAATATCTCATGAGATTGTAGATCCATCTATTTGGTACTTCCTCACTACTTTTTGGGGCTAGCTTGAACTCATCTTAGGGGGGTCTCTCATAAATATGTAAGCGTAGAATGTGGGTTCAATAGAAGGGATTTTTTATAATTCTTTTTTCACACATTTTTTACATACAAAAGGGTACCATTTAAAGGGTTTATTCATAGGTTGAATAGAAAAAGGGTGTGTTCTATTCATGAAAAATTCATAGACAGGGGGATTTTAAAGAAGGCCTTGAACACACGTGACAAATGTAGGGTTTACATATAGAGAGCCCCCGAGGAACTCATTGTTGATTTAATTGCATATCCGGGTTTTCTTCTCCGATGAGGGAATGTGGTCGTAGCGTCATGGGCAAACACTATGACACATAGTCGCCAAATGCGAGTCCGCATCTCCTGTCCTACATCATCACACGAACTATACGCGCACCCTATAAAGATATTGATTTGCATTGGTAAGAAGGCTACTACCAAAACACTAACTAGAGTGATGTGATGAGATGGGGGAGTTACTGTCACACTACCTATGGGTGTACGTTCTCATGGAGGGGTTATTGCATCCGTGGAACCACAACTACAGTTCAACCACCGTGCAATCGTCTACTACGATTAGAAGAACGGCCCGAGGGTGGGGTAGGTGGGACGATTGGTTGGGGGTAATGCCATGGGTTATATCATGCATCCATGATCTACATGCATGCATGGACATTGATTAGGGTTTGTGCATCTACGTGTAACATAACACCCAAGGCCATGAGGCCATATATTTGCAAAAGGAAATTATGAAAAAAAGCATAAGATTAGAGGGATTACCTCTAATAGCGGATGTTGTAGAGTACCTTCATGATAAATTAATCAACCAAATAAATCATAATTAGGGAGAGGTGAAGAGGGCTTGATATGAAAAAATTAAGCAAATCAATAAAGATTAGGGAGATCCAAGAAAGGAATACCTTTCCAAGAAGAAAAGTAGATGGTTGTGATATTAAACCTGTAAAAAAACCCCCAAAAAAAATTGCACGACAAAATTAGGCAAATAAAGCATGATTAGGGAGGGGTAAACAGGGATTGATATCAAAAAATAAGAAAATAAATAAAGCTTAAAGAGAGCTAAAAAGGGCTTACCTTTGCAAGAAGAAAAGTTGATGGTAGTGAGCTAAGACCTGCAAAAACAAGACCCAAAAATTAGGTTAGAAATGCTTGCAACATTTTCTATATGTTTGTAGAAAAAAAGAGGAAAAATAGCATATTGTAGAAACTTGGAGGTGAGAAGGAAGGGTGGGAAGGGTGAAGGAATGGTGGGGAGAGAAGGAAGGGTGTTGGGGGAAGGTGCAACCTCAAGTCACCTTCTCCTGAAGCTTCTAAAGAGTTCAAAGAAAAGCAAATCAATATACAAGCTTCGATTGTTGTAAAATTTTAACGACATCAATTTCAACGCTTTTTTCAATGTCATTTCCAATGCTTTTTCGACGTCCACATGTACTCCAAATATTGTTTACAACTTCTCCATAAACTAACAGATGATGTGTTATTTTCTTCTAGTACCAAAAATTTCTAGTAGTATGGTCACATGGACACCATTTTTTAGTGGAACAAATTGATAAGAAGAGAACAACATTTGATTTTAGTGTTAAAGAAAACTTCATGCAAGAAAGAAGGGCTACTGCAAGTGATCTAAATATGGATGTGAACATCCTTGATTACTTTGGAACCATCCAAGATATCATCAAGGCTAGCTTTAGAAAGTTTCATATGTTTTTCTTTGATGTTAAGTGGTTCAAGGTTGTCAGTGGTCACAATAGGAGCACATGCAACCGTACGAAGAGATAAATCCAGATTAGTTCAAGTGGACTCCACAAAGATATGGACAAACCAAAAGGACACATTTGTAATATCAGAGCATTGTGAGCAAGTGATTTTTTAGGAGGACCCAAGAGATCGTCGATGGTGGTTTGTAATCCAAGTGTCACCATGCAGTAAACAAATATATGAAGATAAGGAAATAGTAGAAGATGAAGAAGAGATTGATGCAGGCCATCAACAAGAGCAAGGGCTAGTGAAGGTAAAGAGATCAAACAATTAGACACAAGAGATACCTTAAACATTCTAGGTGGTGATATTGAGGAAGAACCAGAAACAAATAAGGAATTAGGGCTAGAGCTTGAAGATGTAGAGTCAAACATAGATTCATCTTCTAGTCGTACACGATTCAAGGATGGAGGGATTATCCTTGAAATAGATCTTCTTGGTGCTAATGATCTTTTTTGAAGATGAGAGAGTTGATAATAATCAACTATAATTTTGTAAACATGCAAATATTCTCATGACGTACCCAACTTTCCTCTTTTTGTTGGTTTCATGTATGTTTATGCATATTTGTGTATACCAAAAGTCAAAATATATATGTATATATTTATTTGGATAAAAAATGCTAGGGGAGAAAAAATTAGAAAAAAACATTATTCGATGCTATTTCCAACTATTATTCCGATGGCCATATAGAAAATGTATTAACGTTTTTTTAGATGCTTATTTAGACACATATTTCGACATTCTTTTAGATGAGAATTTCAAATGACACAGAGGCATCATAAATTTTCATTGGAGCATAAGCATCCTGTAGTAGAGTGAAGTAGGCTCAACCTATGTGTAATTTTCAAGTCTCTTAGGGCTCTAGAGGCTATGAAAATTCTCGCTCTTCCCTATGTCATCGTACCCAAACATCGCCCGATGGTGAGACCAAACTTTGCGAGCATGTGGAAGGGGACCCCCCGCAAAGTTTAGTCACCATAGGACGATGTTTGCAAAGTCAAGTAGCACCGTGTATGTAGTTTTAAAGTCTCTTAGTGATTGAGAGGCCATGGAAAATCTCACTCCTCCCCATTCCATTGTACCCAAACATCATCCGATCATGACCAAAATTTGTTTGGTCACCATTGGATGATGGTGCAAAGTAAAGTACTGCCCCATGTGCATTTTTCAAGTCTCTTAGTACTGGAAAGGCCATGGAAATTCCCTCTCTACCCCATGCCACATACCTAAACATTGTTTGATGGTGAGACCAAACACTACAAGCATGTGGGGGGGACCCCCCAACATGCTGACAAAGTTTGTGCACCATCGGTGGGATGATGTTGGCAAACTCAAGTAGCACCCTGTGTGTAATTTAAATAATATGAAATATTAAAACAAAGTTGGCATACAAAATAAATGAGGCACTTAGATGGAGCCATGATCAATAGAGCTTACTTAATCGTCAAGATCAACCAAAGTAGGATATTCTATCCTGACTCCTTGCTATCTTGGGTGACCCAAGTGTGATTAAAGACACATACTCATTGAAACAAATGTGAGGTGCGAGGGTATCGAATGAGATGTCACAACAATGGTGAAAATTAGTGTGAGGATACCAATTCAGGTGTCACACGAGTGAGATGCATGGGAGGGTACTGAATGAGGTATCACATACGTGAGGATTAGTATGAGGGTTACCGATTGAGGTGTCAAACTATGAGAGGGTCACCGATTGAGGTGTCGCACCATACGAGGGTACTGATTGAGGTGTCATATGGGTCCTCACAAGACATACCATGCTAGTGATTGCATATCGTGGGTGAATCCAAAATAAATACTAATTATCTAGTGTTATTGGTATAGAATGTATGTTAATACAAGAAGTATTTCCATGGTTTGGCGATGGAAGTATGTTCAAGTATTTGAATTTGACCTTGTGAAGTTGTTGTTTCTTTTATACAAGGTTAGTTTCTCTCTAAACATCACGGGAGTGAGATTTTTTGAATATTTTATTATCAAATGTTTGTAAAAGAAAAGCTTGTGGCAAAAAAGCAAGGGCTAAAATAGCCATGTAACCTATTTTTGAAGTAATAAAATCTATAAATACTTAAGTGATGATGCTTTTGGTACACTCTTAAGGGGCAGTTGTTGGGACCTAGACTGGTGTTCTTTCTTGTTTTTATATTTTTCTGTGGGGTGCACGTCGTCTCGGTTTTCTATTTCAGAATGAAATCACGAGGATTGCAAGGTAAATCTCTATGCCCACTAAAAGAATGGAACACATCATAAAATAGTTGAAACTCAAAATGGTAGCTCGATAACAACACATGTCGTGTTATCGTGAGAGTACCTCACAAACCAAGGCTTACACCTCTCAAATGACTTTTACCCAATTTTAATGTCTGGAAATGATGGCACAAAATGAGAATACAACTCGGTTTGGGTCATTTTAAGAAAGCAAGCACCGTGATCAATGAACACTCCTCTTATGATTCTCTTATGCAAAGTTCTCCTGAAAACTCGTGAGGCACAGCAACTTTCCTCCCAAAATCTTTCTGTCAAGGCTCTACTAGTTTCATCTAGTAAGTGCATGTGGTGCTATGGAAAGGATGCAAGATGTGGCACTCACCTTACCCTTCATTTGGGAGCTACTTATGGCTGACACAATAGCCCATCGAGCACCCAAAGAGTCTACATAGTTCCTCTTCTTGTTAACGGCATAGGAACGACGAACACTTTGTAGCAGTACCATGCAAACTCTCCTCTCTCTTTGACCTCCAATGTCAGAAAGCGCCCTGCACTCCACCATGTTAGGCTCATCGATTAAAGCATCAAGCACACATGTATGTGATGAAGGCATGAAGTCTACAAAATAGGATTGGAAGATTGCATGATAAGCACGACAATGTGCCCTGGACTTTAATAGTTCTTTCCTATCCACACTAGGGACATGCGAAGAAGGGGGTCTTATGGAAGAGAAGGGATTCTTTAGAAGGAGAAAGGGCTGGTTCATGTTGATTATCTAAACTAAGGGATAGTGGTGTGGGGAGAAGAGGGTGGAGGGACATGTAAAGAGCAGGGACAAGGCTTAGATCGTCACCATGAACAAAAGGTGTTGCTCATTGACATACTCTCCACTCTCTCTTTTTCTCATAGCTGCCCTTTTCCTATCTTCTTCTCGAGCTTGGTGGATGGGGGGAAGTCTAGTCCTATCACGTTTTTGACTCCTACAACTTTGAGAATCCATTCTCAAGGAAGCTGAGAGAGAATGACGGCTCAATGATGGGATAGTACTACTACTACACATGTGTGTGGAATACTACTAAAGCTGTGTGTTTATATAGGAAAATTAGCTTATCCACTTCACATCTCATTGGATTTCCTATCTATATAATACATGATTGATTGGATAATTAAGATAAAAAGAAATCTATTATTCACTTAAAAATAAATAATATTAATTATAAATAATTATAAATCTAAATATTTATCATTACTAAATATATATATTTTTAAAATTATCTTTTATTTGATAATATAACTATATTTTCTTCCATAATGTGTTTTATTTTATTTTATTATTTTTCTACATATAAAATATTTTCATGAAATATTAAATTTAAAAATTTATTTTTTTTAAATAAAATAACATGAAATTTAAAAATTTACTATTTATCTAATTTAAAAATATAATCCTTTAAAATTACTGATTTTAAATTCTTTTATATTTATAATATATATATATAATTATTTAAAATTATATATTTTTATTCTCTTTCTAAAATACTAAAAAATGTATTAAATTTTTTAAAAATATTTTTAAGAAATAATGGGAAGGTGGGAGGGAGGTGCCACATGGCACTTACTTGATATGTGGCACTATTATGGCTGATGTGGCTATACTCCCCATGTCTATATGGGTTGACATATGGAGGGATGATGTGGAATGATGCGTGACATGGCATTCCATGATGTGGCATGCCATGTCACCAAGTGTGAGGTGGCATGCAAAGGTGCCAAGAAGATGTGGCATTAATGATGATTAGAATGATGAGGTAGAACGTCAACTAGGTTGACCATGTTGACCTGGAGAGTGGAGGTGGCATGGTGCTTATGTGGATCCTCTTTAAGCTGATGTGGATATAAAGTGGCAAGTACAGATAAGATTTCTATCCACCCACGACATACACATGGCATGATCTGTAGGCTTTAAAGATTAGCAAGCCTAGATTTCCAAACCTAACTAGGATTGGTTTTAGACTTGAAGAGAGCAGAGTGGACACAATATGGAAATTTTCACTTGGGAGGATTGAAAATGGACCTTCCCGTACTGAAATTAAGCCAAACATTTTTAATAAATTTATGGTAACAAGTATATTTATCCTTAGGATTTTTAGGACAAAAGATTCAATATTTGATTTTTTAGAATTAAATTACTATTGGTTTAATGGGCCTCTAACAACAAATTTTACAAATCAGATCACGAAAATCCAACCGTTAGATTTGTAGTTCTACCTTAGATCCATATTCTACTTATCTTCCCCAATCCAATCATCACCAAATCCATAGAAATTGAGCATTTTAAATTGTAGATGTGGTGAGAGAAAATAGAATGCTTTTTTAACCATTCTGATACCTTTTAAATAATATAGAAAATAGAAAAACACATCAAATTTGCTTAATAAATCAAATTAAGCTCTATGTTATCTAAATTTGTGATATGAAAAAGTGAAAACATTGTATGAGTAATAATGTAAAAGTTAATAGGTAATTTAGTCACATTTAGTGTACCTTTCCAAACCTGGGACATGGCCTGTATATAATTTTTGTGCCAAACAAAAGGGGCTTTGCAATTATTGGATAGTCGATTGGATTATTGTTTTAGTTGCCCAACTTTTCATGTGATGTTTCATTAGAAGACCTTGAAGTGAAACTCCTTGGCTAACTAGGAGAGATTGGTTATTATATTGCTTGTTTGCAAGATAAACCCAAGGGCACCCACTAAACAAAACTGGATAACCTCATCTTGTCACCACCTACATGCACATAAAAAAACAAAATATCTCTCCTTGTAGGTTGCATGGTGTAATCTCAAGGAGAGATCTCGACTTTTTTATTACATGTGTAAGTGCTCCCATAATTGTAGCTATACACATAGCCACACCCACATGCACAACCAATACAATAGCCACATGCATGGTCATGCACGCGGCCATATATGTGACCATTTGCATGGCCATATATGTGACCATTTGCATGGCCAACAAGCCGTGTGCATGTCCGTGCTCATGTTGCTAGGCACGAGACCGGTCATCGTTCCGTGTAACTGGCTGCGCATAACAATTTTTTAATTTTTCTTTTCTTTGTTTTAGGCACGGTTATGCTTGAGGCCATAGCCCTTATCCTTGTGGCGTTTTTACCTCACTTTATAGATCTTGTCGCTCTCTATAGCTTGACTTGATCTAGCTTCACCTCCATGATCTCATACCAGCATGAAGGTTGATAGTTTTAAGCTCTGAACAGGTTTCTTAGTTAAGAGTAATCACTCAACCTACACACTCCATTGACACGTAGATATGCAACCAACACATGGAGAACTCAATTAGGTAATGGCTATGATGAATTATTCCTTCATTAGTTGCTAATCACACTCCTAATAAGATCCTTTGTAGGTTGTTACTTCTCTACTTCTTCTTTACCTACGAACACTCTAATCCACACCAAATCCAAAATAAAGATAGTTCACACGCACACACTAATGTCCACTCTGGATGGTTACATGGTGAGACCGTTATTGTTCCTACAAGCACACACACCTATTCACATCGATTGGCACCTCCTCATAGCTCCCTGATGGTGACCATATGATGTTGTAGTGCTAAGGCGGCCCAATATGGGTCCCAAAAGATTTTTTCATTAATTAGATCATGGCACCTCAAACCTTTGGAGTGGGACTTTATAAACCTTATGGGAGCAAACTTTATAAACCTTTGGAGTGGGACTTTATAAACCTTATTAGCTTTGCGATGCTTTGTTTTAAGGCAGCTTTCTTCTAGATGATTCTAGGCTTCGTGATGCAGCCTATAAAATCCCCCACCTTGTCTTCTAAATCCCGGGGCGAGAGTCCCTAGTCCAGAGAGAGAGAGAGAGAGAGAGAGAGAGAGAGAGAGAGAGAGAGAGAGAGAGAGAGAGAGACGGACGATGTCTAATGCGCTTCTTGGTATATTTTTAAAAAAATAATACCGTGAGTGTCTGCGATTTCAAAAAGAATTATGTTTGCACCTTACGCCTCTATGGCATTTTTCTATCATTGCAGTTTTGTGCTTTTTGCGATTAGTCTGAGAGAGAGAGGGGGTAGGGAGAGAGAGAGAGAGAGAGAGAGAGAGAGAGAGAGAGGAGGGTGGGGGAGAGAGAGAATGCAACACGAAGAGAGGGAGAGAGGGTTTGCAAGGAAAGAGAGGGTGTGCGAAGAGAGAGGCTCCTAAGGTTTAAATGTGGTAAGGTTTAACCTTACCCCATTAATTAATTAATGTGTATGCGAGGTTATCCATATCCATTTGAGCTTGCTTTCTCTACTATTCACCTCTTCTTTCTAACTACTTAAAAATCTCTAGCTATCTACTTTAAACTCTACCCTCTTATATCTATCCACTTTAAACTCTACCCTCTTATATCTATCTACTTTAAAATCTCTAGGTATCTACTTTAAACTCTACCCTCTTCTAGCTTTAGCTTATGTGAAGCACTGTTATTCAACACCATTACACTATCATTCAATCTACTATGAATCTTTTTCTACTCTCATCTATTCTCACAAAAACCATTTTCCTATAGGCACACACACCTACTCACACCAATTGGCACCTCCTCACAGCTCCCTGATGGTGACCATGTGATGTTGCATTGCCATGGCCCAATATGTGGGGTTATCCACATCCGTTTGAGCTTGCTTTCTCTAGGATTCACCTCTTTTGTCTATCTACTTTAAACTCTACCCTCTTCTAGCTTTAGCTCATATGAAACAACATTACACCATTACTCAATCTCTACTATGAATCTTTTTCTTGTCTTACCTATTCTCACATCTATACCCATTTTCTACATTCTCACCTACTTCATGAGTATCTTACTCGGGGGATTCACTATGTGTAAACCCTCTATATTACGTGTGTTCAAGGCCTAGTTAAAAAACCCCTTATCTATGAAATTTTTATGAATAAATTATACCCTTTTTTCATTCAATCTGTAAATGCCTCTTTAAATGGTATCGTTCTGTACGTAAAAAGTGTGATAAAAATAGATTTTTAAAATCTCTTATGTTGAACCCACGTGTTACGTTTACATATTTTTGAGTGACCCTCCAAATAGCTTATTCTTTTCTCCCAAGGGCTCCTTACCACCCCTTTGTGCACATCTCAAAAAATCTTAGTTAGTGAAAGTAAGCTCATCAAGGGCTCAAGGTTAGGTCCACGTTCGTGTCACGTTTGTGTGCTTTGGTATACTTGAGTGTACTTTGGTACACATCTCTAGGCTACGTGTGTGTACCCAATTGTCCTATGGTGCTGTCTCGTGGGTGTTGTCCCATGGTGTGCCACCTGTGAAGATGGCCACCGCCCTCGTCTGACTCCCGTCAAAGTGTACTCAAATGTTTCCATGTTGAAATACCACTTGAAGGTGAACTCAAATTGTGTCTCTTTAAAGATAAGAAAAGGATCCTTTATAGTAAACAAGAGAAGATATGACAAAGTGCGAAGGTTTAAGTTGGAGACGCTTGGAGAAATTCATAAGAGGGTGACATGCTGGAAAGTTCAAAATTTTAGTTGCTAACAAAACCATGTTGAAGAATGACTTCAAAGCATAAGACAGACCTTAGCCAATGGGAGTTCCTAATACCTGTGCACCATGAAAACCGTTTATATTTAAGAGGTCCTAATACCTGTGCACTATGAAAACCGTTTATATTTAAGAGGTCCTACAAAGACACTTTATGCTTTACCTCAAGTCATGAAGGAACAAGAGCATTTGTTATAACAAGCAGGTCATGCTTGGTCATCGGCATCATCGATAGGTAGTCTAGAGTAAGGCTTCTCCAAAACAGCAGAGAGATAGACTTCTTGCTTGTCTGCACCTCTGTCAAGCTTGTCACCTACAGCCCACTTGAGCTTCTTGTAGCCTAGCTTCTCAATGAGTGGCACATAGTTTTGTGTGAGCTCACTCCTTATACAAAAAAAATGGTCAAGCCAAAGGATACCCCCAGGCCTTAGGATCCTGTCGATATCAAAGAAGATGAATTCTAAGGTTTCTAACGGGATCCAATTGCTCAAAACATGCATGGAATGTACTATGTCAAGGGTGTTGTCAAAGAAAGGGAGTCTTTGAGAGATGGAGAGATATAAGGGCACCACTCCTCTGAGGGCAATCATGTTATTGAAAGGGCCATCAAAGTTCATGGTGGTGGTGACTATGGTGACATCGTTCTCCTTCATTCTCACTGCAAAGCTGCCTGTGCCCCCTCCTAGGTCAAGGCCTATGCGAATGCTCCCATTCTTCAATGCCAACACTTCATTGATGGTGAAGTCGATTGGCCCTCCCCCACCCACCCACCTTCCTTTCTCCCTTCCATGCAGCTCAAAGCAGTCCAAGCAATCCGCAAAGATGTGGTGGTTCTTCCTGTCATTCAAGCACTCAAAGCTCTTGCAGTTGTAGGGTGACCAATGTATGTTCTTGTTGGGTGGCTGTGTCCATAAGCACTTCGGAAATGCATATGGGTCTTCAAAATGCCTTGGACTCCTTGCAAAGCACCTCCTGCATGCATTTTAATCAAGGATCAGCTTTGCTTGCGAGTCTCCTGTAACTAATTTGCGTAATTTCATCTACTTTAAAGATCTACATGGTTTAGTTAACATGTGAAAATGATACACCGATCATTATCGATAGGGTGACGACGGATTAAGAGCAGTGATTACTTCCCGGTTAGAATTAAGATGTAATAATGATATTAATGACGGAGTTAATAAGATGGGATTAAAAGGTGGCTATGGAGGCATTTCAAAGAGAGCTGATCATTACTAGAACTGTCCATGGCGCCATGGAGACATTTCAAAGAGGGCTGATCATTACCGTCCATAGCTTTCTCCACCTTCAATTTGAGGGTTGGTAACTACCACCTCTGGGGTTAAGGTGGGGTTAAGAGTGATAACTACTTCCGAGGTAAAATTAAATTGTATATAATGATCACTGATGATGGGAGTAAGAGTTGTAACTATATCAGCAGGAAGGATGGAGATGGGATTAAGAGCTGTAGGTTGGGGTAGAATTAAGACGTATGGAAGGCGAAGTAATGATGATAGATTAAAGATCGGGTTAAGAGTCGTCACTGGTGATTAACTCAGGAGAAACATCTAACTCGTTATATTATTAGACATTCTTCTCAGTGACCCTCTGAGAGGAGAGTGGTGGATACTACCTGCGAGGCAGGGGTTCACAGCCATGGAGGAGCAAACGCTGGGCGAGGTTCTGATCATCGGGGCACTCTCCGCCAACGTCGTAGAGCTCCATGAAGCGACGGACCTCGTCGCCCTGGAGCGCGCAGGCGTGGCCGACGGGAGAGACGAGAGTGTCGGAACTGAGGCCCGAGCTCCACCCGAGGGGCAGCTTCCGTGGACTGATGAACTCCTGCAGCTCTCTTATACTGCCCATTACTCGCGCCCATTCAACCCATGCATTATCTCCACCTGCATCATCGTCACCTCGTGCTTGAAGACCATTCTTCTCATTAATGGACTCTGCTGCCTTCCTCATCACCTCCATAGCTTTCTCCACCTCTTCCAACACGCTCCCAGATCGCTGCACTGCCTCTTTCAGATCTCTCTCCACTCCCCCCAGCGCTTGCTGCGTCCTTACTAGCTCCGCCTGTGTGGAGTTCAGCTGGTAAGCTAGCTCGCCCGCTGGCGTAGACAGCAGCACACGATACTTATTGGTACTACTACTACTATAGACGCTAACCGATTGTAAGTCCTTCAGCTCCGCCTCGCCCCCACCATCAGAAGACACAAAGTAGTATGTCATCAAATTTGTGCCAATTATCGCAAATAGAAAAATCAGCTTATGATAGTTACTTATAGAGGCTCCTCCCCCATAAGCTGCTTTCCCAGCTTCCATGGCTTTCAAGGTCTCCTCATAGCCCATTTTGTAGCTAGAATATAAGCATAAGCTCTATCATGCACTGAAATCTGAATATTAACTTGCTCTAGACTTACATTAGAAGAGACCCAGCTTCATTTTGATGAAAGCTTGCTGGGTGTTAGCTAATCAAACCATATCTTTGCTCAATTGATGAACCTACAATTAATATGGAACTGTAAATTGTTAAATCTACACAATTATGGTACTATGATAAGCTTGCTAGATATTAGATGTAAACCACGTAGCCAAGCCAGTACGCCATTGTCGAAGTGGTTATGTTGATGTATTGCATAGTAAGATAAGGTCAATTAAGCTTAAAAACTTAGCTTAACCAAATATTTGTTAGAATAGATATAAAAGCTAATGATGAGGGCAACCGTTGAGCTACTAACCTGTTTAAGCAAACTAGACTGAATCTAACATTGGAACATAACGCACCACTAGGAGCTAAAGATATCAAGAGAGCTGATTGTGAAGTTACCAACAGCAAGAAACATTCGGATTAATAGAAGTGCAGAACGTTTAGGTATAGCTGAGATAAGAATAACTTAATATAATATATAGCTGATATTGGGAGTAAAGAAATGATAATAATTGATAACTTTAGCACGTCGTGTGATACATGGGCTCAAAGGTTGAAGCGTTAAACACTCCCGCATCGTAAGTTGTAACGGCTAACTTGCAAGTGTCGATTGTCTTGAGTAGGGGGTGGCGGTACTCCACTACACGTATAATTGTGAATCTTAATTTCAATCACTAAATGTCTATAAGGGCCAAATATATATTGGCCTTTTTTAATCTTCGAAGCTTGTTTTTTTCCAAATAATACGAGCTATATATTAATAGAATTAAGGAAAGAAAAATACATCAGCTGCCAATAGGCAAGGGAGCATCAAACCAGCCAATAGGCAGGGGAGCATTAAATAATACGAGCTATAGTCCCAACTGAGTTAGTGTAGTGGTCAAGCTTGTGACTTGTAACCTCTAGGTTATGAGTTCAAGTCCCACTAGGCTCTCTCATGTTATAAAGGGACACCTATGCTCGCTTGATGTGTTTGGTTGCTCGGGCTCTTGCCCCTTGAACACTCGAGTGACTCCTCCTCCTCGGGTGGTGGATCACCCGAGATAGGAGGATCCATACGAGACCCCTCCGCTGTTCCAGCGCTCGACTCATCGCGGTGGTCATGGGGGATGCCTTATTCGTGGCTCTTGCCCGATGGTACGTGGCCCTTGCCCGACCATGATAATTGGCTAATTGTTGGAAGGGGAAATCGGCTCCACCCACTTGAGTGGGCCCCGGGTGTGTACGAAAAAAATAAAATAATACGAGCTATATATTAATAGAATTAAGGAAAGAAAAATACGTCAGCTACCAATAGGCAAGGGAGCATCAAACCAGACAGGGGAGCATTAAACCACCCGTACAATGTTTCTAGATGGATTGCAACTAATGCCGGGTTACAATTCAAGGATTTAATTGCCAGTAGGTTCTTTCTATAATCTTCAAAGCTTGTTAATAATGTGTTTGTGGTCAAAATTTCTCTAGTGGAACCTTAATCCAAAGCAACCATAATATATTTGTAGGCGAGGTGTATTTGTCACTTCTAAAAACGGCCCCTAGTAGGAGCCACCACAATTGAAGGCCATTATCAACCTTGGCCTTTGACCAAGCATACATGCACACATTATAAATATAAAGATGAATGAACTATGGGGCCATTCGTCAACCATTGTATGGTGTAGTACTTAGTAATATATTATTCTCCTCACCTTGAGATACAAGATTCAATTCCCAATGCTTACAATCCATTAGCATATTATGGGTATGTTATTTCTTGTGTACCATGATATGCATGCAAAGTTGTGGACCTAGCAAAAAGTTGGCAAAACTTTACAATATTAGTGGGTCCCCTGGTCTTTGCACTTTTTTTAGGGTCCTTTTAAATAAGTCAAAAGGAACCCCACTACATTTACCCTTGTACAACAACCATATCAAGGATATCAATCACTAGCAAGGAGATAGTGGGGATACAAAAAAAAATGAATAGATATATAGCTATGAGATCACTAGAGAGTTGAAGTGTACATCTCGTAACCATACATAATCTCTCCCCCATCCCCCCCTATAAAACACATATACATGCATGTACATGTGCATTCTCTCTCTCTCTCTCTCTCTCTCTCTCTCTCTCTCTCTCTCTCTCTCTCTCTCTCTCCATGTGACATCCCCATGATTTCCACCCACGATCATCTCACATTAAGAGTGTGCACGTGCATGCGCATGTGCACTCACACACACATATGCATAATATACACATAGGGAATGCATCATGTGCACTCACTCTCAAACCATAGGCTTGCTTCACCAAGCTACCTGTGAGCTTGGAAGAGATAGACATGCAAACCACCTTAGCATAAGGCCTTCAAATCACGAGATCACCTCATAAAAAACCATTACCATGCTCATCATGTATCATGCATGGTATTTGTTTAAGCTAGTCTAGATCCATACCCACAAAAGGCATGCTTAAGTGTGTTGTTAATTAACCTCCATTATAATAGCATAAACTTGGCAAAAATAAACAAGAAGAACATTAAAAGAAAGATATGCACGACAAAAGAGTGGGTTCAACCTCCGCCATGCATGAGTGAGCACGCTTTCTCATGCATGTATTTTTGTATTAGCAAAAGAGAAAGTGCTCAAGAATAGCTTTATACATTCCACTTTGGGCTATTAATATAAAAAAAGTTGTTGGAATTAGGGTTGCAGGAAAGCACACAAAGCTTGGAGAAGAAGAAGCAAGAATGCACACAACACACAGTGTATTAGATTGTGTCAATGTACAAAGATAAGTTAGCCCTAGTATGATGGACGTATGTACAAGCCGGGGAAAAAAAACCTCCTAAGGAGGGAAAAAGTACCCCGGCGGTCCTAAGCGTGTTCACACACATCACTGCCTATATATATGGCAACAAATCCCCCCTGGGAGTGATGGTGTGAACAAGAGCTGGCACTCATGTACAGGGAAGTGCCATGCCCGAAGTAGATCAATCCACAAAGGGGAGCAAGCCCAAAGCTTTGCGGAAAGCTTCAAACTTCTCACGAGGAAGCTCCTTTGTGAAAAGATCGGCGAGGTTGTCCTGTGTTGGCACATATGCCAAGCTGATCTCTCCTGCTGAGGGTCTCTCCCTAACATAGTGATAATGCACCTCAATGTGCTTTGTGCAAGCATGAAAAACTGGGTTTCTCGCAACTGCCAATGCGCTCTGACTTTCAGTGTAGATAGAGGTGGCAGACTCCTGTCCAACACCCAAGTCAGCCATAAGCCGTTTGAGCCACACACACTCAACCGTAGCTGTGAAAGCTTGCATGTACTCAGCTTTACAACTAGAAGTGGCCACAGTAGGTTGCTTCTTGCTCAACCAAGATATATGCATGAGCTACTGAGCATGAAAGAAAAACCACTTGTGGACACTCTTGTGTCATAGCAACCAGCCCAATCTGAGTCCAAAAAAGCATGTAAATCTGGCGGCAACGATTCCCCCTTCGGATAAAACAACCCAAGATGTATAGTGCCACTCAAGTAGCAAAAGATGCGTTTAACTGCCTTCCAATGCTGAGACCCTGGGCTATGCATAAACCTGCTCACCTGTGAGACTGCAAAGTGAATGGCTGGCCTCGTAATGCATACATAAATGAGGCAACCAACAGCTGTCTGATAGAGTGTGACATCAAAGTGATCTCCAGCATCATGAAGACTCAAGTTCAAACCTGTCTCCATTGGAGTAGCAATAGGCTTGCAGTCTTCAAGGCCAAATCTCCGCAACAATGTCTCAATATACTTTGTCTGACACAAAGCAATACCTCCATCACACTACTTAAATTGTATCCCCAAATAATGATGCAAATGTCCCAAATCTGACATCTCAAAAGAGGCATTCAAATCAGCCTTAAAATCAGCAATATGACTCTCATTTGGTCCTGTGAGCAGCAGTCATTGACATAGAGAGCAATGATTAGATGTATATCATCCACACATTTAACATACAAAGTGCTTTCTGTTGGACTATTCTGAAAACCATGTGCATTCAAATATGCATGTATCTTTTCATACCAAGCTCGTGGAGCTTGGTTTAAACCATACAAAGCCTTTTTCAACCTGCACACTTTGTTTTCCTGCCCTCTTTGAACAAAACCACGAGGCTGCGATACATACACCTCCTCATGCAAATCTCCATTCAAGAACGTAGTCTTTATATCCAACTAATGTACATTCCAACCATTATGAGCTACCAATGCACAAATGCTACGAATGGTAGTCATACAACAAGTGGGAGCAAAGGTCTCATCAAAATCAATGCCCTTTTCTTGAGCATAATCCTTTGCAACAACAAGTCTAGCCTTATAGCGATCAACACTGCCATCTGGCTTTCATTTCAACTTAAAAACCTACTTACATCCAATGACCTTTTTACCAATAGGCAAATCACACAAAGACCATGTACCATTCTTCATTATAGCATCATATTCATTTTGCAATGCAGCCAACCAATTTTCTGATTTTTGTGCCTCATCAAATGAAAGAGGTTCTTTCTCTTCACACATACTAGACACAGCCAAAGCATAACAATCTGATGCACAAGAGGCATGCTGAAAACGTGAACGGGTACAACTAGAAATAGGTGCATCAATTTTACTATCACACAAGGTTTGCACCAGCCATTTAGGCATACCTCTAGCCTGCTCATTTTCCGCCCTATCCTCATAAATTACATCCTGTAAATCTGCATCAGAAATAGGCGGATCTATGATGTCGTTTGAAATCTGCACATAGGCTGAATATTTGCCTCATTAGGACTTACATTTGAATTCCCACCTCTAAACTTGAGGCAACAACGTATCAAATACATCCCGTGAACTCACACCTGTCTCTTTGGTACATGATAACAAAGGCTGCACAGCATCTTCCACAAAAACATCTCGACTAATCAAGATACGCTTTGACTGCGGACGATACAATCTGTAACCCTTGCTCTCAGCACTGTAACCAACAAAAATGCATTTGACAGCCTTATCATCCAATTTTCTACATTGTTGCACAAGCACTAAAGCATAGGCCAAGCAACCAAAGACACACAAGTGACCAATAGAAGGCTTCCTGCCATGCCAAGCTTCGTATGGAGTAACACACTGGAAGGCCTTAGTGGGACACCTGTTGAGTACATATGCAGCACACATGACAGCCTCAAGCCAAAACGCATATGGCAAAGCTTGGCTCTTGACCATACATCGTGCCATCTCCATAAGTGACCTGTTTTTCCTCTCAGCAACACCATTTTGCTGAGGGGTATACGGCACTGTACATTGGTGTTTTATCCCAACCAGAAATGCATCAAACTCTTTAGACATGTACTTCCCCCCTTGATCAGAATGGAGGGTGCCCACAGTATAATTGGATACATTTTCAACCATAAGCAAGCACAAAAACACTTCAAACTTTGCCTTCAGTGGATATACCCATGCATGCCTTGAGTAATCATCAATGAAAGTCACGAAGTACAAGTGTTTACCAAATGATGGAGTTTGCATAGGCCCACATACATCACTATGTACAAGTTGCAATTTGCGAGTGGCCCACACAGAACCATCCTTTGGAAACGCAGAACGCTGCATTTTGCCCAAAATACAGTCTTCACAAACATGTTTTAATGGTGCCTCAAGAGGGGGCAATGAAGCAACCATATCAAATTTCTGCAAACGCAGCAAACTAGCAAAGTTGAGATGAGCAAAACGAGCATGCCATAGTTTTGCATCAGAAACTGCATTTGCTGAATCTTCCACACACTTGTCATAAGAATTGAGCCTATACAGCCCACAAAACAAGATGCCAGATGCAATAATCGTATCACCAGAAGTCAAACAGTACATCTGTCATCCACAAATTTGACT
The DNA here is from genome assembly GCF_041138505.1 of Cibotium barometz. Taxonomy (NCBI): domain Eukaryota; kingdom Viridiplantae; phylum Streptophyta; class Polypodiopsida; order Cyatheales; family Cibotiaceae; genus Cibotium; species Cibotium barometz. The sequence continues at coordinate 55,483,988 of NC_141048.1, read as the reverse complement.
ACAAGTCCAAGTCTAGCAAGCGGAGAGACAGACAACAGATTCTTCTTTATCCCTTGCACATACAAAGTACCTGAAAGTGTGAAAGCACTGCCATTTGCAGCAGTAAGCATAATTTTATCAACGCCCTTCACTGGGTAAGAAGCATTATTGGCACATGTGACAGTATTCCCATTAGGGACAGCCTCAAGACAAGTGAGCATATCACGATGCGAGGTAATGTGCTTTGTAGAACCACTATCAAAATACCATACATCAGAGTCAACAGAAACTGCCAAACATGCATCATGTACAGATGGGTCATACTGGCAATACAAGCTAAACACCCATTCTGTATCCTGCACAACATTTGCAGAATCTGCATTTGTAGAAGCATCCGCTATTGTGGCTGCATTTGACTCTTTCTTCTTTGCGTCTTTAGCCTTTAGCTTAGGACAATTCTTAATGACATGATCAGTTACCTTACAATAGTTGTACCTGATTTTTTTCTTGCCTTTATCAAGAGCCTTCTTGGACGACCTATTGTTGCTACCTGTGGAAGGAGAAGTTGCAGACCTACTAATAGGAGAAGAAACAGTGGAAGGGGCTGCCTTACCACTTCTTCTCTGCTGGGCAGCAACAAATACTGCTCCACGCTCTCGTGTAGCTAGTCACGACCGTGCGACAAATGAGGGTACCATAAATACCACATTAAATATCAAATAATTCTATAATTCACATTTCCATAACAAAATGTGACTTATGAGCCCCCCCACACACACACACACTTATATGCATAATACTCACAAGGATACACACAAGAATGCATCATGTGGACTCATCTCCAAAAAATAGGCTTTCCTCACCAAGCCACCCCTAGGCTTGGGAGAGATACACATGTGCACCACCTTAGCATTAGGCTTCTAGATCACGAGACCATCTGGTAGAAAAACCCATTATTGTGCCCACCTTGTACCACGCATGGTAATTCGTATGTGAAGCTTGGTAGCCCTAGACCAACCTCTAAGATAGTCTAGATCGAGACCCACACAAGCCTATGGTCAACACTCACTTATGAGCCCTCCTCATGCTTGTATATAGTGCTATTGTTATTATGGGATAAATGCTTGGCACTCTCAGTAGCCAAGTCCTTATGTGTGACATTCTCTTGGCCCATAGATATCAATCTATGCCCATGCGAGGGATGTAACATAGATATTAACCTATGCCCATGCTAGGGATGTAACATAATTTCTTCCTCCCTTAAGAGCTCACCTCCCAAAGGAATGAAATCAATTAGATAGATTTCTCTATATTCATCCGCACTTACCCCTTTCAAATTATTCCTTACACAACTAAGAAGTCTATGTGTTGATACATCAACATTAACAATAGCATTTTGATCTTTGATATCCAACCATCCTTTTCATTACTTTGGCTTATCCTTAATATGTAAAGTATAAGGTCAAACCTTGACTTATCTTGGACAAGCGCATTGTTAAGTTCCATTGTTAATGAGTTGTATAAGTAATTTAACCTATTGATAACTTTCATAAAAATCCAAAGTTTGCCATAAGTGTTTAATTCTCTTCATCTTCACTTGAGGTTACCCAAACATACATGGGTTTTTAAAATATTGAGAAATTCTAAAAGTATGTTTAAGGCAATGTTTAGACATTTGAGTCTCATTTTCAAGTTTGTGTTTATATGTTCTCAGGAAATACCTCTACACACAATTGTCTTGTTTTTGGTTTACATATGAATAAGCTATCCAACATCATTCTCTCATTCTCTATTACCATCAACCAACACCCTAGAGAGAACAAGATAAAGATCTGAAAGACCTTGAATATTCTCATTGATCCAAACCTGACCTAGTTCTCACCATAGCAACTAATGATAGCTTCCTACAAGAATTAATTTCCACATCCCATGTGAAGGCACTATGCTTAGCAGGACTACCTTTTAGTGATCCTTAACCTTCAAAACCCTATGGTTCCAACTCTATTATCATATGGACACTCACTAATGCGGTTGTGGTAATGAATGTTGGGGTAGGTACCATTAGCAAATCTATACCAAAAGTAAAAACATTCACTAATGTATGAATGATTATAAGGCTAGGTACCATTTCCAAATCTTTACCAAAAATAAGAACAGTCACTTATGTCAATGTGCTAATGGATGTTGGGTAGGTAGGTATAATTGCCAAATCTATATCATGAACGTTGGGGTAGGTAGGTAACATTTCCAATCTATACCAAAAATAAGGATCCATGTCCAATGGTTTGCAACAATTATAAACATTTTATAATTGTACTATCTACTTGTCTAAGTTTGAGACAAGCCATAATATTTGTGATGCAGGAAATTTGGCGTTTGAAATTTTTTATTTTTGATCAAACCATATATTTAAAGTGCACGACTAATAGTGTGATGTTTCATTAGAAGAGATCAATGTCTAATTCCTTTATCAAGTGGGTGAGATTATCCAATTTTATTAGAAAAATGACTATTTTTTGGCTTTAAAAAATCTTCAAAGGTGATCCAAAGTGGGGACTCTTATTTTACAATCATCCCTCCTAATTGGACTTCACTAAAATAAGCATATTCTTTGACTACTCAATAAACAATACTTATATATATATATATGTGTGTGTGTGTGTATGTACATATATACATACATACATACATACATACATACATATATATATATATATACTTGAGTATGTATATATATGACTCAAGTATATATATATATATATATGTATATATATATATATATATATATATATATATATATATGAGTTATTTCATTTAAAGATTTGACTACAATAAATCTTAATCAATTGAGAAACTATTTCCCGCCAAATTTCTCCTCTCCCTTTTTACCATGGATTGGGGGTTGTGTGAGTGATATTCGATCTCAAAGTCTAATGAAAAGGTGAAACCTTCTCATAGTGATTTGGAAGATGACCATTAGCATTCACTAGGATTCTATTAGAGGATAAATGCACTTTGAAAAGCAACCCAAGTGAGGAGCTTGGAAAACAAATAATCATGTCTCACCAATGTTCCTTCTAAGTGCAAATACATAACCAACCAATGATGGAGTAGCTCTCAAGTATATATATATATATACTCAAGTAATAATATACTTGCATGATTTCTTTAAAGATTTGGCTACAGTAAATATTAATCAATTGAGAAACTATTACCGGCCAAATTTCTCCTCTCGTTTTTTACCATGGATAACTATAACAAACAAAAAGTATAGCCGCGTGAAGAGCCACATAAATATCAAAGGATCTAAAAATGGGAAAAAAACATTCTCACAGCTATATGCCTGGCTATGTACGTGACTAGAGCCACGCAAATAACCGCACTTATAGCTGGGCTAACAACACCTATAGCTGCGTACATAGCCGAGCTATTAGTAGCACATATAGCCACACATATACATGTGTGTGTGCGGCTATAGCTGCGTAGTCTCTGCAAAAAAAGGAGACATATAGGGTGAGATATGTGGGGACATGTGTCCCCGCATATTTCACCCGCATATCTCACCCATTCTTTTCCAATTATTCAAGAAGCACTTAAAAACACACAAAAAAACACTTAAAACACCAAAAAATTTACAAAACAACAGTATCATGGTTTTTATTACTTGCAAATTATATACAAAGTTACAAAATACATAGTGTTAATGTCCAAAAAATGAAAAATGATAAAGGTACTAATTAAATTAATTCATTATGGTTCATCTTTGTGTTCATATTTATCTTCATCTTCACTTGCATGTTCACCACGTGCACAAGCACCTTCATCTTCATCGTCACTTTCAACATCCTCGTTATATCCTGTGTTAAATAGTAATACAATGCATACATGTTAGCAACAAGGAAAACAAGTTGGGTGATAATTAATAATCAAGTTTAGAGATTCACCAATTTGCCTTGCCGAGCTCGTTGGATATTTGTTTCACTAACCACTCCATGGCTTTTTGAGCCTCTCCCAAGTGTGATCTTGACTGTGGTGCTTGTTGTCATACCTATTCGCCCCAGACGTTGGGGGGAGACCTGTTACCCTTTCCTACATTCAACAAGTTTCAACATGCATGAGGTATGGAAATCACAATGACACATGAAGTAAACATAATGGAAAATGCCAAAGATAAAACTTAACAATCATGCAAACAAGCCTTCCTTTTTTTCAGATCCATACTTCATCGTACTGTGACACAAAGTTGGGGTTTTGACTTCGGTCACTTCTTAGAATCAAAACACACTTGTATGAAACCTCACAGCCTCCTAACCTCCCTTTCTCTCCCTAGGCTAAGATAAAGATAAACACATCAAAGGTTAGATCATAATTCATGGAAGGAAAGATGAAAGGCTCAGGAGAAGCAAGAATTTCTGCCAGTATTGTTGCTCCAAACAAGAGGGCAATTCTTTGTTGGAAGAAAATCTTCCGACTCAAGATTATGTGAACGGAAACATACAGGGAATGTTGCTAAGGTTCATCCGTTCAAATTGGGTGATTTGGACAGAACATCTTAAAGTAAAAGAATATAGTAATCACTTACAAGAGGATAAGATACATGGGATTTGCTTTTTGATAAGATACATGGGATTTACTTTTTGATAAGAGATTAAGAGTAATTTAATCATTATTGAGAAGAAATAATGGCCAAAAGTCTATAAAAATAGAGATACACAGAGAATTGCAGTTTTAAATCCAAATAGACTATACAAAAGAGGATTACATAGGTACGTAGAGCTTGAAGGGACCTTTGCGTCTATATAAAAACTTTCAAATTCGGGCAATGGTGCTAAAAGTTATGAGCATTTTACTACAAGACTATAAAACTACCAAAATTCGCCTAAAAGTTAGCAACTTTGGGAGAAATTCCGATCATAAATGAAGTAAAGGACTAAGAAATTAGTTACATGAGTAGAAAGAGCATATAAAGAGATTCCTAGCCATATGATCAATTTTAGAAACTAATACCCGAGTGATGAGTAATTACCGGTTGAAATTAGGGTAGTAGACCACAAAAACTGCACTTCCCTCTCTTTGCATGAAACCTCAATTTTCACATAGCCTCTTGCCTTTCATCTCCTTCATGATTCAAGCTAGAGGGTAAGGGTTAATGTTTCTCACCGGACAATCGTAAAGATTTACCTATGGTCCCCAAAGTCTTTCCACATGCTCATTACCGCTAAAACCATTGGTACCTCCAAAGGAGGACGGCAATAAAGCAAGGGCTACCTTGCGAAGTCACAGGCCTACCAAGATAATAACTCCTTATCCCACTTATCATCATGAATCATCAAAGAGGTCCAAAATTGGGTTAAGCATTGTGAGATCCCTCGCTCCCCCCGCACACCGGATTCTCGATAGCTGGCAGGCGGAAGCAGCTCCCTCATGCGTGGGGCAGGGTTTCCCACTCGGGACCTCGCCCTCGAATGTCTGGGCGCGAGACTACGTTGGTGGTCACTCCGAAAACCAAAACCACGAAAATTTTCCATGCTCAAAAAATGGGGACGATTCCACCACTTTGAATTTCTTAACGAATTTTTCTAATGTGGTCAAGATACTGAACTAACCTTCATCTGATATAGAAGGAAAACTATTACAAACTTATCTTGAAGGAATCAATGCTTTTTTCCTAATTGAATCAGGCACAACCATTGATCTATTCATTAGAGAAGTCTTCAGGCTTTTATTTCACTACTCGAGTTCTAAGCGTATTCCTATTAATCAATTTTATTTCACTACTCGAGTTCTAAGCGTATTCCTATTCATCTGATATAGAAGGAAAACTATTACAAACTTATCTTGAAGGAATCAATGCTTTTTTCCTAATTGAATCAGGCACAACCATTGATCTATTCATTAGAGAAGTCTTCAGGCTTTTATTTCACTACTCGAGTTCTAAGCGTATTCCTATTAATCAATTTTATTATTAAAACTCCTAAC
>NC_141048.1:54203030-54270530 GCF_041138505.1 Cibotium barometz | reverse complement strand
GTTGTCTAGGAAGACTTCCCACTGTTCAAGGGTCTTACAAGGATAGCACAAGTGCTTGGGTCATGTTGAGTATGCATTGTCCCCTGTGATGTATGGTCTGATGACTTTCTCTGGAGCTTTTGAAGTAATTCCATCAACAGTATCCAATGCAGTTGGCCCAGGATTAGCCTTGTTCCTCAGTTTTCTGCTGCTCCAGCATGCCTAGGCAATGTAAAGTACTTACGATCTCCATTAGAATATCCTTTTTTGATGCAGAGGAAATGCCGTGAACAAAGTCTAGGAAAAGTATAAAGTTCTCTATGTTTCTTGTTGGCTGCAGGACATATTTGCGGAATACACGGCAAGAACTGCTTTTGAGAGACCTTTGATGACTGGAGTAGCATATGCACACAGGGTTTTTCACCATGAAAGGGAAGCCTTTGAGAGAGAACAAGGTTGGACCATCAAAACTATGCATTCGAAAGAACCAAGTCCGGTGCATGATGAGTATGCTCCAACCATATTCTCTCAGGAAACCATCGGCTACATTGTTTCGCTGGATATGATGTCTGGAGAGGTAACACGCTTAATTTTCATAGTTCTAGGTCCTTGTTAGTAGTTGCAGGAAGGGTTTTTGTTGTATGGCTCTTTCTAAAGTGCTTCTTTCCCATGCAGGAGGATTGTGATAACATTTTACGAGCTAGGGCCTCTGGCAAGGGTGTCTTGACAGGTCCATTCAGGCTTCTCAAGTCCAACCATCTTGGTGTTGTTTTGACATTTGCCGTGTACAAGAAAGAAGTTCCTCCAGATGCCACGGTTGAAGAGAGAATTGATGCAGCTGTCGGGTCTGTTTCTTTTTTGCTATACTGTATATAGATTGTACTAGTAAAGGTAGTTTGAGCCAGCCGGCTGCCCTTGCAAGCCCCTTCCATCTCCTCCTCTTCTCCTTCTCCTTCCTCTTCCTCTCCTTCCTTCCTTGCCCTCATCTTCTCCTTACTCCCTTCTCCTTCTCCCACTTCTTCCCCTTTTCCCCTTTTCTCCCTTCTTCTCCTTCTTCCACTTCCTCCCCTTTCCCCCCTCTCCTTCTCCTTCTTCCCTTGTTCCACTTTTCCCCTTTTCTTCTCCCTCCTCCCTTCTGCCACTTCCTCTCCTTTTCCCCTTTAATCCCATAAATCTAAGATTCTAATTTAAAATTGCACAATGTCTCGCCACTGCTGACACCATATTCATCCGTAAGTATGGGATCTCGAGCACCAAATGTGTAGTGTGCAAGTATTGTGGAGATGCCTTGCGGGGTAGTAGCACCCGCGCAAGAGCTTATTTCACATGGAAGGCAAGCAAAGATCACATGGATGTTGTCTTGTGAGTGAGACCTTTTTTCTTGCTCATGGTGGTGGTTGTTTTATCTTTTAAGTTCTTTCTTAAATTGTGTGTGTGTAGAACACTTGCGTGCATGTGCTAGGGTTTTCCAGAGATATAAAGAAGAGTGCAATGGAATCACACATACAACAGACATCGAGTCCTATGTATTATGTACAAGAAAGAAGTAATACAACTTAAATTCAAGTACAAGATGTGGCTGAGAATGAAGACGTCAAATCACAGCCCTATGACCTACTGTACACTCCTAGCTAGCACTGAAATGCTCTATGAAGTCCGACATTGAGCAAAGCAAATAAATACGACGATTTGGCTATCCACACACACACACACACACACACACACACACACACACACACACATATATATATGTGCACCAATGCTCCTAGTATGTGAATCCATGACAAATACCTAGTGGTCAAGGACCGGGTGGGGGATTTCAGCCCTACACGATGAGGTAAGGTTTGGTGGGGCAAGAAAGCATAATATACCCCAATTAACCCAGGTGCAATGAAGAGGACCCAAATATTCACTTTACCCAACCTGAACTTGTGCCATGACTGGTGTAATCAGCATTAAATGCTGAATTATGCGTGGGCCTTGCCTTGTCTGATGGTTGACTACAGTCTGGGCCTGGACGACTCCTGCCCAAGCCCTCACAATGGCTGCCAATTGGGTATAGATGGTGGTGAAGGTATTTAATACCTTTTTCAAGGTTGACCCTCCTTGGGTAGGCCTTGGGGCTGGCCTTAGGGCTGTGGCCTTAGGGCTGGCCCCTACTACATGGATGCAGCTATAATGCTTCTGATTCAATCTACTCCTAAGGCTGACATCTACATGTGCCTACATGAAGACTACTTGCTGAATTCTCCAATGTGGGTTAAGAGGACTGACCTGACAGGCTTCTATGGCTTAGAGACTGACCTACATAGCTCATGCCTTACATGTCCCAGACTGGGGCTCACAAAGGGGTCACGACATACGACAAAATATCCTAAAAAGGTACTACTTTTGTACATGTTTCTTGCACTTTTGATGAGCCAATTTGTCACCATGTACCACAGTGCATGGCCCTCCTGCTTAGCTTGGCGGCAGGTTCATGGCTTCGAGGTAGTCCGCCAATAACTGTGGATACCCAAGGAAGAATTCTTCATCCAGCCAAACGGCTTCATGGGTCTCTCAATCTGTGAGCTTGCTATAAAATTGGCGAAGTCGTCGTCTGGAACTGTGCTTCCAATGATATAGAAGGATCTACTCGAGCTCTCACTTCTGCTTCATCAACCATTTTTGGTTGCTGCTCTTCTGGACCATTCTGTAATGAAAGTCCAATATAAGGCTTTAACCAAGAGACGTGGAAGACATTCTGCATCGTCCAACTGTTTGGCAATCTGAGTTGCATGGCGACATCACTGAACTTCTTGATGATGGGAAAAGGACCAAAACTCTTGAATGACAACTTTGGACAGTGCTTGTCCACTTGCTTGAGTCTTTGCTTCATGATCCTTAAGTATACCCGATCGCCCTCTTTGAAGATGACGTCTCTCCTTGACTTGTTTGCCCGTCTGGTATAAGCCTCTTGAGCTTTGGTAAGACATTCTTTGACTGACTCAATGATGGCTGAAAGTGTTTCTGATGTCTTTTTGGCTTCCAAGGAGGGAGACATCATCTGCGTGAGAAGGGATGAAAATCTTCGACCAAAGGCTGCCTCATAAGGGGTTTGGCCAACACTTGATGAGTGTGTCATTGAGAATCACCTGCATCAATGGGAGATGAAGCTACTGCTGATCATGGTAGTTGCAATATTGCTGGTGCTTCGGAAGTCGCTTTTTGCAGAGCAAAGAACGCCTCTAAAGCCTTTCCTGTGATTGAAACTTTTTGTCTTCTAGTCTTCTCTCCCTTGAGCAAATCTGTCAATTGTGCTGCAAGGTTAGAAAACCGATCTATATACGAGCTATATGCTTGGCAAAGGCCCACGAAGGATTGTATCTCTTGGGTTGTCTTGGAAACGGCCCAATCGAGGATTGCCTTTATCTTCTCAGGGTTAAGGCAAATTCTGTCGGAACCGATCACGTAGCCCAGGTACTGGACTTCTTGAACTCCAAATATGCTCTTCTTCACATTGATGTAGAGTTTGTTATCTCGCAAAATCTTCAATACCTTCTACACATCCTTCTCGTACTGTTATGCAATGGTTGAAAAAATAAGAATGTCATCCAAAAAAATGAACACATATACCGATGAGTACAGTGAAGACTCGATACATCATCTTGTTGACGGTCGCCGGTGCATTGGTCAAACCAAAAGGCATGACCACGAACTCGTAATGACCTCATTCTGTTCAAAAGGTTGTCTTTAGGATATTGGCTTCGAAAATTTTGACTTGATGATAGCCACTTTTAAGGTCGATCTTGGTGAAATACTTAGCACCGTTGAGTCTTTCGAGGATGTACTCTATCCTTGGCATGGGGAATCTTGGTTGTCAACTTATTCAAGGCTCGATAATCCACACAGAGACGTGTGGTCTTATCTTTCTTATGCACAAAAAGAATCGGTGCAACAAATGGAGAGGATGAAGGCCTGATGAAACCAGACCTAAGCAACTGTGCTAGTTGCCTCTCCAACTCAGCTTCGAACGCCTTGGAAAGACGATACGGAAACTTACTGGGTGGCTCAGCTCCAGGTACCAAATCGATACAATGCTCTTCAGGACGAGAGGGTGGGGATCTGGGTGGGAGATAATCACACAACATGATGTCTTGAAATTGTTGGAGTCGTCCTGTCATCTGTGGCTCTAATGGAGCTGCTGTGGATGTCGATAGCTGTTATGGGTTGACATAGATCATTGCACACTCAGCTCCCTTTCTGATAGCTCTACTAGCCTGGAGGTGGGAAATGAGCGGAATACCCTGAAGGCCCCGATCCCTGTGGACGATAGTAGGCTCAGGCAAACCTTCAACGATCGTGAAGGTGTCCAGCGTCCAATCAGGAATAGGCGCATATCGGCGGAACCATTGAATCCCAAGGATCATGTTGCACCCAAGAAGGGGCGAGACAATGAAATCCCTCTGAAATTGGGCCTTTTGGACTATGAAGGCAAACTGTTGAGCTTTTTGGGTGATATGGGTACGCAGGCCGGGAGTGAACCTGTTGACATCCAAATAATAAGACACTAGGGCACATCTCATCTTGGTCGCCAAGTGTGGAGAGATGGCATCTTCTGAACTGCCCATGTTGAAGAGGACAACAAATTGTTGCCCCTTCGCTGTGCCATAAGCTCTTATAAGACCTTTCTGAAGCTCCTCAACTCCGTCCTCTTGCTTATCATTGAATACTAGTGTAGGTACTGCATTCCAAAGCGGGCAAGAGCTGAACAACATTGGTGGTTGAGGGCAGGGGTGGAGGAGGTGGTACAGTTGTGGCAGTAGCCACTATAGAGGCTTGTTGTTTGCAGAAATTGGGTCTTGACACAACACCTAGTGATCATACCTATGAAATACGCCTACCTGTGGGTTGGCAAGTATGGGATCGAAAGGTGGAGACACTACCGATCCAGATTCAGGACTACGAAGATACTCTGGAGTCCTATATTATGCATCTAGAGCATGTAGACTTGTTATTAGAGATTGAGTGGTTTAAGACTCTTCAAGTCCAGATAGATTGGTCTAGTCATACTTTTTCTTTTGAACATAGGAACACCCCGTATTGTATCTTAGGTGATTGTATACATCCCTCTCAGGGACCTCTTGTAAATACAGTTTATTTTGGAAATATAATGGATTCTTCTTTGTATAATGCTTTCCATTGTGTCTTGATTCCACTTTCTTCATTTCTCATACCTACTATGGATGTTAATGAATTAAGTGTGTTTGAAAGCAACGAATTAAAGAAGATACTTGATTTGTTTCAAGATGTATTTCCTAAGGAATTGCCATCAGGCTTACCACATGAAAGGGCATTAGATCATCGTATTGACCTGGTCCCTAGTGCTCAACCTATTAGTATTCCACCTTATAGGAGGAGCCAAGCTGAAGGAAGATGAGTTGGCCAAACAACTCGCAGATTATTTGAGGATGGGCCAGATCCGTCCAAGTAAATCACCTTGGGGTGCACCTATGTTGGAGAGGGACTCCGTGAAAGAGACTGTCGGTGACGCAAACATCTCTCTTGCCGACCATGCGCATGTTTAGAATGATGATTGCTAGTTTGGGAGTGAAGCTTGTCGAGTGCATCCTTACTTGTATCCAAAGAAATAAAAAACCCTCCTCCATAAAGTTTCGCCACTTCATCCTTGGAATCGTCATGCCCCTATGAAGAGCACAAGCCTTGGTAGAATCGGAATCCGGAACACTAGGTGCTCGAGGATTATGTTCCACTCTATCCAAATGGGAGGACACATTTGCCACAAAAGAGCCTTTTGTTCCTCCTGAACACCTTCATGCTATGAAGCAGATCAGTTGAATCCAGGGATAAAGAATTATGGCGAAGGCAAGTGACCAAGTGGATCCTCGGTGGCATCGCTTACGGGCGGATAAAATGCACCTACGGGCAGTGAAAAATGGTAAGTACGGGAGGATCTTGGGCCTAAGGCTAGTCAAACAAAATGGAGAAGTTTGTATCCTCTCACTCTGAGGAAGGGTGGGTGAGGCATGGAAGCGTGCACCGTGGATACACCACCAGTAATACCAAGAACCCAAATAGTGACTTTTTCCAAACCCGACCTTGTGCACTCCTAGAATTTAGGGATTCTACCCTATTCAAGCAGTCAATGCACACTGGTGCCAGAAAAGAAAAACAAATTGCAAGTTCACTAGGCTCTAATACCAGTTGTAAAACACTTGTGCCTATGTGCAAGGGTTTTCAAAGGTGGAAAGATACACCAACAGCAATACCTAAAACCTAGAACCTAGGAGCTCTACCCTATCCAAGTAGTCAACGCACACATGTGCGAGAAAGGAAAAAAATTGCATGTTCACTAGGCTCTGATACCAACTGTAGAACACTTGTGCCTATGTGCTAGGGTTTTCAGACGGCGAAATCACACATACAGCGAGAAATAAGTAATACAATTGAAATTTTAGTACAAGATGTGGCTGAGAATGAAGACGTCGAATCACAGCCCACACAATGCCTAAGATCTCCTTGACTAGCCTGTACTGCAGAGAGACGCTCTGTAGGCTCTGATCGCTAATAAATGAAGATGATATGACGGTTTTGCTACTCACGTATATATATTGGTCGGCCTGTACTACCTCTGTCAGCCTGTTCTACCTACCTGTCACATGTCTCTGCCACATCATCGCCACCATGTTATCACTGCCACGTGGCACCTACACTGTGTGACCCTGCCTTAGGCTGGCGACCTGTATAATAGGTGAGGTGTGTCACAAGGAGTGTATTTGTGCACACTACATGCTCAGCAGGCTGCAAAAAGACCAAGCATAAGCCATCCTGTAGACCCTTAATAAAATAGTGGGGTTCTCTAGAGCACACACAACAACAGATCTCTACTTTTTGTACCCAGTGATTTGAAGAATATCACCGTATTCCTTTGACAATTTGGCCTTCTTACTGATCTGGTAGTAAAAATGGTATCTGAAATTGCATACCGCTTTTGATTATAAGATAATATATTGAGCATCCTCTGGTATTGAATATCTTTTTGTGTTGCAAATGCTACTGTGTAACTAGTACTTGCATGTGGCAGGTACCTGGGTGGAGCTTTTGATGTGGAATCCCTTGTTGACAACCTTCTCATACAGCTCGCCAAGAGTGAAGATATTATTGTGAATGTTCATGACATAACCAACCTTTCAAGGCCACTTTTAATGTATGGCGCAGAAGTATCTGACAATGGCCTCTCCCATGTTAGCTCTTTGGATTTCGGAGATCCTTTCAGGAAGCATCAGATGCGTTGCAGGTGAATTTTTAGCTGTGAGGACCTGTACTTTTCATAACCAATGCAGTGCCTGTTTAGTAAAGCTCACTTCGTATTTTGGTTTATTTTGGTCCATGTATGTTATAGGCTAGCAAGCGAAATTCCGCGTCCAACACTTGCTTTGGGGTTTGCTAGCGGTGTGTTAGCATTTGTTGGCCTTATCTGTGCCATGGTGTACAATGCGCATAAACATGTCAAGAAGGTAGAAGAAGACTATCGGAAGATGGAAGAGCTCAAAGTACAAGCAGAAGCAGCCGATATAGCCAAGTCTCAGGTTATGTGTTTGCTTCCAAATCATAAGATTTAACCACTATATCAGTCCTTGTAATTAAGATTTCTTTTCCTTTTAGATTTCAAAGGAAAGTTTCTCTGCCGAATTACTTCTGATGTTACTTGGATGCATTACAGTTTTTGGCGACCGTCTCCCATGAGATAAGAACTCCAATGAATGGTGTGCTTGGTAAGTCATTTAAAACTCTTGTTTAGATGCAAGCAGAACAAGGCGCTTTATGTGGCTCTTGAGCAGCTGCCAATTATGATGGTTAGTTCTGTAGCCTACTGAGGATGGTATAGCATGCTAAATTTTGTAGGGTAGGGGTTAGTCAGTCATTCATTGTCATCGAATCTTTCTGGACCAGGGTGCTCCAGTCTCAAGACACCTTTGCTTTGTGATCATCTCCATTGTGCGTGTATGAGATTATTCAATTGCCTACATTCCTTGGGGGACAGTGGGCCGTAAACAATAATTCTCTTTAGTAGGTGGTGCTGTGAGGATATGCACAAGTATTCTTTCATGTTTGTGGCTTCGAATGAAGCTTGAAGCTTCTTTTTGTCCAAGAAATTGGCGCGTTGAAAGCCTCTCTTGTTTCAATGCCTCTCTTGTATCTTACTGTGCTTCACGCATGACCTCTAGTGTCTTATACATATGCTATCAATTTGTCTTGTGGATGACTACCATGAGGTTAAACATTGCACGTTCTTATAAGGTGAATTCCCGGATTCATCTAGGTATATCTTTATGCTGGATTAGCGGACATGCTAATTTCACATTGTGAAGTTTTCGTCCAAGTTGCAGCCAATTGATATTGTGTTAATTCTTTCTATCTTTAGTGGTGTATATGCCCTTTCAACTACCTTTTTGTTGTAATAATTCTTTCTATTTGTCATGATCCTTAGTGCTAGGCTTCATTATGGCTGAGTCTGCCCTGTATCTCCGGAGCTTTGACAGAAACTCAGTACACAGATCTTTGTATAAATGTATGCTCTTGTGTGTGTGTGTGTGTGTGTGTGTGTGTGTGTGTGTGTGTGCATGCGTGGAGTGTGTGTGTGGGAGCATATATTAATACCAAGTTTTACACCCACTATTGGGCACTGATGACGTTAGTGGGGATGTTGTAGTATCTAGTCTATACTATGCATGATGGAGTTGATGGTTTATTTTCTTGTGGATGACTACCATGAGGTTATAAATTACACTTTCTTATAAGGTGAATTTGGGCATGTTCCCGGATTCATCTAGGTATATCAATTTGTCTTCATCCAGGGCAGGGTTTCAAAGTGATCAAGATTAATAAAATCTACGTGGATGAGAAATGCTATATTGAGTGCATGATGCCTCGAAAGATCAATATACTGGAGTTGTGATATTGGAAACCTCTAGTTGTTTTGTGCATGTATGTGAGCGTGTGCATGTGTTGTTGGTGGGCGCGGGCTGGGGCTGGGGCTGGGGCTGGGGGGAATTTAACTTATTTTGGCATTATTATTCCATGAAGTCCTGATTTGTGAGAGGAGAACTTGTTGCAGTTCAATTTCATTAAGTCTCAATGGTTCAAATTCCCAGGAATGCTGCAAATGCTTCTTGACACTCAGCTTGATGCAACCCAACAAGATTTTGCTAGAACTGCACAAGCAAGTGGAAAAGCATTGATTACACTTATAAACGAGGTTCTAGATCAAGCGAAAATTGAGTCAGGCCGCATGGAACTAGAGGTGGTACCTTTTGACCTCCGGGCTATTCTGGATGATGTCCTTTCACTTTTCTCTGGAAAAACCAGGGGGGAGGGCATTGAGGTACAAATATGTGTAGCCTTAAAACTCAAAGGGGTGGTTGTTTTGAGCTTGAGCTGCCACAGATGGATTCCTATGATACAATAATGTGTGCTTTGTTTTCGAATATGGTGTAGCTAGCTGTATATGTCTCCGAAAGGGTACCACCTATTCTCATTGGAGATCCTGGTCGGATACGGCAAATCATCACCAATCTTGTGGGAAACTCTGTGAAAGTAAGCTTTGGCATTGATTTGGTTGACCTAATTATAGTAAAATATCTGCTCCATAGGCCTTTTTAAAACCACTCAATGCATGCCACTGTGATGCTTTTAAGCTTGAGTGTTTCTGGATATATACATAGAAGTGATCAGGATATATGATCATTCCTTAGTTGTTTACCCAGCTCTTACCTTGTGTGTTCTTGCAGTTCACTGAGAAGGGTCACATTTTTGTGTGCGTGCACCTGTGGGACGACATTGAGTCTGTTCAGATGGTGGATTCCGAAACCATGTCAAAGGCGATTATAGAATGCAGGCTAGCCAAGAGCAGTAACACTGTCCCATCTGCCACGTTGAGTGGCCATACGGCTGCAAATAGACAAAGTAGCTGGGATATCTTCAAACTCTTAATTGCAAAAGAGAGACAGAGGTCTACAGAAAGAGAAACATCTGAGGTAAAGCTTTTTATCAGTGTCGAGGATACAGGAGTTGGAATCCCTTCACAAGCGCAACAACGGATTTTTATGCCATTCATGCAAGCTGATAGCTCGACTTCGCGCACCTACGGAGGCACTGGGATAGGCTTGAGCATCAGCAGGTGTCTGGTTGAACTAATGAAGGGAGAGATGCATTTTGTGAGCAAAGAGAATGTGGGATCAACTTTCACATGCAGCCTCGTGCTCAGAAGAGGTGATGATACAAGTCTAGGAGAAGATAAACGGTCTCTGAGTGAGAGGACGCTTCCAACCAAGTTCAAGGGCATGAAAGTTCTGATCATTGACGGGGGACTTGTACGGTCCGAGGTCACACGGCATCATTTACAGAGACTGGGTTTGCAAGTAACGTCAGTTTCCGACTTGGAACTTGCCCTCAAGTTTTTGTCGGACGGACCTAATGCGGCCTCGAATGGCTACTCTTCAAGGTTCGATTTCATGTGGCCACCCCAGTAATGTACTTCCAGGCTTTTCGCAGCCCAATTATCTGGGCCAGGGATGAGCTTTTTGCTTTAAAGGCCCACCAAAAAACTGGCCCATTCTCATGAATTGAAGGACACAGTTTGTGAGCTTTCTCCCAACTGTGCCCATTTTAGCACAGTTGGGAAACCCATGGCACAGTCAACTGAAACATTTTTGGCACAGTTAACTGTGCCATGTTGGGAAGACATTGGTAGCCTCAAATTTGAATGCTGTGAAGCAGTTGCAGCCTCAAATTTGAAGCCTTCGGAACCCTTCTTGAGGCATCTTACCCTTCACATAAGGGCAGGAAAAATTGAACCCTTCAAAAGAAAAGCTAAATTTTGAAAAGTTTTTCAATGTACCCTTCTCAACTAAAAGCAAAGAAATGTGGTTATGGATTGTGCCCTTCGAATGAAATAATAGGGTCACACTTCAAATTTGAGGCACTTCAAGACACTGTTAATAGTTTTAGGGATTTGAGCATGTTAATAGTTTTAGGGATTTGAGCATGTTAATAGTTTTCGGGATTTGAGCAGTGATATTTTTCTTTTAAAACAAAATGGAGAAATAATATGATGTTTTGGTCTTCTCAGCACAACAGGAGAGGTTGATCTGGTGCTTGTGGACAAAGATGCTTGGGGGCTTTCGACTGGTTTGAATTTTCCGTCTCTCTTACAGAAAGTAAGACAGAATACTACAAGGGACATCAATTGTCCGAAGATGATTCTTATGGCAACCTCTATGACGAGCGCCGAATGTGAAACAGCCAAAAGTATGGGGTATGTAGACACAATCATCATGAAGCCCCTTCGAGCAAGCATGATTGCCGCCTGTTTGCAACAAGTGCTCGGGATGGGGAACAAAAGTCAGCAAGGAAGGGAAGAACCTGGCAACCTGTGCAATCTCTTGTGTGGGAAGAAAATATTGGTGGTGGATGACAATAAGGTTAACCGCATTGTGGCTGCGGGTGCATTGAAGAAATATGGTGCCCTTGTTGAATGTGCAGATAGTGGCAAGGCTGCAATTGCAAAGCTGGAACCACCCCATATATTTGATGCATGTTTCATGGACATCCAAATGCCTGAGATGGATGGGTATTCACACAAAGCCAAGAGTCTTTAAAATGCTTTCCTTCTGCCTTATTCATATATCAAGTGAAACAAGTACACAAGAAGCAAACAATTACTATCAAATGATATAGTTACTCTACTACAAGTAAAAACATGCACACATACCTTGTTACAGCTCACACACAGACATGCACGCATGCATCTTTTACAAAGTGATAGTTTGTAAAAGGAGTGGCATGCAGGTTGGTAAATGGATGCATGCATGCATGCATACGTACATACATACACGCATACATCTTTTATAAAGTGATAGTTTGTAAACAGAGAGGCATAGTTGGTAATGCAACCTTTTGGCTGCTGCTTCATTAGCCCTATGGTTGATTCTTTGTGACATCTGAAATCACTGATGTAATCTCTCTCACAATAGGTTCGAAGCAACCCGGAACATTCGGAAGGTTGAGGAGTTGGTTAATACACAGGATAGATTGACAGAGGATTCTGGCAAAGTTTGGCATGTGCCAATATTGGCCATGACCGCTGATGTTATCCAGGCGACTTATGATGCGTGTGTCCGATGCAAAATGGATGGTTATGTCTCCAAACCCTTTGAGGAAGAGGAGCTATACATGGCAGTCAGTCAAGTCTTAACCATGACATGAGGATCACAAAACCATGGAGCTGGCTGGCTGGTGGCTAATTAGCGAATTGTGATGAGTTCAGAGTTAATCACAACATGAGTTATCTGATGATGTGTTTTGTCACAGTGGTGTACGGCAGACAAACGGCACGCCGCGAAGTGGTCCCTTTTTTTTATTTTTCGTGTTTTTTTTTTAATTTTTTTTTGAAGGGGCTGTCATTTTGCCAACCTGGTTGATGGCATATGCTTGTAGCCAGAGGTGCCCATGTAATTCTAGGACTGCTGATTTGACCCCCCTGATGGTCTTGCGACAGCTCCTCTTCAAAAACCTGTATGTGTTACATAACGTAAAGAGTTTCACAAGCCGTGTTGCAGTGTAATATATTGTGCTAGTGAATTATCCGGCTTAATTCTATCTTAAACTAATCCCAATCATTTACTCTCCAAATCTCTAATTCTATCTTAAACTTATCCCCTTACCGATCATTTTCAAAGAGTTAAGGTCGAGCAAAGAAAATCACAAAAACGATGAGACTAATTAAGAAAGATAATAGGACACCTAATTTTGACTTGAAGCCTTATAGGATACCAAAAATTTGCCAATTTTAATGCCAATCGAGTTTCACAGACAACCTTAATAGCTACAAGATAGAATTAACGACTCACACTTTTTGCATTCCATTACATAACTCATGTGCCTAGGATAACATGTGGCTTGAAATTTTCATGTGCCTCATAAAGATACCTTTATATTCACCAATAACGTTTGATAATTAGCCTTAGATCAGGACTATACAATCTAGCATTACAATTTAAGCCAATTCTTAACATTGTATTTGCATTTTTGGTATTGCACAATATGAGTTTTAACTTTTGTGTTGTGAAAGATTCTACTTGTGAGTGTTATTTACATACACACACTCCCTCACATGTTGTATCTCCTTATAAATATTTTGGTAATTTTAAGATTTTGTGAGTGTTGTTCGCCTACATACACTCCCCCACATGGTAATTTTAAGATTTTTAATAGAGGTTGAAAAGTGAAAGAATCAATACACATGGAATCCCTAAATCATGAACATTGGAACATCATGTTAATTGGATTTTTTAAATGCAAAGACATCACCTAAGGTTTATGCTAAGATTTTGTCGCGAAAAAGTTAGATCTTTGGTTTAAATAAAAATTTCACTCTTTACTTAACATATAAAGTTGAACAACCTATAGAAGGCTATCTCTTAACAAAAAATCCATTTAAGTCAATTTCTCTCTTTACTTTAATAGCATTATACAAGGATTATCTATGTTGGGAATCATCCTTACCATGTTAAAGTGAAAATACATCTTGAAAACGAGTATTTTTTATAAATTTTCTTAGCTAAGAGAATATTGAAAAAAAAAACTTAAGGTTTTGAGGTTTAGGTAAGTATGATAAGTTATGGAATGTGCTAGTTAAGCATGCTAAAGTACTGGCACCTCTTTAGAAGGACTTGCCAAAGGCTTCTAAGAATAACCACAAAAATATGCATGCAAATGTATTGCGATTGTATTGCAGGAGAATTAATGTCAAGATTGATATATATACTATGTGGCTATGAGCTTATATTTATGTTAGAGATTGGAGACATCTCAAGTTAGACACAAAGTGGTTTGTAGATTTTGTTCCTTAGGAGGTGTGAGTATTGGGAATGATCCTCCCACTAACTATCATAGAAAATATATCGTAGATTTTGTTCCTTAGGAGGTCTGAGTATTGGGAATGATCCTCCCACTAACTATCATAGAAAATATATACATTTTTAAAAATTGTAACTCATGGATGAGTAGGAATTATGAGGGCTTTGGACCTCCTTTACCAATGACTACGAAAGTAAGTTGATAATAAACCATTTAAGTCATGCCACTAAAGTGGCCAAAGAATGCTATAGGGGCCATAACAAATGTTGATGTGCTGAAGCTTTGACTTTTATCTCTTTAGATGTTGATGCATTAGATGAGGTGACTTGTTACATATCTTTTATTTTTCATAGTGCAAGCAAGTTCTTGTGGCTTCTCCATTTTTGGGAGAGGGTTCTTTGCGGTTTGCTTGGTCCATACCATTTGGGATGTGAGTGTGCTTCTTCTTGACACACAGAAATTGGTGGTGATTATATTCTTTCTTTGATGGCTTTGGGTACCCAGATGGTGGAATTACCATCATAATAGTCTTAAACAATGACCAGATGTGTAGGCACTCATTTTTTATGAACTTTATGATGTGGGGATTGGTGCCTTTGTTGTTGAGGTTGCTTCCTTATGCAAGTTGAGGGAATCTTGTGGATTTCTTTGGGATTCACACATTTTCATTACCTTCATCGAATCTTTGTGCTTGCAATAATTTCTTCAAAACCCATAACTGATGAATTGGAAGAAGATATTATCGGGTTTTCTTGGGGTTTCTGCTTCTGCAGAAGAGGTTGACAAGTACTCTGATTTTTCTAGGCACTTGAGATTTATGTTGTGGGCATTGATGTGAGTGTTGTCTTGATTGGTGAGGTAGCCAAATAAGATTGCCACTTTCATAGTATCCTTGGTGGGCTACTAATAACTGCTTTTCTACCTACCTTTTGACACCATGAACATATCTTGACACTTACTTATGTGGTGGATATACCTTCTTTTGTGGAACTGAAGGTTTGGTACCTTTCTTGGCATTTGCTTGCAATGAAATATTGTCATTTGTTAGTTTTCATGAGAGGGGTTTCCGACTATGGTGAAGTCACTTGGATGGATTTACCTTTGTCAGAGTACCAGTGATGACCTTCGATGTTGTCCTCGTTGTGCTGATAACTTAGGATTGTTTCCAAAAGGGGCTATCAATGGGGAAGTTTTTATGATGGAAGCACGTGACTCCTTTGGCAAGGTTGGTTGAAGAGGGACTCTTAGAATAGAAGTTTTTATGATGGAAGCATGTGACTCCTTTGGCAAGGTTGGTTGAAGAGGGACTCTTAGAATAGAAGCTTTATATCATGAGGTTTTGCCGATGTATAGGGAGTAGGTCTTTATTATTAATGGTACTAGAGAGGCTATTTGCTTAGATAAAGGGTCTATTGACGTTGAGGGTTGTGGAAGGTTACCCTTGTGAGAGTAAGATTCAATTTGTGGTGTTGGTGTCGACAAGGTATAAGAAGGGACAAATTCAAGAGTGGCTATGGACTCTGAGGTTGTGAAGTTAGAGGTAGAAGCCTGTTCTTTTGATGGTGAGAGGATAGAGCTGTAGAGATAGAGACTTTGTCAAAAAGGGATTTTGATGGAGATGGTAAGTTTTCAGTTGAGGAGATTTCTGGGAGGAACCTTGTAGCCTTCTATGCTCAACATCATATAGAACTTTCAATTGTTGGATCCTCTCTATCTCAAAAAATGGGTAGAGGTACCCTGCACACACTTGGAAAGTCTGATCACCATCGAACATGATTTCAGCATGACAGGATCGAGAAAACACATATTTTGTGTGTTTGGGAAAATCTACGTACAAAATGTAAGATGGAGCACTATATATAGCCTAAAAGACATCTGATGATGGTGACCAAACTTTGGAAGCATGTAGAGAGAGGTACCCCACATATACTTTCAAAGGTGTTATGGGCTACCACACCTCCAAGAGGGAACTCTACACATTCACCTAAAGGATGAGCAATAGATCACAACTTCGTAGGGCACTTACCAATGCTTTGAACTTGAGTCCCTTGAGGCCTCCAAGCTCACTTGTTAAGCTCCACCCTCCACACTGTCACCGTAGAGTCGCTCGCACTCGCAATCCACAAGGCAATCACTCTCTCTCTCTCACTCTCTCACACAAGCATGAATCACACAAGCATAAAAGAGGAACAATGCTAGAATTCTCTCTCTCCTTCAATCTCTCTCAAGACACAAGGGAGAGTTCTCTATAGCACAAAAGGGATTGTGTCTTTTCATTATGAGAAAATGCCTTATGTACATTTGACCCTTATTCACACTTGGGCGCCCAAAACTTACTTACTTACTTACTAGGCCTTGGGTGGCCAATATCTCATAATGTACAACTTTTATAGTGCCGTTTCATGACACTTATTAATGTCCTCAATTGGAGGATCATGGTTGTTAATCCAAAATGGGATTAACATCCCCCCCTTCCTAATGTAGGTTATGTCTATAGAACCTATTACCAAGGTCTTAAGACTTGGTCATCGAACTCATGTCGATAGAAGTTCCTCCTGGATTGGAGCTTCCTGAGTGTGCGTTGGAATCTTGAATGTGATCTCCAGAATCCTATATCCCCATGTCTTCGAAAGTGATATGCATGTAGCCTAGAAGACATCGGGAGTTGGTGGTAGTAAAGTATGATTCCCCTATCTGATGGCCCTTGGTTCATGTCGAACTTCAGGTGTTCTGCTTGATAGCCATCATAGGGCTCCTTTGGTTAGTATATCAGCACCACCACCAATTTAAAAAATATGACGCTAGCTACAATAGCGGGGTTTGGAATTCTGCGTCATACCTTGATCCATGTAAGTATCTGATGTCTTTGTTTCTGAATGTTTGCAAATGTTGCTAGTATAAAAATGGGAAAGTTGTAGCACACATGTGAGTCGTGCCTCTTGGCTTCCTGAAATTCCAGTGGTGTCCATCTTCTTTTAACTGGCATGTATAATGGATCGACCCGCAGTGTTGGTGGTGCGCTCATATACACTTGGCTGTATTCCAGAATTGCTAGGTACTCCTTTCGCCAGTCTGGTTGTATTCCAAAATCTTCTAGTTATGGGTGCTCTTCATTGGTGATTATGGTGGCGTAGCCACCTCTAGGATTTGCTTTCCTCCATCTTCTAAAACAGTAGTTGATTGAATGTAACAATCCGTATCTCGAGCAAATGAGCTAAGTGAGGATTTGCCAACTTCGTATGCTATGCCACATTTGCCCATAATGTACCCTCTCTGGCCAATGGAAGTAGTTCTTCTAAGTCAGGGCGTGAGGCGCGGAGAGGGTATGGTACATTATTCTGTTTTGTTGGAGTGATTTCTGAATATGCTTCTGGCATGATTCGGCATGTGGGCTCAAATGGAATGATCTGCATGAGTACCTTGAACATTAACTTTGGCTTCAAAAGACGATTGCCCACACGAATGAACCCTTCATATTCTACAGCAGCTGACAAAGAATCCAAGATGTTATCATCAGTAAATTCTTCAATATTATCATGCGGGATGGTGTGTCGTACCTCTTGAGAGTGCCGTGTTAGAGATGGGTGAGGTGCCAGTACCTCCTTGGGGGCGAGAGTGTTAGTGGGAAAATCTATCTCGAGAGGATAGAAAGATGAGAAAATGCAGTCAGCTTAAGAGGTGTTAGTAGGTGGCGTGTTACGACTCTAGAATAGATAGGGTAAGTTGATTTTAAAAATGAAGAAGAAGATTCTTCTTGACCCTGACCTCTGCTAGGGGGTGGGTGGCTAGGCTTAGGAGACTTAATAAAGTCTTGTAAGTCTGGAATTTCTTCGGCATTGATAGTGAGATATTCTATGTGGGTAGCATCAAAATTGTATTACACATTGGTTAGCATGGCTTCTAAATGTTTGTAAATATTAGTGTAGAGTTTTAGAATGCCAAAAGGATGATATAGAGTGGACTCACATAGATTTAGATATTGGTGAGTGCTATATACCTCTAGCCACCCATGACTTATAACCCATTGTAGTAACCATGTGCTACTACCTCTCATAGTTGGCGGGCATCTCTGGAATGTCATCTGGGACAAAAACAGGTGTAATTTTTTGACACTGTTGTCCAGAATTTCTAAGTTTTGGAGAACGCGACACCAACTACGAAAGTTTAGTAACGATAGGATGTAGAGGGTAGAAAAAGATGTCATGGGGATTAGTTTTAATACTAAGTCTCCCCTCAAAATTCCCATGATTACGGTAGGATCAACGTCTCTTTCAGTATTTTGTTTGATTAATGAGTAAAGGCATTTCAAGAGAATATTCGTAGCCATACCACACAAGAACCCCGGCAACAAATCACTCCTCCAACAAGCCCAGCACAACTCATATTTACAGACCTATCTCCTCTCAAAGAATCAAGTCTGGCAGACACACCAATAGAGATGGCTCCAAAATAAGAAATGCTAATACAAGCTGAGGAAAGACAAGATGTGGAGGCGGCCCACAGCCCCAGTACAGGAACCAGAGGCCCCCATGGAAGCAAGTAAAAGACAAAGAACTCCAGAGCCAGCAAGTCCAAGCAAGAGGAGAAGATTGGAAGACGAAGAAAGGCTACCCCAGTTAGCCTCCCGCTGCAAAACATCGACTATCAACAATTCTTGCAGGAGACCATGGAAGGACTTGACGAATTGCTCAACCAACCATAGACTGGGCTGGAGACAGAATCAAGCACAAATGCAATGTGGGTGCAAGAACAAAAGGTTTGGCGCTGGTGCCACCTCCTGACAACACATATGCTCCATGACCGTGACACCACCCTCTAGAAGCAGGTAAAAGAAGCATCTACACAAGTACAATGGTTAAAAGCAAACTTGGAAGCACGTGAGGCTACCCACAAAGATGTCATCATAAAGATTCTGAAAGCTACAGAGGAGCAGGAGAAAAGGTACAACACCCTAGAGAATAATAACATGGTATTAAGCCAAACAATAGTACAAAGGATCAAGGAGAATGTTGACCTCAATGCCAAATTGGAACAAGTGAAGGAATAGCTCCAGAAAGAAGTCACCCACACAAAGGAACTCATGACACTACATGCACAACAAGTACAGGAGTTCCAAGCCAATGCCAGGGCCAAGGAAGAAGCATTGCAATACCAAATCATGTAGCTAATAGCATAGCTCAAAGCAGAGGAGGAGAGGGCAAACCATCTACAACATGCAAGGGAACAAACCAACAAGGCTCATGCAGAAAAGATTAGAGCTCTTAATGAAACAATAAGTGCGAGCCATGCAGAAGCACACAGAAAAGAGTTGGCACACCAAGAGATAGTGATGCAGCTTACACAACAACTACAAGAGGCTAGCGGCCCAAAGACTCCAACAGATTACCGAAGCTCAGGAAAGGGAAGCAACCACCCAGCGGGCCCAAGAAGATTCGAAGATTTAGATGCTACAAGGATGGTTAGTGAAACTTCAATTTCAAACCTCCTTATTAGCAACACAGACACGAGCTCAAGCGCCAGGTGGTGATCCAAGAAAGAAGTCAGCGATCGGACCCTAGCGATGATCTCCATCTCCTCCTTAAGCGCGCCTCTGCTGCTGCCAGTAACTCCTCGGGCTCCTCCTCAAACTCTTTCCTTGTTTTTTTCTACACTAACACTCTCTCTACTTCAGTATGATATAAATCTATTTGAAGATATAGGCCTAAGTGTGGTAAGTGCGGATTTTTGTGGCCACTTCCTCCTCTAGTCTTTGTGACTCAGCAGCAGCAGCATCTGTAAGCACTCCCCTCGTCTTCTTATCTGTTTTCTTCTTGCGCCCTTTCTTGATCTGCTTTATGATCTCCGTGGTGTCCATCAAGATAGCTTGCCCTTCTTACACAAATTTAGTTGTTAATTTGGGTTGGTTTAGTAATAGTGCCAACTGTATTTGCTCCTCTGGTTCGGGCTCCTTGAGAGGCCTTTTTGCTACATGATTGAGAACCTGTGTGAGGAGGTATGGGTTACATATCTTCGATTGGTGGGATTTCAAGTAATTCTCCATCTCCTTATGTAGATAGTATGCCCAATCGTCCTCTTTCTCCTCATGTACTTTTGTAATCCGATTGAGAACGACTTTGTTGTATCTGTGCACTGGCTTTACTTGCATCATCAAAGACATGGCCCTACAAGCTTTCTCTGTAGCCTCATCTTGGATATTCTTGTACTTGGCACCATTCGAATTGTATGAATTCTTCTTGAGCATGGCCTCCAGAGGCATCTTGTCAATGATGTGTTGGTGGACCCTAATTGCATTTGGAAGTTGCAGAGCCTCCCTAATGAGTTCCTCTATGATGATGAGTTGCTCCGTAGTGCTATCTACTTTGGTGATTTGTCCTCTTTTGATCCCCTTGTCGTATGTCTTTATGTACTCCGCGCAGGAGTTCTGTGTCGATACTTCGCGGGAGTACCTGTGCCATCTTACCTAGACCGACTTTGTCCAGTTTTGCTTTAACTTCAGTCTCTTCCAGTAGACATTCCGCGCTGTGGTACTGGAGGGCTACGTCTCCATGGGCTGTGTGCTGATGATGGTCCCATGGAAGGTTTGGGCATAAGGACCCAAGACGTTCATCTTCGGTTGCTATGTTATCCTTCTTCTCTGACTAGCGGGGGATCCAGTAGCACTGCTGGTTTGAGTTGTAGATGGGGTCTCGTGGGCTTCGGGACTCCGAGGTTGACATCTGTATTAGGCACATAGGATTAGTCTAACAATTGGTGGGGTTGATATCATCTTTTTTCTTTTTCTTTTCTTTTTCTTTTCTTTTTCTTTTCTTTTTTTTTCTTTTTAAAAAAATAGAGAATAGGTTAGTTTAATTGAAGAGTTTGTTAGTGTAGGAGTAATCCTCTGGTATGTTAATAGGCAATTCATGGCATAGAGGAGCAAGGTAGGAGTGAGTACGTGAATGTGCAGGTCGTGAAAAGGTGAGTTTCCGTGAAAGGTGTATGGCCGTGAAAAGGTACGACCGTGAAAAGGTCGGGCGTGAAAGGGTCAGTGACCGTGAAAAGGTCGAGCGTGAAAGGGTCAGTGTCCATGAAAAGGTCGGGCGTTAAAGTGTATGGCCGTGAAAAGGTATGGCAGGTACGATCGTGAAAAGGTCTGGCGTGAAAGGGTCAGTGTTCGTGAAAAGGTCAAGCATGAAAGTGTATGGCCGTAAAAAGGTATGGCCGTGAAAAGGTGTGACCGTGAAAAGGTGCAACCGTGAAAAGGTCGGGTGTGAAAGGGTCAGTGTCCGTGAAAAGGTCAGGCATGAAAGTGTATGGCTATAAAAAGGTGCAACTATGAAAAGGTCGAGCATGAAAGGGTCAGTGTCCGTGAAAGGTGTATGGCCGTGAAAAGGTCGGGCGTGAAACTGTATGGCCGTGAAAAGGTGCGACCGTGGATAAGTCAGGCGTGAAAATGTAGCTTTCGTGAAAACGCAGCTTTCGTGAAACTACTGGGCCGTATTTTTAATTGTTTGGTGTATGATTGTTAACTTTATTGAATGATTCATACATGAAGGTCTACAAGTCATTTGTTTTACCAATTGATGTGTATATTCTCAAGATGTCACGATTCTTTGAAAGAACACAAAACAAAACAAAAAAAGAAAAGAAAAGAAAAGAAAAGTAGAGGATCAAGCTCCAACCTCGAAGGGGATAGTTGAGAAGGTTGTAGGGAGAAGGCGAGATCGGGAGATGCACGTTGAAGCGAATCGAACATGATCAGACAACGCAGCACACGATGCAAAATGACGAAAAGAGGAAAGAAAATCGAATTTATAATGCGGCCGTGGCGCTGCGTGATTGGCCCGTGAAAATTTATCGTTTCACGGTGTGAAATTTTTTGAACTTTTTTAGGGCGTGAACATTTGTAATTTTGTTCACACGGCGTAAATGGTTTTGGATTTTGTTCATGGTGTGAACGTTTTTCTGTAGTTTCACGTGGAATGCATAAGATCGAATTCTTTTCACTTTTTCCTATATGTTCAAGCAGTCAAACATGCACATGATGAGTAAATAATACTTTGCTTACCTTGTACCCATTTGTACAATCATTGGATACCTTTTGTTTTATTGCCATGAGAACCAAGGGGTCACCTGGGCACTTTTGGGCATTTGTTGATGCAATTGTTTTAGTTGATGCAATTGTTTTAGTTCCATGTGGGACTTTTTTTATTGTGACTTCTACCCAATTGAACAATGTTGTCACTGTGCCTTATTGTGTAGGGCTTCTATCTGCATCTCCTTGCTGAACTTCTTTGTTTTTACCTTTAGGTTCCTTGTTCAGTCTTGTAGCCAGAGTGGGTAATTTCGTTGCTTTGGCAATTCCCAAACATTTGGTTGAGTTTTCTTCTTTTTCCACACAAGGGTTGGTGTGGTTCTTGCTTGAGTTAGGAGTTGATGTTGCACGTTCGTACCACCCTCTTTTTGATGATTCGAACTGTTTGTGGTATTGGCCACTAAGTGGGGTTTGGGTACCCATATTGCCGTATTGCCTTGATAGTATCCTTGTGCTCACAACAAGTAACTCCCTTTGAACCCATTGCTTATGGAATCCTTGAGGTCTCTTCGGATGCTTGGAGTCCTGCCAATCGGTTCGAGTCAGCAAAGTCTGACTTTTGAATTGTTTGTAGGTTCTTCTTGGGGTCTTTATATCATTCATGGTGTCCTTGCTTGGTTGATCTTTAAGTTGATTCTTGGGTACCCACTTCTGTGTACCC
Organism: Cibotium barometz; assembly: GCF_041138505.1. Taxonomy (NCBI): domain Eukaryota; kingdom Viridiplantae; phylum Streptophyta; class Polypodiopsida; order Cyatheales; family Cibotiaceae; genus Cibotium; species Cibotium barometz. Next base: position 54,247,896 of record NC_141048.1, on the reverse strand, counting down.
TTAGATGTTGGGTATTGTGGGGGAAAGCTTCACGCGGAACGGATGCTAGTTCTATTCTCTGAGGTGTTGCCACTGCACTCATTGTTTGTTTATCAGTTATGATGTTCTTTCCTTTGTTTGTCAAGTTCCATAAGGGCATGGACATAACCTTCTCGCTTGTGCTTAGCAATTCTATTCTTTCTTCACATTGGATATTGCATTTACTGGCACAGATCCAAGATCGTCCTAGAATCATCTCTTCTTCCATGGAACCTGCAGGCATGACAAACACCTTCCCAACCAAGGAATTATTTCTAACGGAAATGTTGACATTTTAATATCCCTCGGCTTTTGTGGCTATCAAGTGAACACTACGAACTTGCGCATGAGTGGGTTCAAGGTGTGGTTTATCTAATGCTACCTAGGTTTCATACGTAATCAAGTTATGACTTGATCCCGTATCTATTAAAGCAATGCTTGTTGCATGGCCTTTAGTTGTAGTAAGTCCCACGTTGAGTTGTGCTGGCTCAATGTTTAGTGCCCCTTCGTCCAAAAGGGTCACAGAAGCCATGTTGACATGTATCAGTCTTTTGTGCAGTAATTGTTTGGCTTTGGCAAGAGAATCTCTTGGGTCAGTAGTCCAAAATATGTTTTTAATTTACTTCCATTGACATAACCCTCCATTGGATGCCGTCAATTGTCTCAATTTGAACAAACCCCTGAGGTGTGATTTTCAATACTCGGAACGGTCCCAGGCCTCGGTATTTGAGTTTCTTTTTCTTGGTGTTTCCCACACCATACATGAGGACAAGGTCCCCCGTTTCCAGTTCTTTTTGCTTAAGGTTTTTGTCAAACCAATGTTTTCTGCGTAGTTTTTCGACCATGCGTCCATGTGATGCTATCAGTGTGGTCTCATCCAGTTTCTCCAAGTCAATTAACCTTTCAGCTTTCTCCGTGAGATGCTCTTGTACGGCAATCCTTAAGCTTGGGAGACAAGATATTCCATGGGTATAACTGCTTCAACACCATAAGCTAGATGGAAGGAAGTATATCCCGTCGCTACCTTATATGATGTGCGATGGGCCCAGAGGGCTGCTACCAGTTTATGTTCCCAGTCTGTTCGATTTGCTTCCAAGGTTTTTGTCAAGATAGTACACAAAATCTTGTTTGTACTTTTTGCTTGACCATTGGCCTGTGGGTAATAAGGTGATGATTTTCGATGGTGGATCATTAAGAATCCTGCAAGTAAATGATCAATCACCTCATTGATAAAATGTGAGCCACAATCACTAACCAATTCTAATGGGCAGCCAAACCTCGAGATGATTTGCTCGTATAAAAATTTTGCTGTTGTTCGTGCATCAGTGTTGCCATATATATAGGCAGTGATGTGTGTGAACACACTTAGGACCGCTAGGGCACTTTTTCCCTCTTTAGGAGGTTTTTTCCCCCGGCTTGTATATACGCCCATCATTCTAGGGCTAACTTATCTTTTGTACATTGACACAATCTAATACACTTTGTGTTGTGTGCATTCTTACTTCTTCTTCTCCAAGCTTTGTGTGCTTTCCTGCAACCCTAATTCCAACAATTGGTATCAGAGCAGCCATCGGCTCCCAGGGCTACGCCGCCAGCACCCTCCGACTCACGTTCTCCAATTGAGGTGAGCTTTCATGAGCGCTTTGCAGGTCCCTATACTCTGCAAATCACGTTCTCCGATTGAGGTGGGCTGTGCGTTCTCAGAAATCGCATCTGAGGTCGTTTCGGGCTCCGTTTTTTGCATTTCGTCATTTCATTAGGAAAATTCTGGACTCAAAAGAGGGCTGTTTCAACAATAATTTAATAATAGACACATAGATTGAGTGACATGTAATCTACGAACGAGATTCACCGGTGGTGGGACCTCTGTACAAACCCACCCAAAACGTGGAGAAACTCTTATCTTCATGAAATATTAAAAAAAACCATCACCTTGTCTTAAAATATTTAAAACCGTTTTTTTGTCAGAAACTAACACAATAAAAGAATGTTTTCCACATTCCTGTGTTAGACGTGGAGCACTAAAAAATTCTTTCCACCACCCCTAGAACTAATGAAGCTTGAATGCTTGGAATAGATAGATACACATTCTCCTAGTTATTCCCTCAACTTGGTTCCACTTTTGAATCTCGAAACATCTTTGGCGCCCAAAAGAACACACCGTCCCTCATTTCTTCTTCCCTCCTTGATCCACAAAAGCGGTTAGCCTAGTCATCCACTTTCTGCTACTTCTTTCTCATACGTCTGTTAATCTATCATGGCACACCCGAAAGTGGACTGAAACGAGCAAGGAGCAGTATCTCATCTGTTGTGTTGTATAACATAAAAGACGAGAACGAAGAATGGATTCCCCAAGTATACAGGAAGTACTCTTGGGTCACTATGCAGCCAGGAAAACAAGGCCACTACCGAGTGAAGGGAAAGGCATCTGAAGACTTGGCCAAACATTGGAAAGGAAGGATCCTTGACTTTAAGATGGCACCAGGAGGGAAAACTGTCAAAGAAGTGTTGATCCAGCATGTATTCATGCAAAAAAGAAGTGTTGATCCAGCATGTATTCATGCAAAAAGAGATCAACGTGGGACCATTGGAAGGACTTCCAAGACACAGACCACATTGTAAGTGCTTGTGTTTTGTATTTCAATGTTGCAAATAAGGTGATTGATATACATTTTTCTGCCTTGCACAGATTTGTACCCATCCAATCTTCAGGAGTGGGAGCCTGCACAATGCTTGACGGGATTCTTGAATGTCGTACATGGTGAGGTGGGGGAACTTCAATATGAAGGTCGTGCACCAAGTGATCTCGCAAGAAGTAGAACATATTTCTATGACTCATTTTATACCTTGCCCACTCAATCGAGTCGACATGGAAAGTTGGAACGTATTCCGTTGCTCGCACTTGATAGTCCTGAGTGGCCATTGCTTGACACAGAAGTGATAGAGTCATACAGGACCAAAATGTTTAATGATATTAAATGTGCTATGAAGCCTAGCATTGGTGCAAGAAATGTGCACTTAAGTTTGTTTGTTCCAATTGCATGCTTTGTTCATTTATTTTCTGATTGTAAACAATTGAGAAAAACTAGAACAACTTTTGTGTGCAAAGATGTAGATGAAGCCTGGCTTGATCATTTGTTTGACAAAGGTTGGAGAGTGAAATCATCAAAGGGAGATGATTTGATCGAATGTCGATTGAACACCTCCGACATTGCATTTCGGTGAGTGTTATAACATTATAATGTATTTTTGTGAAACAGTTACAACGCTTATTTGATTATACTCGGAAAATTATCCTAATGATATTTTGGAATCAGATACTATATTGCTAGGCAATATCTGTGCATGTCATTTACTTATAGAAGGTGGCGATGGATCAACAACAACTGGGAAAGCATGGACCAAGATACAAGAGATGGCAGCCACTCTTGCTTGATAGATATAGTTATGATTCGACAGGGTCACCCATCTTTGACATTGGAAGTGGAAGAGAATTGGACTCTCGAATATGTTAGGAAGGAATTAGAAGTAGCTATTCAGAATCCTCCAGATCAATTTTGCATCAGATCATTTGTAAAGATGTTGCAGCCCCACATGAATTGGAGGCACTAGAAGATATATGATGTGACCATGTATATGGTGACAATGTATTTTCCATATGCAATAAACTTATCTATTCAGAACATTGCTTTTGTAATGCTTTATTGTTTAAAACAATGTAATGAAGGCAAGAATTCCCCAATTGAATTTTTATGTACACAAAAAAGGCTTAAAGTAAGAAAGCAAGCAGTGAAGGAACACAGTAGCAAATTTGATCCTCTGATTTTCAAATGAAAAGTGTATTTACAGTTGATGTTCTCTTTCCAATACATGTATAGCTGCATATTTACAAACGTACATTTGTTGGAAGAAGGAAAAAACTATTTATTACTGGAACCCATAGGTATCGGCTTCAGGATGGAGCCATGGCTCTTCTCCCAAGTATGGAGCCCATGTAAGAGGCTCAGGGGGGCCTATCCCCCCTCGTGGATTGGGCAGGATGAAGTCCACTGGCCCGTTTGGAGGCATAACTTCAGCGACCTCGATCAATCTCGCAATCGTTTCCTCCCTAAACGTTTGGACGTCTAGGGCTACGTAGCGAGACATTGATGGAAACTGCCATCACAATTCATCAAGGCATAAATAAGATCAACATGACAATATATAAGAAGATAAACAAGAGCACGCATGCGTATGGGAGCTGAAAATGCTTACATCCTCTGAAGGGAGCTGAAAAATGCTTCGTAGCAGCAACATTGCATTAAGTGCAACCCTCCACCCACAGCTGTAGCCATCTTCTTGTTTGGGGACACTAACCCTTCGGATGGTCGATCGATCCAGGGTGTCGATGTCCATGCTGAGGCTCTCGTAAGCTACCATTAGTTTCCTGACTCCACTGTAAACAGAGACCAATCATTATCCTGATCAATCCGGACTTCTAACTCAAACAATAATATGTATCTTAATGATTTTTACTTACAGCAAAACATTTCCATGTACACCAGATGTCGAATTTGCAAGGTAAATGACATTTTCTTGCACGTCGACTAGTAGCAGACTCCAATGGGAACTGCACAATAGATTTCTATTAGTTTCAATCCAAAGGAAGCACTATATAACTCGTGTACGATGATTCCTATAAACATCATGCAAGAGAGAGAGAGAGAGAGAGAGAGAGAGAGAGAGAGAGAGAGTCAAACTCACTTTTCATGATATGCCAAAAAAAATACTCGGGCATCGTCCAGCTGGACCAGTGTTGAGACCAGTGAATCAATCTGGAACACTCGTTGCTGTACATCCTCGGGCAATAGCGAAATAACAAAACTTCACAAGGAAACATATCAAGAGTGAGGCATCAACTTTAAGAGCCAAGAATGAAAAATTGTGGGAGGACAGAGAAAAGAGTATACCTTAAAACACATCTGAGCACTTTGTCGTTGACTTCAGTTTTGGGATCAAACAAAATGTTGATTTCTTCAGCATGAATCCGGAAATAACATCTATGCCCTCTAATATTAAAGGGTACATAGAACTCCGGCAACAAAAATTGCAGCGCCTCCCGATTCATGGCATGGAGTGCGCGAACATTTTCCCTTTTTGTTTGGCAATGCAAGCATTGCAGCTTGATGTTCCCTTTGAGCGCTTGTCATTAAATTTGCCCGAGTCTGATGTTCATGATCTGGACCTCCCTCGATCACCTCTTCAATTCTCACTTTTTGTACAGGACGGACATCCAAAATTTGTAACATTCGTTCATCAGTAAACGTAACTGGTCTAAGTAACTTATCGTATCTGAAACGAAGGGCTACTAGGCTGAAAAAATCTTTGTTCATTACTATCACCCTGTGTGCGTGGGCAGCAAGAACGTAACTATCCAAAAAAAATTCGATCATCCAATCTTCTGTGGCCTCCTGCAAGCAAGCAAAACAAGGCCGATGCCTTCCACCTAAACAAAATTCCATTCTGCTCACAAATTCTCCTGGCAAGCCTCTGGAAAGGCAATCTGGGAATAGCAGCTGTCGGGTGCTTCATAAACTTTTTGATTTCTCGCAGGGCTGCCGAATGCTCTGCAAAACGCTTTAGTCTAGGCTGCGTTTTGGACAATCGGGAAGGACTACTTGATTTCCTGGATCTTGAGGCTTTCAGAACGCCCATCTTCTTCCCAGTAGATGAGGGAGCTGCATTGTCAATGGGTCTAGCTATATGCCTTACACGAGCCATCTGAAAACGCAAGAAAAAGTAGAAAACTTTGCTATTCAGTAGTACACGATTAACAATTCACCATAAAGCGAGAGAGGGTGGCCAAGAAAGCAATATGCACTTCCTCGCGTTATGGTGAATCCATTCACCGTAACGCGAGATGAAGGCCCACAGAAACACAATAATCCTTCTCGCATTATGGTGAATTCATTGACACCAATAAGAGGCAGATTATCGTGCATCCTTTGAGCTTCGATCTTGCGTTATAGTGATTTGATTCACTATAATGCGAGACTAAGAGACAGTCAAAGAAAAACAATCCTCCTCGCGTTATAGTGAATCGATCTACTACAACGGGAGGAGGGTTCTCCCGAATCTCTTACCATTCCGTCTTGCATTTTGGTGATTCGATTCATCTTAACACATAGAGAAGTATTGAGATTCTAATGACTCGTCGTCTGCTTTACGGTGAATCGAATCACCATGACAGAGGGCAAACAGTCAAAGAGAAAACAATGGCAGAGGGCAAACAGTCGAAGGAAAAACAAAACAATCAAGTATTATACAAGAAACTCACAAAACAATCAGGTAATACACTTTCATCACATTCTATGAGTGGGAATGGATGGAGACTGTCGTGTAGGAGGTGAATTAATTGACACCAATAAGAGGTGGATTATCGTGAATCCTTTGCCCCTTGGTCTTGCGTTATGGTGAATCGATTCACCATAACGCGAGTCTAAGGGCCAGTCAAAGCAAAACAATCCTCCTCGCGTTATAGTGAATCGATTTTCTACAACGGGAGGAGGATTATCGCGAATCTCTTACGTTTGCCTTCTGCCATGGTGATTCGATTCACCATAAGACATGGAGCTTATTGAGATTCTAATGGCCCATCGTGTGCTTTAAGGTGAATTGAATCACCACGGCAGAAGGCAAACAGTCGAAGAAAAAACAATGGCACAGGGCAAACAGTCGAAGAAAAAACAAAACAAACAAGCAATATACAAGAAACTTACAAAACAATCAAATTTCTTTCGTGCGAATGGATGGAGACTGTCGTGCAGGAGGTGGAAAATCGGTTCAGTACTGTGGCGGTAGTCGGAAGTCACCTGGAGGCAAGCAGGAGGACGCACAAGGCAAAATCGATAAGTGGACGAAAAGGTGGCATGATTAACGGCTTTGATTAGTCTTTAGAGCGAACACACGTGCTGGCAGGCTGCCAGGGCGACTAGGCGACGCTGACGTGTCGCATAGCATTAAAAAGGGCTTTGATTAAACTTTATAGCTTGTACACGTGCTAGGTTCACAGCGGGCTGCCACATGGCATTCATGAAATGGCGGGTGAAAACGCGGCGCTGACATGTCGCGTAGTATTAAAAACGGATTTTCTAGGATACTCATCTCATTTATTGCCTCTCTTGGAGTTCGTATTCTCATTTATCTCCCCACCAACGGCCTTCATCTCCATCAACGACTGACTATCTCCTCCAACCCTCCTTCATCAATCATCCTCATGTATCCAACATCAAAGACAAACCTCCAACCTCCTTCATCTCCATCTCCTGCGACGATTGTATACAATTCGTTTTCCTGGTATTTTTATCTCTTTTGTGCTTCCTTCTTCTTTTGTTATTTCGTTGTTTTGGTTTCAGTCGTGGAGAACTTCTTGCTTTGTCTTTTCATCGCGTTAAGGTGAATTGAAAACCTATGACTCCTCGCCTTATGGTGAATTGACTGCGAAGAAGAGTATTTTAATTCGTTTGACACCTCCTCTCTCAGTATGGGTACTGGAGAACTATCTTTATTTGTAATTCACCATAATGTAAGAGGCGTTGTTAAAGGATGATAAAGTCGTCATGTTGCGGTGAATCAATTCACCATAACGCGAGCGAAGGTCCCATAGGAAGCACAATATTCCTCCTCGCATTATGGTGAATCGATTCACCATAACGCGAGAAGAGGTCCTTGACTTAGCTGCAATTTTATTTGCGTTAGGGAAAATAGATTCACCACAACGCGAGGAGGAATACCTGGATTCCTCTGGCATCTCCTCTCACGTTATGTTGAATCCATTCACACCACACAGAGATTTGTTGTTTAAGATCGACTGTCTCTTGATTCATTGCTTGAACTAATATTTTCCATGTCTTATCTACACCCTTGAATTCAGCTTATGGCGCAAGTTCAAGTCGAGTTTGATGTGGACGAAGAGATTAAAGAAACACCTGCAACTCTATTATATGACTTCCTCTACAAATGTCGACATCATGATTTGCACCCTGCAATTTCGTTGATGTTCAATTGCGATTTTTCTCTGGAGGATACATTTTCTAGCCATCATGGATACTTTGAAGAGGCAAAGCAAGAGTTTGACGAGCTCACAAATGAAGAACCAATGATGATTGATGGGAAAAATCACATTCATTTTAATCTCAAGGTGTCGCCGGAGAAGAAGCAGAGGTTAAACAGGGATTGGCACAAGGTGCCATGTGATAAGAAGAGAGCTTTGCTATGTCCTTTTCACAAAAGAAAATGCCGCTTGATGGAATACTCTTATGCCTTCTTATGCTTCTTGCACATGAACGTGCAATTAACAGATGAAGAATGTACAGAGCCGCATGCAACAAATGAAAGTGAAGACACGATTTCTCGTCAAGCTAGTCCCACCATTGAGGATGTGGCTGAAGAGGAGGACACTCCTCATGTGATTGAGGAGTTCAATGTTGAAGAAGAGAGGAAGCTCAGTTCGGCGGTTGATATTGAGGCAGTTAGAGAACAAAACAGTGATATAGGTCAGCTTGTGATTGAATCAGATGACTCCTCCCCCATTCCAACGCCATTACTCCCCTCCTACCAAGTAGGAGATTCAGAGTATATATTGCTGACAGACATACAACGTGTATTTAACTTAAGGGAGGACCATTGCATAGCTTTCATAGCCCAAAATCTGGAGGTCGATGACAATTTTGTAGATGATGATGGGATAGACAAGTACTTACTAGTGGGATAGCCATGTGAAAGACACCGAGTTCCTATCTGCTCTGCAGCAGCAACACTAAAGATGATCTATGCTGATGCCCTTAGACAGAGGAAGAGCTACAAGAAGCAAGGGACAGACTGAATATCACCAACATGGGAGGGTTTAGGGATGTGCCAAATAAGTCAGCGGAAACCGTTCCTAGTTCGAGCACTAATTTATGGCAAGACGCCTTGCTTGAAGCAGATGAGAACCAAGAGGTTAGTTTTTTTTTGTTGTGGATTTGGCTTTATCAACTTTGTCCTGAAATGTTTGGTGATGTTGTTTCTGGCTAATGCTCCTTTATTTTTTCAGTTGGAAATATATGAAGACACATTTCTCAAACGTGCTTCAAGCAAGCGTATGGCGGGATTGGGCCACGATTCGACACTAGGAACATATATACATAGCCTAAAATTCCCTCAAATTGTGATATTTCATGCTAGCTTCTCCAAGGACAATGCCAGTTTTCCTCTGATGGCGATAAAGACTCTATCCAGGTATTTAGGTGGCTATCACTTAAGGCTGAATGCAAACAAGGCAATACTTCTGGAGCGGCAAGCAGCTGTTCGAATTTTTGGAGAGGGACCTGGAGTATATTCGTTAAGATGTAAATATTATTTAACATATGTTGCTTATGGGTTGGCATGTGGAATCACAGATCCTAATCTGTTGAGTGATTGCGGGAAGAAGCATCTTCTTAGAACAGCTAGGCCAAAGGTCCCTGTTGTGCCATTGATAGAGGATGAAGAAGATGATGCAGAAATGTCATCAAAAATTGCTCGGCTAGGGGAATTCTCTGCTCCAGATTAACAAATTTAGATTGTTCCAGTTGCTAAGAAGTTTCGTCATATTTCCCAATACTCTTCTTGTTTACCATTACAAACTATGAAATGTATATATATTGGAAACATTTATATGGGACATAGATGAAAGCTCTTGTTCTTTTAAAATCTTTCACAGTTACATCATTGTTTTACAATATATATTTCAATGATCAATTTTCTTCCACACTCTGCCCTGTCTTTGTCGTTGTCTTAGCCATTCAGCATGATTCTGCTTTCCCTGTGAGGAGACATATATTGAACGTCTCCGTTCAGCCTGAACCTTTCTTATTGCACATGACACAACTGATTCAGCATGTTTGATCTTCACACGAGCCCTCACTTGAATCCGCCTATACCACCACTGACATAGTTGCTTCATGGGATTACTTTTCTTTATTCCTCCTCCATATTGAGTGGCCCTTTGATAGGCACAACGTGCTTGCCAATGAGATCTTTCCATGCCTTGGGTAGACCAAATCCCAAGGCTTCCAAACTCTTCCGCAAAAAAGGTTCCATGTGCATGCAAAATGTGCTACAAATGCTCAACAACAACAAGACATTTACTAATCGTACGATATTTTTTGAACAACAAAAAAAACTCAAAGCTGTAGGTTTTCAAGTAATAACCATGTATTGTGTCAAGTTTGTCGCACCCCATGCCTTTTCATAGCTAGTGTAGAACTCTGTCACAACTGCCTCAAATTTCTCAACATCCCCATCTTCAAACCTTGCTTTTTGCAACAAAGGTGCTAGGCGATCAAGTGCCAACCACGCTTTGGCCTTTGCCACCCTTGCTTGTCCTGAAGAGCCTCGATCAGGTACAGCTGCATGAAGCTTCCTCCACACCTCAAAATCTGTACCCAGATGACCTCTCTGGGTATGATTAGATAAGAACTTTCTGGCTTTTGCACCTCCAAAACATGGTTTGCTAGAAACATTTCCGGTCTTCCCTGATCTTCTCAAGTCCTTCTCAATCTTCACTTGACCACAATGTAAACCTGCATCTGAAAGCACTTGCTCTATTTTTTTAATAGTTCTTTCACTCTCTACTGCTGGTTTCATATTCCATGAAAATTCGATGTACATGTAGACTAGTTTCTCAATTATTCTAACCAGCGCATGCAAAACACAAATATGAACTCTGATCAAAGGGATAGGAAGAATTGGATCCCAATTAGGATCCACTCCTGGAGCATCACGATTTGGGGGTTCACGCCTATTACTGATTGCATTTAGGCATTTCCATTCTCTCTCTTTTCCTCCTTTGGAGACACCTCGTTCGGTCATACAATACAGGCAAGGGTACTTGGCCATTGCTCCTTGGGAAATACCAAACATGCATTTCAAGGTTTTAAGATCTGCAGAGCTTTTCGCCATTCGTCGACTGCTGCTGGATAGTGGAAGGAAGCTCAGTCTGGTTGAAGTACCACTTCAGAATTTCATGGGTCTCTATTGGAACATGTTAACAACAACTGTTAGATTGTCTACAACATCATAACAAGAGGATAGCAACATAATATTCTTTTTTTAAAAATGGATAGCACGTCACCTCAAATGCAGCCAGCCACCAAATCTCATTTTCGGATTGTACACTAAAGTGCTTCTCATCAGCATTACTGATACTTGCATCAAAAGCTCTATTCATTAAAGTAATGCTAACCCTTTCCAGCTTCTGTCCTTTGATCACCTCACTCTCATCAAGTTTCAAAACAAATTTCAGCCTTCCATTGCACTCATGTACACTGATGTCATAAAATTTCACCATAGCCATTTGTAATTTCCGAACATCCATGATGAAATTGTTGAACTCTGTAAGCTCTATAATTTTCTGTTCCCCGCTCTTTTTAGTCACTGTCAATGTGCTAGACACGTGACAAGGCTCTCCAACAAGTTCGACCATTCCCAAGTTGAGAATATTTCGAGCTTTGTTCACGTGAAATGGTTTTGGAATGGGAATTACTGTTTTTTTTCCAAGCTTACAATTGAAACCCTCTTTAACTTTATTAAACAACATCCTGTAAGACTTTGTGCTTATACCAGCCATGTCACATATACCTTGTGCATCTGCAGGCGTGAATGCTTCACTCACCTCTCCTGCAAGGATTGCTTTGCTATGTCTGATCGAAGTCTTGCAAACTTAGGATGCTGTATTGCTGACTCCACGATGTCTTTTGTCAGAACTTTGCCAAATATATCAGAACCTTGCTCTTTTGGACCCACAACATCTGTGACCATCCTGAAGCAACAACGATAGCTATTTCAGTCCACCATTCATCTAACTATACCACCCCCACACCCAATCCCCCATCTCCAAAAAAGGAACTAAAGATGACAATGAAAGTGAGTGCTCAAAGAAATTTAAGCTCAAAGAAATTATAGATCCCAATACCTGCAAGCTTTTACATGACGCTTCCATTGGCCACCTCCAACATTGAGTTCTTCCAATGGTTTGATCTGTCTCTTGCGTAGTTGAGCACCCAATGGCGTGTCTTTCAAATATTGCAATTTTCTGTTGAACTTTTCAAGTTGTTTTCGAAGGTGTGCATTCTCACTCTCCAATGTGAAATTGTTGATTTCTCGAACTGCCAAAATTTCATTCTTCTCCTTAATAGTGTCCTGCATCTTACAAATAGTCTGCTGCAAATGATCAAACTCTTTTTGTAACCCAGCACAAACTTTTGCTTTGTCCTCGTTTGAAGCTTGCAAAGCTGTTGTGATCGATGCCAAGTAAAAATTCGCACCTTCAAGCATTTTTATCCTGGCATCTCTATCACTCAAATGTCTTTCAAAGAAACTTTGACATTGGCCAAATAGTCTTTTGCAATACCCAAGCAATCCATTTTCACCCTCACACACAAACTTGAAGAAACTTGTCAACCCAAAGAATGATGGAGACTGAGAGGAGGTTGGATCTGGTGGGTAAATACTACCATCCAACCATAGGTCCATATTTTTCTTTCCTTCATTTCGAAGCTCAGTAATGCGGGCTTCGCATGCTGGCCTAGACCAATTTCTCTTACAGCAGGGAGCATAATCGGGTTCTACTTGGAAGTGGATGTCCACCTTTTTCCTCTTTTGCTGCACAGGTTCCATTGCATTGTTCTGTGCTTTAACAACACCAAAAAGCATCATGAACTCACACTTTAACCAAAAAAAACCAAAGATATTACACTTATCTCCCGTGAAGAAGATTGCTTCATTAAAACCAAAAGACAACATCACTAAACAATACCTCCTTGTCCATCAAACAAACTTGTTGGTATCCTGGATGAACCAAAATGTACAGAGTACTTGTAAGCACAACCCTCACTTGAAAAAGGTAAGAAATGGGATTGTTATTCATGCACAAGCAGGTATGGCGCATGAAGAACAAATACTTTTCCATCCTTTTTCAAAACTTGCCGCCTTGAGAAGAAGAGAAAATCAAAAACCTCCCGCTCAAAAAAAATCGGATTTGAAGTGGTTGTGGTTGTGCAGTCGAGAAGACAATGAGGGAGACAATGCAAGATGATGGGTTGCAAGGACGAAGTTCGGTTCAAGTTTGGTTAGCAAAGTTGGCTTCGTTACATTCAAAAGTGTAATGAAGAAAGAGAGTGGTGTCTTTTTTCAATAAAATAAGGCACCATAGTGGGAATAAAAACTATACTCAAGATGCATTGTTTTGAATTAAAAAACACCCTACATGTCAGTTAATGGAATAAAGAACTCAAAAATGACGCACGTACCCTCCAATATTATATGTGGATTTATTGGCTTGCTTTGTCCACATCACCATCCCAAGGGATCTCTTACAAGGCCCCTTTTTGAGTCCAAATTTTCCCTAATGCAAGTTCTGCACAGGTGTTTTCGTCATTTTTTGCACAGGTGTTTTCATCATTTCAAGTTCTTCACAGGTGTTTTCGTCATGTCAAGTTCTTCACAGGTGTTTTCGTCATTTTCTGCACAGGTGTTTTCGTCATTTCAAGTTCTGCACAGGTGTTTTCGTCATTTTCTGCATAAATTTTGACAGTGCAGTTTTCTACAAAACAGGCATACGTACTCTATTGTGGACCGTGCTACATAGCACGAGTTGTTTTCTGTTCAGTCTTTGCTTCATTACAGGTAGCTTTTACATCAGTTTCAGTCAGTGGCAATGGCTTATAACAGCAATGATGTATTTCGCATGTTATCTGTGCTGATGACAAATTGGATGGAGACAGCAACTACCCACTTTGGGCATACATGATGTTGCAGGTTCTAGCAGCTCTACTGTTGCTGTGCTGTTTTATCCACTACTGAACAAGCTCGTTGGGATGGTAAAGATGCACAGGCTCATGCCTTGATTGCACTTTCTGTCAAACGTAACATCACCCCATATATTCGTTCAGCTAAAACAGCAAAACAGGCTTGGGATATTCTAGCTGGTTTGTATGCAGGTCGTAACGAGGCAAAAATCTCTTACCTGCGTAAAGAGCTAGAATCGAAGATTATGCAGGAAGATGATGACATGAATGTTTTTCTTGCTGAGATTAAAGATGTCAAGGAACAGTTGATTTCTGTAGGTGAGATTATTCCTGATCATTCTCTTGTGCAGACTGTTCTTGATGCTTTACCTGAGTCATATCAGACTTTTGCTTCCACTTGGAGACTTGTTACCTGATGTTGTCAAGTATGATACTTTAGTCAGCAAGCTCTTGCAAGAAGCATAGTCCAGGCAAAACAGGGCTAGGCAGCGTGCAGTTGATCAGGCATTTATTGCCCAGCAGAGAAGAAGTGGTAAGGCAGCCCCTTCCATTGTTTCTTCTCCTATTAATAGGTCTGCAACTTCTTCTCCTTCCACAGGTAGCAACAATAAGTCTGAAAAGGCTCTTGATAAAGGCAAGAAAAAGATCAGGTGCAACTATTGTAAGGCAAATGATCATGTCATTAAGAATTTCCCTAAGCTAAAGGCTAAAGAGGCAAAGAAGAAAGAGTCAAATGTAGCCACAATAGCGGATGCTTCTACAAATGCAGATTCTACAAATGTTGTGCAAGATACAGAATGGGCATTTAGCGTGTATTGCCAGTATGACCCATATGTACATGATGCATGTTTGGCAGTTTTTGTTGACTCTCATGTATGGTATTTTGATAGTGGTGCTACAAAGCACATTACCTCGCATTGTGATATATTCACTTCTCTTGAGGCTGTCCCTGATGGGAATACTGTCACATGTGCCAATAATGCTTCTTACCCAATGACGGGCATTGGTAAAATTATGCTTACTGCTGCAAATGGCAGCGCTTTCACACTTTCAGATGCTTTGTATGTGCAAGGGATAAAGAAGAATCTATTATTTGTCTCTGCGCTTGCTAGACTTGGACTTGTAGTCAAATTTGTGGATGACAGATGTACTGTTCATGATTTGACTTTTGGTGATATGATTATTGTATCTAGCACCTTGTTTCATGGGCTGTATAGGCTCAATTCTTATAACAAGTGTGTGGAAGATTCAGCAAATGCAGTTTCTGATGAAAAGGCAGTTTCAGATGCAAAACTATGGCATGCTCGTTTTGGTCATCTGAACTTTGCTAGTTTGCTGCGTTTTGCAGAAATTTGATATGGTTGCTTCATTGCCCCCTCTTGAGGCACCATTGAAACATGTTTGTGAAGGCTGTATTTTGGGCAAAATGCAGCGTTCTGCATTTCCAAAGGATGGTTCTGTGCAGGCCACTCGCAAATCAGTGCAACTTGTACATAGTGATGTATGTGGGTCTATGCAAACTCCGTCATTTGGTAAACACTTGTACTTCGTGACTTTCATTGATGACTTGTACTTCGTGACTTTCATTGATGACTTGTACTTCGTGACTTTCATTGATGATTACTCAAGGCATGCATGGGTATATCCAGTAAAGGCAAAGTCCAAAGTGTTTTTGTGCTTCAAATAGTTTTTTCTTATGGTTGAAAATGTATCCAATTGTACTGTGGACACCCTCCGTTCTGATCGAGGGGGGGAGTACTTGTCTAAAGAGTTTGATGCATTTCTGGCTAGTCGTGGGATAAAACACCAATGTACAGTGTCGTATACCCCTCAGCAAAATAGTGTTGCTGAGAGGAAAAATAGGTCACTTATGGAGATGGCACGATGTATGGTCAAGAGCCAAGCTTTGCCACATGCGTTTTGGCTTGAGGCTGTCATGTGTGCTGCATATGTACTCAACAGGTGTCCCACTAAGGCCTTGCAGTCTATTACTCCATACGAAGCTTGGCATGGCAAGAAGCCTTCTATTGGTCACTTGCGTGTCTTTGATTGCTTGGCCTATGCTTTAGTGCCTGTGTAACAACGCAGAAAATTGGTTGATAAGGCTGTCAAATGCATTTTTGTTGGTTACAGTGCTGAGAGCAAGGGCTACAGATTGTATCATCCACAGTCAAAGCATATCTTGATTAGTCGAGATGTTTTTGTGGAAGATGCTGTGCAGCCTTTGTTATCATGTACCAAAGAGACAGGTGTGAGCTCACGTGATGTATTTGATACATTGTTGCCTCTGTTTACAGGTGGGAATTTAAATGTAAGTCCTAATGAGGCAAATATTCAGTCTATGCAGATTTCAAACGACATCATAGATCAGCCTATTTCTGATGCAGATTTACAGGATGTAATTTCTGAGGATAGGGCTGAAAATGAGCAGGCTAGAGGTATGCCTAAATGGCTGGTGCAAACCTTACGTGATAGTAAAATTGATACACCTATGTCTAGTCGTACTCGTTCAGGTTTTCAGCATGTCTCTTATGCATCAGATTGTTATGCTTTGGCTGTGTCTAGTATGTGTGAAGAGGAAGAACCTCTTTCATTTGATGAGGCACAAAAATCAGAAAATTGGTTGGCTGCAATGCAAAGTGAATATGATGCTATAATGAAGAATGGTACATGGTCTTTGTGTGATTTGCCTATTGGTAGGCCATTGGATGTAAGTGGGTTTTTAAATTGAAGATGGCAGTGTTGATCACTATAAGGCTAGACTTGTTGCAAAGGGTTATGCTCAAGAAAAGGGCATTGATTTTGATGAGACCTTTGCTCCCACTTGTCGTATGACTACCATTCGTAGCATTTGTGCATTGGCAGCTCATAATGGTTGGAATGTACATCAGTTGGACATAAAGACTGTGTTCTTGAATGGAGATTTGCATGAGGAGGTGTATGTATCACAGCCTCGTGGTTTTGTTCAAAGAGGGCAGGAAAACAAAGTGTGCAGGTTGAAAAAGGCTTTATATGGTTTAAAGCAAGGTCCACGAGCTTGGTATGAAAAGATACATGCATATTTGACTGCACATGGTTTTCAGAATAGTCCAACAGAAAGCACTTTGTATGTTAAACGTGTGGATGATGTACATCTAATCATTGCTCTCTATGTCAATGACATGTTGCTCATAGGACCAAATGAGAGTCATATTGCTGATTTTAAGGCTGATTTGAATGCCTCTTTTGAGATGTCAGATTTGGGGCATTTGCATCATTATTTGGGGATACAGTTTAAGCAGTATGATGGAGGTATTGCTTTGTGTCAAACAAAGTATATTAAGACATTGTTGCGGAGATTTGGCCTTGAAGACTGCAAGCCTATTGCTACTCCAATGGAGACAAGTTTGAAGTTGAGTCTTCATGATGCTGGAGATCACTTTGATGCCACACTCTATTAGACAGCTGTTGGCTGCCTCATTTATGTATGCATTATGAGGCAGGACATTCAGTTTGCAGTCTCACAAGTGAGCAGGTTTATGCATAGCCCAGGGTCTCAGCATTGGTGGAAGGCAGTTAAACGCATCTTTCGCTACTTGAGTGGCACCATACATCTTGGGTTGTTTTATCCCAAGGGGGGATCATTGTTGCCGCCAGACTTGCATGCTTTTTCGGACTCGGATTGGGCTGGTTGCTATGACACAAGAGTGTCCACAAGTGGTTTTTGTTTCATGCTCGGTAGCTCATGCATATCTTGGTTGAGCAAGAAGCAACCTACTGTGGCCACTTCTAGTTGTGAAGCTGAGTACAGGGCAGCTTTCACAGCTACGGTTGAGTGTGTGTGGCTTAGACGGCTTATGGTGGCTGACTTGGGTGTTGGACAGGCTTTTCTGCTGAGGGCATTTGCTACCACATTTTCTTTGCCTGGGCGATACTTGATTTCAAAATCAAATTCCTGCAGGGTCTGCATCCACCTTCTTTGGCGCATGTTGAGATCCTTCTGAGTGAAGATCCACTTTAAGCTGCATTGATGATCAGTCATCAAATTGAATCTTTGTCCCAGTAGTAGGTAATGTCTCCACAACTTTAGGGCATATACTACTGAAAGTAGTTCCAGGTCATGGACAGCATAATTCCTCTCATGCGTTCTAAGTCTTCGGGATTCATAGGCCACTGCATGACCTTCCTGCATAAGTGCACCTCCCAGGGCAAAACCACTGGCATCAGTTATTACTACCTCAAAGGGTAGAGAGAAATCTGGCAGCTTCAGAACGAGATTGGTTACCAAGGCGGTCTTCAGCTTATCAAAAGCACTCTGAAACGGGATATTCTTCTTGAGAAGATTAGTCAGGGGGGAAGCTATGAGAGCATACTTTGGTATAAAAATTCTATACCAACCTGTCAATCCCAAGAATCCTCTGACTTCTTTCATTGTCTTTGGTTCAGGCCAATCTATGACTGCTTGGATTTTTGTGAAATTTGGAGAAATTCCATCTTTGGATACCAGAAAGCCCAAGTATTCAACGTGGTCGGCAGAGAAAGTATATTTGCTCTTTTTGGCAAAGAGTTGGTGCTTCCTTAGAATCTTAAAAACTTTTCTGACATGAGCTTAATGGTCAACTGCATTCTTTGAGTAAATCAGAATGTCATCAAAGAAAACTAGAACAAAATCATCCAAGTATTCTCTGAGGATGTCCTACATTAGGTGATTGAATGTAGCTGGGGCATTAGTTAATCCAAACGGTATGATAGTAAATTCATAATGCCCATAGCGAGTATTGATGGCTGTCTTCAATATATCTTGATCATTGATCCTGATCTAGTAATACCCAGACGACTTGAGATCTATCTTTGTGAAGATCTGGGCTACACTTAGCCTGTCCAGAAGCTCATCAATTCTTGGGATAGGATATTTATTCTTAACTGTCAATTGGTTGAGACCTCTGTAATCCACACAAAGTCTTAACGTCCCATCCTTCTTTTTCTGAAAGAGAACTGGCGCACCCCAAGGTGAAACACTAGGTCTAATAAACCCTTGTTCTAACAACTGCCTAAGCTGTTCCTTGAGTTCGATGGCTTCAGGAACTGGCATTTTATACGTGCGCTGGGCTATTGGCTGATGGGGGTCAATTCTATCACATGATCTACTTCCTGAATTAGAGGCATTTCAATTAGCTCTGTTGGGAATAGATCATCAAATTCTGGTTCTTTAGCCTTAAGCTTTAAGTCTACTGGGTTCATTTTGACAACATAAATTTGCTGCTTCTTTCTAAGTCCTTTCAGCAACCTAGAAGCTTTTACTAACTGAAGGTCTGGGAAACCAGAAACTCCAGTTCCTTGAACTTTGTTCCCGTGAAGGTCATGGAAGGAAGGTTCCATTGTGATAGTGTATGTTAGCTTGATTTTTGTGGAGCCAATCCATTCCAAGGATTCCGTCAAAAACTCCCAGAGGTAAGACTTTGAACTGACAATCGGTCACATTACCATCTAGATTGAACTAGATAAGATCTGTCTCATGGTGAGTGAAAAGAATCTTCCCACTGGCCAATTCAACTTGCATAGGTTTCCCTGATTTCTGTTCTAAGACTAGCTTACGCAAGCATCCAGGGGAAATGAATGAATGAGAACTGCCTGAATCAATCAAAAGCTTAAAAGGCTTACCCTGATACTCTGCTGGAGTATCCATGGATGACTGCGAACTGACGGTTAGGCCCTTGGTTTTCCATTGCAGCATAGATCTGCCCTCTTTCCTCTTCTACTACATCTGAAATTGTGACTGCTCTGGCTGCCAGTTACATCAAAATATTCCTCCATGGCCTCAATCCACTTTTCTACAACTTCACCTAACTGTTCCCCTTCACCTTTGAAGGGACCAGGCTGTGATCTGTGCAGGGCTTTGCGAACATCCGGATCTAACTCCTCGTCCATCAGTTAGAGGATCCGGTTGCCTTGCACGGGCTGTGCGCCTCATGACTCTGACAAAACGAGATTTTTGTCAGCTTAACTTTGACAATAGCTTTATGATTATTTAATTTTTAAACTTTATCTTTAAACATATAGTTATTCCATCATATATCTTTAAACATATAGTTATTCCATCATACAACTTACAGTAAGATTTACCCTGATAATTTCATCAACCATTTTCACAATCATGAAAACAAAATGGAATTGTTTTCGTAAAATATCATTTATTATCAAAAGTTTTTAATATATACATAGAGCATCACGGCTCCCAAAATCACTGCCTCGATCGTATTCGCATAAAGAAGCAAAACTGTGAAGGAGACATGCCATGGTACACACGATTCATTACACAAAGAGGTGATGTAATTCTATTTCTAGGGATAAAGCGGCTAAGAAGCCTAAAAAATCAGCATGAAGTTCTGAAGTTCCTAGGTGAATGATCAAAGAGTTGAACATGCTGAACAAGCCCTAGCCTTATCAGAATCATGGCCAAGGAAATATTTTGCCTGAGCCTCTGACGCTGATTGGTACTGACATTAATACTACACCGTCCTCCACAGAACCACATATACCGACGTCGCTCAAGAGGATCAGGAAGTAGAGACTCTCAAAATGGCGAGCGAGTCACTCTGCTTATTCGGGTCGTAGCAGAGTTGATGAGGTGATCAAATGCAAAAGATATCATATCCTGACCCTGAGAGAGTCTAGGAATTCTAGATAGGTTTGGGGTATCCATCTATAAATTTCCAATTCAATTTATGAGTCTTTCAATTTTGAAGCTCATTCACATAGTATTAACAAGCGAAAAAAAAAACATTTCTTTCTCAGATTTCTATTAAAATTTAGGCAATTTTTGCTAATGTTACTTAAATTTACAACAGCGCTCTGATACCAACTGTGAGGTCCCTCTACCCCCTTCGCGCACTGGACTCCCAGTAACTGACAGCGGAAGCCCCCTCATGCATGGGGCAGGGTTTCTCACTCGGGGCCTCGTCCACAAATGTCCGGGCACGAGACTAGGCTGGTGGTCACTCCGAAAACCGAAACCGGGAAAATTTCCCATGCTCGGAAAGCGGGGACCATTCCACCTTTTTGAATTTTCTTAACGAATTTTTCTAACGAGATCAAAACCTAAACTATCCTTCACCTGAATAAACCAGATAGAAGGAAACTATCGCTGATATAATTTGATCATCTGAGCAATTCAACGCTTTTTTCTTAATCAAGATCAGGCACAGCCGTTGATCCACTCAATTGAGAAATTTATCAGGGAATTAACTAACTACTCGAATCCTAGCGTAATCCTAAGATTTTTCAATTTGATTATTAAAACTCCACTGATTTCAGCCTAACCCCATCCGGCCCATGGGTTAGCCACCACCCTACCCTTAGAATCAGTAGAACCAAACAAGTACTCACCCACCCGTAATTGAATGCCTTTCTTAACTTTAGCTTTAGAAAACAAGTACGCACACACTCCTCTTTAAAACTTTAATATAAAAATAATCCATTGACAAAACAGATATGGTCACAGATTTCATAACTCAAAATTTCCATTCAATCCCTTATTTCACAAAAACAATACCACTCTGGACTCTTTGCTGGGACCAGCTGGTCAGCAAACGAGATCTAGTAACAGATTACAATAATCATTTCGTCAACAAACATATATATATATATATCTTCCACGACATACGCATGGGTGTCCTAAGCACCGCGAGCCCATGCATTGCCTGGTCAGAACCCTCCAGGATCCTCCTCCTTAGGTGTCCTGCTAGGACCGCTTCGTCGGCCCTCGCCCATCGTACCGGAAGCACACCATTTTTCACCATACCTAGGCTGGTCAAGACCTGGGCAGGTTTTTGCCACGTGAGCTGTCCCTTGAACACTTCCCGCCAGCAGCTGTTGTAACCGAACTTCCCTTAGATAAACACGTATGCCAAATGCTTCCTCCAGCATTCTGGCATAAGACAATCTTTTAAGAAAACAAGGTTTCTATGCAAGTTTTCAATTTTTGATTTTCTTTTTTTTGAATACAATGGTTATATCTTAATTCCATATCCCAATACTTCTAGATCACAGGTCTGGATTCCCAAGTAGAATTCCTCGAATTCTATAATCTTGATCCTCAGATCAAAATCAAAGGTCTCAACTTAGTTACAGATTCAGTGGGTGATTTGAGTGCATTTTTCTTGAACTGGGCACATCGTCATTGATTGAAACTGATGAAGGAATTAGGTCTTGGTCATCAATAGTCTGAATCAGAGTTGGAGTCTGGAAAGGTTCTTCCTAAACTATCTTTCTTGAAAGGTAATATTTCAATTTCTCTTTTTCTAAAATTTCATTCATTGAATATTTGCTTATAGATTTCTAAACTAAACATAAATTCCTATGAGGAATAAAATAATCATTTATCTCGATCTCCGACTTCGGTAGTTTATCTGAATTTTCTCATTACCATCTTACTGAATATGAAATGGTAGAATTTCCTCTCCAGATTATCTACTTATTCATTTTTCTAATTTTTACGAAAATCAAAGAGAGGATTAAAGAGAACCCTTATTTAAATATAAAAATTCTATATGCATCTATTTATGCATAAAATCCAATTCTGATGAAAGTCGCACTTTTATCATCATAAAAATCATTTATAATGAAAATCACTCTTTTAATATGAAAGAATTTCTTTCATGCATCCATTTATGCATAAAAATCATTTATGATAAAAATCACTCTTTTAATATAAAAGAATTTCTTTTATGCATCCATTTATGCATAAAAATCACTCTTTTAATATAAAAGAATTTCTTTTATGCATCCATTTATCCATTTATGCATAAAAATCATTTATGATGAAAATCACACTTTTAATATAAAAAAATATCTTTTATGCATATGTTTATGCATACAAATCATTTATGATGAATCAATCTTTTAATATAAAAGAATTTCTTTTATGCATACATTTATGCATAAAAATCATTTATGATGAAAATCACACTTTTAATATAAAAAAATATCTTTTATGCATATGTTTATGCATACAAATCATTTATGATAAAAATCACACACTTTTAATAAAAAAAATTACTTTTATGCATATGTTTATGCATACAAATCATTTATGATAAAAATCACTCTTTTAATATAAAAGAATTTCTTTTATGCATAAAAATCATTTATGATAAAAATCACTCTTTTAATATAAAAGAATTTCTTTTATGCATCCATTTATGCATAAAAGTCATTTATGATAAAAATCACACTTTTAATATTAAAAATATCTTTTATGCATATGTTTATGCATACAAATCATTTATGATGAAAATCACTCTTTTAATATAAAAGAATTTCTTTTATGCATACATTTATGCATAAAAATCATTTATGATAAAAATCACACTTTTAATATAAAAAAAATCTTTTATGCATAGAAATCCATTTATGATGAAAATAACACTTTTATAATCAAAATAAAAATTTCAATATGCTTCCTTCTATGCATAGAATTTAATTCTAAAGAAAGTAACACTTTTTTAATAAAATATTTTTAGTATGCATTTTTCTATACCTAGGATGAAAAATAACACTTTAAGAATACATATACAATGGGAATTATTCTTTTTGAATTAAAAAAAAGTAAAACTTATTTTTCATAATTTTAGAAAATTTTGCCATAACCTCCTTTGTATGGCTGACCATTTTTCAATTTTTAACTCTCTAAAATTAATTAGAAGTTCACCAAGAGTATTTAAATCATTCTAATGTAAACATTTTCTACTTATTAAAGAGAAACATTATGAAAAACTTGATTTTATCCATTAATCATTCATCTAGGATAAAGAATGGTTGGATTTACTAAAGAAGAGAGGGGAATGCCTTTTTTCAATGAGGCATAACATCATATTCATTTTAGAGAAGACAAAAATCATAAAAACCATAAAATGAATAGAAAAGAGAAGAATCTCCAACTTACACGAAGAATTTGAGAGCTTTCCTTTGGCTTGATGGTTTGAGGGATCTACTCTTGTTTGAAACAAGAGTGGCCACCAATCTTTAGAAGAGGGAAGGTCAAAAACTAATGAATTATGAGTAAATTCACAATTTTGGCGCTTGGGAAAAGTAGGGTAACAGTGCAAAAAACACTATTATGCTTCAACAAAGGGAAAGGCTTCTATTTATAGGAAAAAGTGAGCTTCTAACCGAGCCAACTGATTCTAGAATTTTCCAAATCAATCTGGTCAATTTTTGACCATTTTTGGGTCAGTTTAGTCCACTTTTTGGATCTAGTTGAAACAGGAGAGAGGAGAGATAAAAATATCTCATTATTTGGGAGTTTAAAACTCTCCCACACATGTGAAATAGGCGCCTCCTTCATGAGGGGAATTCCCCCATACTGAGGTGTCAAAAATGCATCATTTTTTCTAAATATCTCTCTTTTTTAACTATTAACCTTGTCCTTAATCAACTCTTCATCTTATGTGAGTATTTACTCATTTTTGGAGGATTTTCCTTTTATTCTTCCATTTATCTCCTCCCTACATTTGGATGAATCTTATTGGTCCATAGGAATCTTAATTTAAAATTTTTCGAAAATCTGAACCCTTAGGATAAGGCCTCTTGGATAGATTATACTTGATTTCTAATGCACCTTCTGAAAATCTTTTTGAACTTCTGTTTCGGGGGAACTTATTTTAATAAGAAGAGATATTTTTTCATCCAAAAATATTTAAAAACTGAATTATCACTCTCTAGAAGATTTTCTCTCTCTATACCAAAACTGGTAGAAACAAGATCTTTTATATTTCTGAAGAGGGATTTGATTACAGGGGAAGATGCTGGACATCTTGAGAGGCTGGGGAGGAATCTTACAGTGTTGGGTGTTACAACATTTTGTCATTCTGGATGACAGTGTCAACAAACTCCAATTGGTAGCTGCGAGCAAAATGATTTAAAAGACCTTAGCCTGAGGGTCAAGATTTTCTGAAATTTTTGGATTATGGTCCAATTAAGGTTCCTATGGACCAATAAGATTAATCCAAGTGTTGGGATGAGATAAATCCAATGAATAAAAGAAAATACCCCCAAAAAGGAGTAAATGCTCACATAAGATGAAGAGTTGACTGAGTACAAGGTTTATTAGTTAAAAACTATGAGATATTACTAAAAAAATGAGATATTTTGGAGTAATGATACATTTTTGACACCTTTGTAAGGAGGGGGGGAGACTTCAAGGAGGTGCCTATTTCACACATGTGAATGAGTTTTAAATTCAAAAATATTAAGATATTTTTATCTCTCCTCTCTCCTGGATCAAACTAAATCAAAAAAGGAGCCAAACTGGTCCAAATCTTGTCCAAATTCAGCCAAACTGAAGCTGGAAAATTCTAGAACTTAGTTGGACTCAGTTAGTGGCCTCCCTCACCTATAAATAGACCCTAATTCTTTTGTATTCTCATCTATGATCTAGACCATGCCAATATTACCTTAAAATAAGTATATTTTCTATTATCCCCTAAAAATCCTCTACAATTTGGAGAGATTGGAGTTTCTCTCTCTCTTCAACCTTTCTTGGAGATTTCCTCTCAACATACTAACCAATTGATTGGTTGGGGCCCTCTCCTAAGAATAGAAAATCAAGCAAAACAAGAGGTAAGATGTGACTTTTCTTTAATCTTGTAAATGTTTTTCACTTCTCGACCCCTCGAATCCCAAGCCCACCATCCTAAACATAATGTATAGATAGATGCAGCATATATATGGTGTGAAGTGGTTCCCAAGTGGCTAAAGTAGCATGGCAACCAAGTGTCATCATAAAGCTGTGCAAATGAAAATAGAAATAACATGGGAGAATGATTGAATCGGGCTATGAAACCTTTTGGAAGGAAGAAGCAAGGAGACGACAAGGTAGAAGAGGGAGAATTATGGTTGATCAGTGGGGTTTCTTTGACTCTCAGAGAGAGGTGGATGTGTCTCACCAAAAGGACTCTCCAAGACGCGGTGGCTAGAGGGACCACCAAAGAAATGATAGAGTGAGAACGACTGCTGTAGGGAGAGTTCCTGCATGTCAGTGTTCTTTTGATAATATTTGCAGGCTAGAGCTCCTGCAGTTTTTATCAAGTTTATAGAAGAGAGGTTGGATAGTGCAATGTGAGAAGACTTGATTGGGTCAGAGTAGAGGGCGAGCTAAAGACCAGAGAGTCAGCTGGGTGGTGTGTCCCGTGGGTTCTCTGTAAGTACAGCACCTCTGTTAGAGACTTGACCTAAATCAATTCATTCTTTACGATAGCTATTGAAGATGAAATGGTGAAGTGTTGTCGCCATAGTCTATCTGGGGGGATCCTTGAGTTTTTTGGTGCCTTCTTCTTATGATTGTGCCCATGTCTCAAGGATGTTAAAATGTTGAAGTGTTTTATCTATCTAATGCAAACAAAAATTTTGGATTTTATCTGTTGTTTTGATGTTTTGTTGTGATAGATATGTGGTTTTGATTGAGTTTATAGAGATGGACCGTTGGGATGTGTTAGTTTGGTGTCTGAGGAATTGGTTTTGAGTCAGTTCTAACTCAGTTAGAATCAAATGAGAGAAGGTTCAGAGTCAGTCAAGGTCAGCTGAGTGTCAGAAATGATCAGTTGAAGGTGTGGAGGGTTTGGAAAGGCTTGTCTGAGTTTGAGAGAAGTGTTTGTAAGTCAGTTCTGACTGTAAGAAGTCTATCAGTTGTCTGTCTATCAGTTTGAGAGAAGTGTTTGTAAGTCAGTTCTGACTGTAAGAAGTCTATCAGTTGTCTGTCTCAGTAGTCCCAACAGTCAAATGGGTTAGTGGTTAGATGAATATCCAGAGTCGGCTGTGTGTATGCTGTCAGATGAGTGTACATTGTGGTGGATCTTGATTTGGACTGAGTGGTTTGAGGGTTTATAAGTGTCAGTTGACACTTATAACACACAGAGAGAGAACCTAAGTGAGGTGAGTCAATTGTGCAAGCTTTGAGAGGATAATCAGATCGGAGTAGTTGTAGTCACACAGAGAGCTCAAAGTGTGATATGTCTTTAAGTTTAGAGATGGTTGAGAATAAGGAAGAGTCAACGGACAAGGGAGAGAAGGTGTTTGATTCATGAGGCAGCCAAATCAACTGATTCTCATTCAGCTGGGTGAGTCTCAGTTGGATTCAGTCAAACTGTTGTTATGGCCTACTTTACCTCCCAAGAGAACTCCACACATTCCCAATTGGAAGAAGCAATAGACTACAACCATCGTAGGGTACTTACCAATGCTTCAAGCTCACATCCCTTTGAGGCTCTCCAAGATCCTTTTGGAAGCTCCAATCCTCTAATCGCCAACTCCACTCTATCACTGTGCAGAGTTGCTCACACCACAATGCAAGGCAATTATCCTCTCACTCTCCCACACACAAGCATGGAAGAGGCACATGCACTAGAGTACTCTCTCTCTCTCTCTCTCTCTCTCTCTCTCTCTCTCTCTCTCTCTCTCTCTCTCTCTCTCTCTCTCTCTCTCTCTCTCATACACAAGACAAGACAAGAGCTCTCATAGCGCAAAGGGGGATTGTGTTGTTCCATTATGAGAAATTGCCTTATATACAACTGGCCCTTATTCACACTTAGGTGCCCAAAACTTACCAACTAAACCTTTGGCTGGCCAGTATCTCATAATGTACAACCTTTATAATGCCTTTAAATAACACTTATTAATATCCTCAAATGGAGAAGCATCTTTGTTAATCCAAAATGGGATTAACATTCTCCTTGTCTGATGTAGGTTCTATCCTCATCACAGAACCCTTACCTAGGTCGAAAGACCTAGGTAAGGGTTCTATCCTCATCACAGAACCCTTACCTAGGTCGAAAGACCTGGTCGCTGAACTCATGTCTATAGAAGTTTCAGCATGATTGAAAATTTTTTAGGGTTCTTCTAAATATTGAGTGTGATGTCCAAAACCTGTGAGACCCCCCCTCCCCCTCTGCGATGCCCCCTCTGAGGGTGCTGGCGACAGAAGCAGCGTCAGCCTCCCGCACGCCGGGATCCACACTCAGGGCCTCGCTCGCGAATGTCTGGACGAGAGACTAGCCCGGTGGTTCCTCCGAAACCGAGCCCGAAAAAACCTCCCACTCGGAAGGCATGGCCAATTCCTCGAGGGAAAAAACTTCTAACGGGAAAATTAATGTGATGTGATGTGAATCGTGATGTGAACGAATGAGATGTGATGTCATATGAATCGGGATGTGAATGAATGAGATGTGATGTAAATTGGGATAGATGTGATATGAAATGTGAATGAATATGATGTGATGAGATGTGGATATGGGTAGATGCGAGTGATAAGAACTGATGCGAATAAATGAGAAAAGCTGTGATGAGATGGAAAAAGATGTGATGTGAATAGGAATACATATAAAATAAATGAGGATTGATGTGGAACAATGTGGAAAGACGAGAATTCGTTTTATAGAAATTATATTTATGACCTGTTTTTAAATGATTGTTTTATGTCAAAAATGATGGGGGAAGCATTTTGACCGTCTTGTGAATGAGGTCATGGAGACCTATTTGATAAAGTTACAATTGCTGACGGAGAGTCATTGGAGGACGTCTCGCATAGCAAGGTCTTGACCAGCCTCAGTTTGATTTAAATGGTGAGCTTCCGCTATGGTGGATGAGGGACCGAGGAAGCGGCCTATGAGTGAAGCGCTAGGTGACCTGCGAGTGAAGGATCCTAGAGGGTGCTGACCATACGGTGCTTGGGCTCTGGGTCACCAAAGATACCCACACGTGCATCAGGGAAGATATTGAAACAAGGAGTAAAAGTTGTTTTCTGAATTCGGGCATGGATCTGGTTGATTGACCTTGCTGGTCCCCTCAACGGATGAGTCCATGGCTCTTTTATATGGATCTGTTGGTTGATCTTGCTGATCTTCAATGGAGATCCCATTTTGATTTTTTTAATAAGTGAATATATTGTCGAGTACTATGAGCTAGGAACTATCAAAAAGGCCCCTGATGGATAGGTGGTGAGCATTCTGGTTGCCAATGATGCCATAGGTACACCGATGATGAAGGAAAAATTGGAAATTAGATTTCAACAGGATATTTTGGGGAAGATTATGATCAGTGATACTATAGCTTCATTAAAAGATTGTTTTAAAGATAGCTAAATCTATGAAAAAGGCAATTTCATATTGGTGGGTGTGTAAGTGGTGTGACTAGTTTTAAGTTTGCATGAATATCTGGCTAGGGGACTTGGGAACTCTTTTCCCTGGTACCCGGGACAAAACCTAACCAAATTCTTAAATAGATCCCATCACTACAATGGTTGGGCAGTTGGCTAACCCACGGGACTAGGGGTTAGGCTGGACTGATGGATCCCTAAAATGAGACTCAATTCTATTATGGTACGATAGATGAAGTAAATCTCGGATAAAAATTGTTCTATGGAAAAGAATCAACAGCTGTGCCTCTCAATGAGAAAAAAAGCATTGGTCTCTATGATCCAAGTTCAAGTCTTTTCCTTGATCTGACTATGATACTTACGGGTTCGGTTAGACCAGTTCAGTTAGTTAAGGTTAATTTTCATCTCTCCTCTCTCCTATTTCAAAACTAGATCCAAAAAGTAAGCTGAACTGACCCAAAAATAGTCAAAAATTGACCAAACTGATTTGGAAAATTCTAGAATCAGTTTGCTTGGTTAGAGGCTCACTTTTTCCTATAAATAGAAGCCTCCCCCTTTGTAAAAGCTTAATGGTGTTTATGCACTGTTACTCTGCTCCTGTCCTGAGCCATCTACATTGAATTTTTTAATAATTCAATTGTTTTTGGCCTAATCCTCTCCAAAGTGAATTGGTGGCCACTATTGCTTCAAACAATAGTAGAACCCTCAATCGCTTAAGCCAAAGGAGAGCTTACAAGCTCCATGTAAGATAATTTTCTTACTTGTTTACGAATTTTAATGAAAAATCTATGGTTTTCTTGATTTTTATGTTTTGCAAATGATTGAATTAAATTCAAATGCTAAAAGGCCACCCCCTTATCTTCTTTACATTCCAGCCTTTCTTAATCCTAGAAAGATTAACTAAGTGATTAATTAAACTCTTCTTACTCTTTACTCTCTTGAATTTGGAAAATTGTGTAGATTGGAGTTCTATAATTTTAAATTGGGTTAATTTAAGTTAAATAAAGCATGATAAAAATGAGAAATGGTCAGCCATACAAAGGAGGTTATGGCAAAATTCTCTAGAATTTTGTGGAAAAGAAAGTTTATTTTTATGTTATTCCAAAAGAGTGATTCCCACCATTTTTGCATTTAAAAGAAATATTCTAATTACTCCATGTACATATTCACCTATGGATATGCATGGATATCACTGATATTAATTATTAAATTTGATTTTTATGCCTAGAAAGATGCATAAAGGATTTTTTTTATTACAAAAGTGTTATTCTCATTAAATTTGATTTTTATGCATAGAAAGATGCATAAAGGATTTATTTTTATTTCAAAAGTGTTGTTCTCATTAAATTTGATTTTTATGCATAGAAAGATGCATAAAGGATTTATTTTTATTCAAAAGTGTTATTCTCATTAAATTTAATTTTTATGCATAGAAAGATGCATAAAGGATTTATTTTTATTTTTATTTCAAAAGTGTTATTCTCATTAAATTTAATTTTTATGCATATAAAGATGCATAAAGGAAATTCTTTTATTATAAAAGTGTTTTTCTTATAAAAATTTGATTTTTATGCATAAATAGATCCATAAAGAATTTTTTTTATTTTAAAAGTTTTATTCCTATTAAATTTGATTTTATGCATAAATAGATGCATAAAAGAATTTTTTTTATAAGTGTTATTCCCATTGAAGTTAATTTTTATGCATAAATAGATGCATAAAGAATTTTTGTATCAAAATTAGAATTCTCTTAAATTCTATGTTTAAATTCTTTGAGTATTTGATAAATGAATAATCAAATACTCAAAGAGAGAAATTTCTATCGTTTTATATTCACACGGATTGTAAAAAGAGAATTCGAAAAATCTATCGAGATTCAAATATTCAGATTCAAATATTCAGATAAATGATTAATCTATTCCTCATTGGAATTCGTAACTAATTTAGAAATCAGTTAAGTGAATATTCAAAGAAAGAAATTCAGTAAGATAGTAACTGAATTATCAAACCTTTTCGAGAAAGATAGATCAGGAAGGATCCTTGGGAGGTTCTATATGAGCTGTGAGCTCATTTACATAAATTAAGAATGTTTTCTCCCTCTTCCTCAATGCTATCTTAGCTTATGTATGGCTAAGGAACATAAGATGCTCATGTTTCCTAATTCCATTAAGACACAAACTTTTTCCTTTATGCATGAAACACAGTATGCGTGTGATAATCAATGTATGGGTTATACTTGTGTCTCCAAGGCATAGCAAGAATTACATCAATACCTTATAGTGGTGTGACTTCTAGATTAAGTGCATTCACAAGCCTTTTAGAAATAAAGTCATGAGTGCTACCATCAGTGTGTGAGACCGTGATTGACTTTTCTTTTACCTTACCTTCCATTTATGTGAGGAGTATGTGAGGGCTTAGAATTACCTCCTTGGTCTGAAAGATTGTCATAGTCTGAGTTACCCTCTTACTCGAGCACATAGTCACCATCCGTATCATTTGCTTCATCGATCATGTCGACTTTAACTTGTGGTGTGTGCCTTCTCTCTGGACAATTGGAAGAAATGTGGCTTTCCTCGTTCCACTTGAAGCATTTGATTTTGTTAACCTTCATCAGCCTCTCCAGTGTCATTGTATATTTTACATGTGTAATCGTCGCGCTTGTCTATGAAAGGCGTGCCAAAGGATTAATAATAGAGATTGTATTCTTAGATTAGGTGTTTGCATAAGCCTAGGTGGCCGTATAGCCATGGACCTATTTTTTAAGTATGGCTGCCCAAGGTGTGAAGGCTATGGACCAAGATAAGGGTCATTGTGTAGACTCACCATTCATTCTTTTATGCTAATTCAATAGAGTGCTCTTCTTCTCTACTCTCCTATACTATTGCTTTCTTGCTCTTCTTCTCTACTCTCCTATACTATTGCTTTCTTGCTCGCCTTTTACTTGTTTGAGCTCTTGTGTGCTTGCTTGCCATGTGTGTGAGAGAGCGAGTATGTGTGATTGAGTGAGAGAGGAGGTTCAAGCTTCCATTGGAGTGCGATGGGCGACGTTGGAACAAAGCTTGGAGTGTGGCTACACAGCAACAAGCTTTGTTCCAACGCCGCCCATCGCACTCCATTGGAGTGCGATGGGCGGCGTTGGAACAAGCTCTCCTACGAGAATCCAAGCACAAGCAATCAACGAGGTGAGTGACACATCTTGTTTATGCAATTGTAGTCTAGGTTATGGTAGATTAACCTCTTAGTTTCAGTTGTTTTATGCTCCTGAGTGCCATGAGGCAAGGCCCCACGACATTGGCTAGTTCTTGCACTCTTTCTATGTGCAAGGGTTTCCCATAAATGGCGTCGTTGCCAGGGATAGCCCTACCGCATAGCCACAATGCAGTTTGAATGTGTGTGAGTATGAAGGGATTCTGTTTTCTGTTTTTGCAAGAAGGGTAGAAATGAATAGATGGAAATGTGTCCATTTTGTGGCAATGTTTGCATTCTAGTTGATTTCCTGTAATTTTTTCATTTTTTGTAATTTCATGCAGATTGTTCAAATTCTGCTTGTTTTTCATTTCTTGTGAGTGTTGCAGTTAGTTCATTTAGATTAATTCCTCTTTCACATTTCAATTACAAGTCCAATTTCTAAATTCTGCATTTTCTAGTTTTTGTATGTTTTTTCAATTTTGAAATCTTAAAAACAATCATTTGAGCATGAAAATTGAAAGAATTGGGTAAAACAGACCATAGAATTGGTTTCCTAACATAGGGTTTATCCCAATCATGACTCCTTATGCGGAGAAATTGGGATAATAATAAAAATTAGGGGAGAATTTGGCACAGACAAAAATTTCTATGTTCTTTGCATTTTCTACAATTGCGCATTAGTGTAATTAACACGAGTTAATTACACTTAATCCTCTCCCTAATTCGAGGCATCTTGATTAGCTAGCCGCATTTAATGCGTGCAGGCTTTTAGGCCACCATCCCCACAAATTTCTAAAAGTCTGTTTTGTGTGGCTGGACACATTTAATGTGTGCAGGCACCAAGTCAACGATTCTAGCAAAACCCCCTTTTCGGTGAAACCGAAAAGTGAAAATGTAAATAGTAAACAGTAAAAGTGAAACATACAAAATAAAAAATAAAAAATAAAAAAGTGAAAAGTGAAAAGGGGGGTAAAGGGGAAAGGGAAAAGGGGGGTAAAGGGGAAAGGGGAAAGGGGAAAGGTTAAAAGGTAAAAGGTCGGGGGAAAAAAGAAAAAAGAAAAAGAGTATAAATTTTTTTGGAAAGTACTCGCACAAACTTGTCTATTATATGTTTTAGGCTCTTGCGATCACATAGACACAATGTGTGCGACACCCGAAAAAATTACAATTTTGCATAGAGCTTAACTATGGGAGCCACTGCCTGCAGCGCGCTTAGCTCACCAGAAAAAGTACACTATTTCTAGTGCCAAACGGGTTATGTTTTAGGCTCTTGCGATCACATTGACACAATGTGTGCGAAACCTGAAAAAATTACAATTTTGCATAGAGCTTAGCTCTTGCGATCACATTGACACAATGTGTGTGACCCCCGAAAAAATTACAATTTTGCATAGAGCTTAACTATGGGAGAGCCAGTGCCTGCAGCGCTTAGCTCACCAGAAAAAGTACACAATAAAAAAATTATAAATTCCCAAACTTATCTAGGGCATTTGTAGGACCTTTCTCAACCCTATAATCACATGCACCTATGATATGGGCGTGTATTAGAGACCGAAATAGACGATAGTGTATCTATCAAACTAGGTACCAGCATACACTGGGCTTAGGACCTTAGGTCGGAACCCAGTTCAACATTGTATAAGGACCTCTACTAGGGAGACTAGTGTATCTATCAAACTAGGTACCAGCATACACTGGGCTTAGGACCTTAGGTCGGAACCCAGTTCAACATTGTATAAGGACCTCTACTAGGGAGACTAGTGAGACATTGTCAGATTTCGACTCAATGGAAGGATCCCTAGCCCCAAGAAGTGAGAACCCTAACCAAGTCTCACCAGCCAAGCCAGCTACCAGTCTTTTTGGCCGCGTAGCTAACTACCTCAGAGGTCCGGCCTCAACTGCTACCTCTGAGCCAAACCTTACGACCTACATATGATAAAGGAGTTGAGGTTAACTCTAGAGAGACACATGGTGTACTCTTATCGTTTCAAGCAAGGAGCATTTGTGTTGATATCCTTGTCCATAATGTTGCACTTGTAATAACTGTGACCATCGAGCCACCCCCTGCACAAGTACTTATGCCCGATGGTAGGAAATTAGAAGAAGTGCATGTGGTAGAGACATTGATCCAAGTTGCTAGAGCAAAGGAAGAAGAGACCTTGCAATTGGCACAACAATGATTAGCAACTCAATCAACCTAATAACATTGCGTCTACCTTGAGGAAAGAGCTAGGCATGCAGATCATGAATCAACGTCTTCTTACACAAATGATTAGGAGTATGACTCATCCTCCTCCACAGAGACTCTTATGGATTAGAGAACAAGCATATGGTGTTAGTTGGCAAGGGATTGTTCAATCCATATCCGGAGCCACAACAGAGGAGGAACGATTGCAGGGTATCTGCAATTGTATATATAGGTTCATTAAAGGCGGAACTATGGTAAAAAAAATAGAAATTAATACATAAATCATTTTTATGCATAATGTGAAAAGAGGACTTTCTACCATATTCTAGGATTAGTCATCCTATGCTAAAAGACTAATTCTCATCACATCCATGGAAAATTAATTTTTAATGTTTATGCATAAATAATTAATTAGAGAAAAAGAGAAATTTTTAGTAAATTCATTCTTATGCAAAAGAGGAATTCCCATGATAATGGAGATCCATGTATTTCAATGGAGAAAGAGAAAAATAGGTATATTAAAATAATGAATATTTTTAGTTAGAATTAAAGAAGAATTTTAGATAAATTATTTTATGCATAAGAAAAATTTAAATGATAAAAGAGGAATTCCCATCATATTTGGAATTCAATCAAAAAATGGTAAAAGTGGAATTCTTAACATATTTGGATTAATGGGTATTTTTATTTAATTTTAAGAGAAATTTTAGTTAAATTTAATTTTATGCATAAGAAAATTTTAAATGATAAAAGAGAAATTCCCCATCATATTTGGAATTCAATCATTTAAATGGTAAAAGTGAAATTCTTGGTATATTTGGAATATTGAATATTTTTATTTAATTTAAAGAGGAATTTCAGATAGATTTATTTTATAATAAAAGAGGAATTTCCATGACATTTGGATTGCACTCACTAAATGAGAAAAAGACGAATTTTAAGCTTATTCCAAAAATGGATATTGGTATTTAGTTAAAAGAAGAAATTTTTTATGATATTTAAGTAAAGAAAGATTTGAATTAATTTTTGGTGTCAAAAGATGAATTTTCACCATAATTCCACCTAGGGAATTAAGGTTGAGAAATTAAGAGGTAGAAAGAAAATCTTTTGATATTTTATGTGGTTAAATAACCAAATTAGTATTTACCCAAAAATAGATTAAATGGAAGAAGAGTATTTTCATTAAAATCCAATATTCTCATATAAAACCATTTCTAAGAAGGAATGAAATTGGAATTTTCTTACGGTTAGAAGTTCGGTAGATGTTTACCTAAAGAAAATCCTTGGAATCAAAGTTAGGACTAAACCGGATGATTTTGGTTAGACCACGACTATGAGAGGGATGGTCAGTAAATCTCTCGAAATCAAGCAAAAACTTCGTGACCGATTCTAGTTCCTAAATACAAAGAATAGACTACTGTTGAATTAACTAGTTTTTGATCGAAATCACCAAGAATCTAGTTGGACAATCATTCAAATGATGGGTAGATTACCGTGATGAGAGATCAAGGATTCTCATTATGAAATTACAATATAAGCAAAAAGGGTTTTGTGAAACCAATCTCAAACTGGGAATTTTACTTGCATAGAACCTCTGTTTTCATTTTAAGGACTGTTTTACGCCAGAATGCTGGGAGAAAGCATTTGGCATGTGTTTTACTAAGAGGAGGTTCGTTGCAACAGCTGGCGAGGAGTCGTCGAGAGACGTTGCTCGTGGCAAAGCCTGCCAAGGTCTTGACCAGCCTCGGTACGATTAAAATGGTGTGCTTCCCCGATGGGCGAGGACCGACGAAGCGGTCCCTGAGTGAAGTGCTAGGACACCTAAGTAGGATCCTAGAACCAGGTGATGCATGGGCTCGCGGTTGCTAGGACACCCATGCGTGTGTCGAGGAAGATTCAGATGGACTAAGAAGAATAAATTTAGTGAATCAAATTTTGGATATTGGATCTCGCCAGCTAGTCTTCAACGGAGAGTCCAGATGACATATTTTGTAATACAATGGACTCAGAATTTTGGAGGATAATGATCAGTAATATTATGATTTTCATTGAAGGATTGTTTTAAGGACAATCGAATCTGTTATAAATGGCAATTTCATATCGCGGGTGTGTACGTGGTATGCCTACTGTAAATTTTGCTTAAAACGTCGCTAGGGGGCCTGGGAACTCTTTTCCTCGGTACCCGGGCAAAACATAACCAAATCTTTATAAAGGAATCCCACCAATACAGTGTTCTGTGGGAGGGAATCAACGGATGTGCCTCGTTAAAGGAGGAAAAAAGCGGTGATTCTATGGACCAAGTGCAAGTCTCTTCTTTGATCTGACCATATGACTTCAAGTTTGGTCGGATCAGTTTGAATAGTTAAGACTTTGACCCGTTAGATTAACTCTCCCGTTCGAGGATTTTCCCTGGAGGAATCGTCTGTGCCTTTCAGGCGAGCGAAGTTTTTTCGAGCTCGGTTTCGGAGGAACCGACGAACTAGTCTCTTGTCCAGACATAGGTGGGCGAGGCCTCGAGTGTGGATCCTTGCCCCGCGCGAGAGGCTGACGCTGCTTCCGCCGCCGCCAGTGCCCTCGGAGGGGGCACCGCAGAGGGGGCGGGGGATCTCACAGCTGGTATCAGAGCTTTGTTGAAAGCTAATAAGGACAAATGAATTCTTATCTAAAATTGGTAATAAAAACTCAAAAAAAGCATTTACATAATGTATTTTCATTCCTTAAGCTTCATAATGAAGATTTTTAATCCAAGAATTTGATTTTATAGATGGAAGTTCTGCACTTATCTAGTGTTCCCGACCTCACCTAATCACAAGACATGACTGCATTCACCTTCAAGCATCTCATCTCTTCCGCTACAACTTGAATGCTCTGAGCCAGACTCGCAGGCCATTTCGAGGATCTATATTTTCCTGACCCAGCGGAGAGATGGCAGCACAAGTGGTTTGCAGGGCAGTATGTCCACGCCTCTTGCGACACCAACGTGCGATGCTGAGATAGAATCTCTCATTAGCCATGATTCTCATAAGGCTGAAAGTGATACATGGTGTTATTTTATATCACTCAACGCCTCGAAATTTCAGACTTTCCTACCAAATCTACAGACTCCTTAATTGCTTTATTCTTAATAAGGAGAAGATAGTAGCTCCCTTGGCAGTAAGGGAACATTTGTATCAGGGCATGTCTATAGCCCAGTACCATCGTCTTATGCGTCTCCCGAGGAGATTTTGACTTCTGGAGCTGAGCTGCCCTATGTACGTATTGCAACTTTTATATAATAAAGAAATGTTTTGTGGAAAAATTTCCTATTGTATAAGTGATTGTTTATTGACGAATTGATAAAGCAAAAATATGTTATCGGACATGTGTCATAGATCTCCAATAAGATCATTTATCTTGTTTAAGAAATTATTTTCCGAACCTCTTAAGTCTTAGGATCTCGTGGACGATATCAAAATAAAAATTTAATAATATATCATTTTTGGCAGAATCATGAGGTGAGGGAATCCTGGCCGTTAGCCAGACCCTCTCACTGATGAAGAAGAGCTTTACCTCGACGTTCGCAAGGCTCTTCACAGAACTCAGCCAGGACCCTTCAAAGGAGAAGGGGAGAACTTGGACGAGGCTGTGGAGAAATGGGTGGAAGCTATGGAAGAGTATTTTGATGTCACAGGCTACAATGAGCGGAGCAAAATGGCTCTAGCCAGGCTGAAAATTGTGGAAACAGCCAGGGTGGCATGGAGAAACCATTGTGACACCAACCATCTGGACAGAAATACCCAGTCCTGGAATGATCTTAAAGCTTATTTAAGGAAGAGGTTTTGTCTGCCAGGGTTTTTAGAAACCAAAATGAATGAATTTTTATAGCTAAACAGGGGAGCAAAACTATCGAAGAATATCACCAGGCATTTACTCTTCTACTCAAGTATTCACCACCTCTAGACGAAGAGCAACTTATGGCCAGGTTCATTCAGGGAATAAACAAACCCTTAGATACTCTGGTCACAAGAATGCTAAGCTAGTGTCCATGGCAGAAGCTGTCAGAATGGCGAAGGACTTTGCCAAAGCTTTCATCATAAAAGTTCAGCCAGCTCCCTCATCCTTCAAAAGATTCCATGTTGAGATATCGAGCTCATCTAGTGAGGCGGTGGACACTGATGACCCACCTAGGGATAGGCCCACACTTACACCACTGGCATGGTTGGTGAGATCATGGGTGATATGCGGCCAGTGGGATGACAGGCTGTGTGACAGCCATTCTAGTGACTGGCATAGTCATAGCGCCAGCTCATTTAGTTGGGTTCACACTATAGAGAACCCTAGTATGTATTTGGTTGAGTACCTTTTCATATGTGTGTACTCTTATCTTTGTATATGGTGTGTTGAGTGTTGTGTGAAGAAGAAGAAGATTTTCATCCTCTCACCTTGTGTGTTCTCTTTTAGGGTTTTGTGAGTGTGTGTGTGCTTGCAAGAGCTCAAGCTCTCTTCTCCCCTCCTGCATCTTTTCATTCCAGACACCGGGAAGTTCTTCCAACCTTCCGCCTTGAAAGAGACACCAAGGTCCCAACCAGAATCTGGAGACGGGAAGCTTCAGGAATGAAGAAAGACCTTTCCCTCGAAGTACTTTCTCAGGAACTCCGGCTCTCTCAAGAATGCAAAGAGAAGAGCTTCCAAGTGAGAACAGGTGCTTCGGATGTCAGGGGTTTGAGCACCAGCTCAAGGATTGCCCATCTCCTTCTGTGGGGCAAGGAAGCCAGGGCCCTAGAATTCAGAGACAGACTCCTTCGTATTAGTCCAATCAGGGTCCCCCGTGCCAAAATCAGGGCAACCCCATAAGAGTGCCAGCTCAGCCTGCAGCCTCCATGCAAAGCAGTCTCCAAACTCCCTCCCAGAATTGGGGTAACCAAAGAGAGAGAGTTCCACCTCAGACTACAGCAACTAGAGCTGTCACTATAGCTGATGAAGTGGAGGAAGAAAAAGGACAGATCTCTGCAGCAATAGAGCATTAGGGGAATAACCGTCAACTTTCAGTCCTCCAAAATCCAGCAGAGTACCAGGGTAAGCGATTCAAGCTTTTGATTGATTTAGACAGTACTCATTCTTTTATTTCCCTAGGATGTCTACGTAAATTAGTCCTAAATCAAAAATCAGGGAAACCTATGTAAGTGGAATTGGCCAATGGAAAGATTCTTTTCACACACCTTGACATACCTTATTCAGTTTAGTCTAGATGGGAACGTAACAGAGTGCTAGTTCAGAGTCCTACCCTTGGGAGTCTATGATGGAATCCTTGGAATGGATTAGCTCCATAAGAATCAAGCTGACATTCATTTTGTCACAAAGGAACCATCTCTTTCCTTGACCTTCACGGGAATAAAGTTTAAGAAACAGGAATTTTCGGATCCCCAATGCTGTAATTATTCAAGGCTTCTAAATTGTTAAAAGGACTCAGAAAGAGGCAAGTTATTTATGTCGTTAAGATGAATCCGGTAGACATAAAATGCAAGGCTAAACGACCAGAGTTATTAAGTGAGTATGCAAATGTGTTCCCTGAAGAGCTGATTGAGATGCCTCCGTCTCGCGAAGTAGATCATGAGATCGAGTTAACCCTTGGAGCTCAGCCAGTGGCCCAGCGTGCATACAAAATGCCAGTCCCTGATGCATTAGAACTTAAGGAGTAGTTAAGACAACTGTTAGAATAGGGATTCGTCAGACCCAGTGTCTCACCTTCGGCTGCGTCCATTCTCTTTCAAAAGAAGAAAGATGGAACGTTAAGACTCTGTATTGATTACAGAGGATTGAATCAATTAACAATTAAAAATAAGTATCCTATTCCTAGGATTGATGAACTTCTGGATCGGTTAAGTGGGACCCAAATGTTCACAAAGATAGATCTCAAATCCAGGTACTACCAGATCAGAATCAAGGAGCATGACATCCCGAAGACATCATTCAATACTCACTATGGGCATTATGAGTTCACAGTCATGCCGTTTGGATTGACTAATGCCCCAGTGACATTTAATCGTCTTATGTAGAATATTCTTAGAGAATACTTGGATGATTTTGTTCTTGTCTTCTTTGATGATATCTTGGTATACTCAAAGAATGCTGCAGATCATGAAGATCATATGCGCAAGGTCCTGGAAATCCTAAGGAAACACCAACTCTTTGCAAAAAAGAGTAAGTGTTCTTTCTGTGTTGACTAGGTAGAATACTTGGGATTTATAGTATCAAAGGATGGGATTTCTCCTGGCCCCGCAAAGATCCAAGCACTCATAGAATGGCCGGAACCCAAGATAGTAAAGAAAGTCAGAGGATTCCTAGGATTAACCGGATGGTATAGGATCTTTATACCTAGGTATGCTTAGATAGCATCCCCTTTAACTAACCTTCTCAAGAAGAGTACACTTTTTCAGTGGACTGCAATGTGTCAGAGTGCCTTTGATAAACTGAAGACAGCCTTAGTAACCAACCCTGTCCTTAAATTACTAGATTTTACCAAACCCTTTAAGGTAGTTACTGATGCCAGTGGGTTTGCCTTAGGTGGTGCTCTTATGTAGGAAGGTCATGCCAGTGGGTTTGCCTTAGGTGGTGCTCTTATGTAGGAAGGTTATGCAGTAGCCTATGTCCAGAAAACTAACACATGAGAGAAATTATGTCGTCCATGACTTGGAGTTACTCTCAGTAGTTTATGCTATGAAGTTGTGGAGACATTATCTTTTGGGACATAAGTTCACCTTGATATGACAGATCATCAAAGTTTGAAGTGGATCTTCACCCAAAGGGATCTCAACATGCGTCAAAGGAGAAGGATGCAGACCCAACAAGAATTTGATTTTGAAATTAAGTATCAGCTGGGAAAAGAAAATGTGGTTGCAGATGTGCTCAGCAGAAAAGCCTCCTTGCTTGCAATTACAGTGGTGTCAAATCCATTGATCAATGAAGCAAAGGAGAGAATCATGCAGGACAAATTCTTTGCCCCTATTGCTACCCTTCTGATGCAAGAAAGCAAGACTTCTCAGGAAATGAGTCGAGTTCTTGGTGGGTACAAATTGGATGAAGGATGCCCCTATTGCTACCCTTCTGATGCAAGACTTCTCAGGAAATGAGTCGAGTTCTTGGTGGGTACAAATTGGATGAAGGATGCATGTATTATAATAATCGGCTATGTATTCCCAATGATGAGGGAATAAAGGCTAGAATTCTGAGAGAAGCCCATGATAGGCTGATAGCTAGACATCCAGGGTTTATAAAAACCTATATGTATGTGAAGAAAAGCTTCTTCTAGCCAGGACTCAAAAAGGATATACTTGATCATGTGCGAAAATGCTTAATGTGTCAGAGAGTCAAGGCAGAGAGAGTCAAGATGTCAGGGAAACTGCAGCCTCTAGACATTCCACAGATGAAGTGGGAATGTATCAGTATGGACTTTTGGATTACCTTCGTGCAATCAGGTTACAACTCCATTTTTGTGGTAGTTGACAAGCTAACCAAAGTTTCCCATCTGGTTCCAGTGAAAGAAACATACACTACAGTGGATG
Organism: Cibotium barometz; assembly: GCF_041138505.1. Lineage (NCBI taxonomy): Eukaryota > Viridiplantae > Streptophyta > Polypodiopsida > Cyatheales > Cibotiaceae > Cibotium > Cibotium barometz. Next base: position 54,206,025 of record NC_141048.1, on the reverse strand, counting down.
TTGCCAGAGTTTTCCTTAAAGAGATCTTCAGATTGCATGGCTTACCCAGGAGGATAGTAAGTGATAGAGATCCCAAATTCACATCGAAGTTCTGGACTGCATTCTTCGAAGTAGTAGGAGCTTTCTTGGATCTCAGCACAGCCTATCACCTCGAAACAGATGGCCAGACTAAAAAAGTGAATCAGGTAATAGAAGATATCATTCGGTCATGCTGCCGGCGGCGGCGCGGCAGGGAACCCAAGAAGTGGTTAAGCCATTTGCATCTGGTCGAATTGCATCTGGTCGAATTTGCCTACAACGCTTCTTATCATCGAAGCATTGGGATGAGTCCTTTCAAAGCTTTGTATGGACAAGATTGCCTTACATCGTTGACTTGGTCCGACCCATTGATCAGAGTCAAGATGTCCAGACAAATGCTTGATAACATGGACCAGCAAATGCAATCAATTCGTAAAGATATAAAGACAGCCCAAGATAGGCAAAAGTAGTATGTAGATAAAAGAGATCAGAGAGAGAGTTTGAAGAATCAGATATGGTCTTCATTCAAGTATGACCAAAAAGAAGTTTCTTATCCTTAGGGAAGTATAAGAAGCTCTCTCCCAGATATTGTGGGAAGTATAAGATGCTCTCTCCCAGATATTGTGGGAGAGAGAGTTTGAAGATTAGGATATGGTCTTTATTCAAGTACGACCAAAAGGAAGTTTCTTATCATTAGGGAAGTACAAGAAGCTCTCTCCCAGATATTGTGGGCCATATGCTGTTATAAAGAAAGTGGGCGATCTAGCCTATAAACTTCTTCTGCCTCCCCATCTCAAGGTACATAATGTATTCCATGTCAGTTTGCTTAAGAAATATGTACCCAGCCCGAGTCACGTGCTTGATGATGAACAATTGATCTCTCCGACTTAAGGCCAAATGGTACTCCAACCTGAGAAAATCCTTGACATTCGGGAGAAGATTCTCAGGAACAGAGTCCTTAGAGAATTTTTAGTAAAGTGGAAGTTCTTCCCTCTAGAAGACGCCACGCTGGGAGAACGAAGAAGAGTTGGCGAAAGATTACCCCAACTTTGCGAGATGAGGACATTTCGTGTTTTTCAAGTGGGAGAGGATGTAAGATTCCTCCTCAGCCTGAATAATGAATAAGCTTTACTTCAATCCTCTGTAATCATTCCCTGTTTTTTAATACAAGAAAATATTATTTTTCCTTGTTTTTGTCTAGAGAGAAGAAAAATTCTAGACAATGGTAATTCAATATTGAGATATTTTTGGATATAAAAATTGTACAAATATCAAAAATATATTTTCTTGAAACAGAAAATCAAAATAAATTTTCAAAGGTGCATTAGGAATCAATTAAAAATGGTTTAAAAGACCTTAGCCTGAGGGTCAAGATTTTCTGAAATTTTTGGATTATGGTCCATTTTTGGATTATGGTCCAATTAAGGTTCCTATGGACCAATAAGATTAATCCAAGTGTTGGGATGAGATAAATCCAATGAATAAAAGAAAATACCCAAAAATGAGTAAATGCCCACATAAGATGAAGAGTTGACTGAGTACAAGGTTTATTAGTTAAAAACTATGAGGTATTACTTTAAAAATTAAATATTTTGGTATAATGATACATTTTTGACACCTTGGTAAGGAGTGGGGAGACTTCAAGGAGGCGCCTATTTCACACATGAGAATGATTTTTTAACTCAAAAATATTGAGATATTTTTATCTCTCCTCTCTCCTGGATCAAACCAAATCAAAAAGGGAGCCAAACTGGTCTAAATCTTGTCCAAACTGGTCTAAATCTTGTCCAAATTCAATCAAACTGAAGCTGGAAAATTCTAGAACTTAGTTGGACTCAGTTAGTGGCCTCCCTCACCTATAAATAGACCCTCATTCTTTTGTATTCTCATCTGTGAACTAGACCATGCCAGTATTACATTAAAATAAGCATATTTTCTATTATCCCCTAAAAATCCTCTACAATTTGAAGAGATTGGAGCTTCTCTCTCTCTTCAACCTTCCTTGGAGCTTTCCTCTCAACGTACTAACCAATTGATTGGTTGGGGGCTTCTTCTAAGAATAGAGAAGCAAGCAAATCAAGAGGTAAGATGTGATTTTATGGTTTTTTTCTCTAATATTCTAAATGTTTTCCCTCTCAAGCTTGAGAAGTTTCAATTGAATGGTTTGTCAATGCAAATTAAGCTTTCTAAAGAATTTTAATGAATAATCACAAAAAGTTTACATTTATGCTTAATTAGGATGTTTTTTTATGTATATCTCTCTCCAAAGAATGATCATTCCTATGACCAATTCTCTATTCAAATGATGCTTCTCATGGAGCAATTCTCAATTCTAAAATCAAACTCTATGCTAGTTAAGCTAGCGGCTAAAGAAATGAAATTTTAATGCTTATATAATACATAAATTATGATGAACTTATGATTTAGATCCACAAATTGGATTTAGATCTATTGATAGCTAATCTATCATAATTGTATTACTAAGTTTTATTCTTTTCAAAATTATTAAAAATTATCAGTAATAGCAGCAGAGCGGAGCTATGGTAAAAAGAGAAATTTTTAGTAAATTCATTCTTATGCAAAAAGAGGAATTCCCATGATAATGGAGATCCATGTATTTCAATGGAGAAAGAGAAAAATAGATATATTAAAATAATGAATATTTTTAGTTAGAATTAAAGAAGAATTTTAGATAAATTATTTTATGCATAAGAAAAATTTAAATGATAAAAGAGGAATTTCCATCATATTTGGAATTCAATCATTTAAATGTAAAAGCGGAATTCTTGTCATATTTGGATTAATGGATATTTTTATTTAATCTTAAGAGAAATTTTAGTTAAATTTATTTTATGCATAAGAAAAATTTAAATGATAAAAGAGGAATTCCCCATCATATTTGGAATTCAATCATTTAAATGGTAAAAGTGGAATTCTTGGTATATTTGGAATATTGAATATTTTTATTTAATTTAAA